>NC_044034.1:98797443-99107145 GCF_901765095.1 Microcaecilia unicolor | reverse complement strand
ACCTTAGTTGTGTATAGCCAAAAGGTATCGCTAATGATATGGCTTCTAGGTTAGACACTTTTACCAAGATTCCTGAGGAAGGCACTTTTAGTGCCGAAACATGGTACTGGGTTGAGTCATCCCTTAATAAATTTTATATCTACATTGGATGCCTTTGGTCTATTTTTTGAAGAGACTGATTCAATTCCCACACTTTTCCTGCTCCTGTGACTTTTGGTGATCTGATTTTTGAAGAGCCTGATTCTGTTTCCACTCATACACATATGAGTGTACATGCCAAATTCCACCTAAGCGCTATTCTGTAAACACATGAATCTTTTATAATATATATTCCCCCAAATTCTATAAATGGCATTCAAAATTGCTTGCGAGTGAGTGCTCAATTCCTAATCTGTGCACGCTATCCATATGCTAAAAAAATATTGCAATTTTGTTTACAGGGGACATGTCTGGGGCAGAGTGTGGGCATTTCTATGCTAATCAGTTAGCGTATCTACATTACTGCGCACTAACTGATTAGGCAGGATTAGCGCATGAGCCCTTACCACCTATAAAATAGGTGGCAGCAAATGCTCGGGCGCTAATTTCTATTAATGGCCGTGAGAAGTTCCAGTTCCAGTTTAGGGAGAATGCTGGCATCCTGTATGCATATGACACCATTTTCTGAAGCTCTGCGTTACAATTAAAAAAATAAGTTCTACAGTTCTGTGTGGTTTGTTGCACAATATATTTTGAGCACTAAAATATATTTTTAATGGGTTTTTTGGGTTTAGTCTGAAATAACTGGCACCTAGTTCCCTGACAAAGTTTGATTAAAAGTGAAACGGAGATTCCCGTCGGGAACAAAGATGAAGCTAAGTGCTTTCTATAACACAGCTGATACCATTTGGATTTATTTTTGTTAAAGAGTGAAAGTAGTACACAAAAATGAAGAAAAAATAATAAGGAGGTTTGTTTTAAGACTGATGAGAAAAACAGAGTCCAACCTACAAATGCATAAGACATATTCATGAAATGCCACTGTTGGGACATTTGAAGTCTTTTTAACTCCTTTTAAAACAATTGAAATAGTTGCTTATTGAGTATAAGTAGAACTAATAAATAAAATCTGCCATTTTACTGCTGCATTCCCCTGTTGCCTCAGCCAGAGTTTAGCTGGCTACATACAAATAGCTAGTGAATCTTGGGAGGCTAAATTAGCCAGGTAGGTGTGTAATCTATTACCTCAATACTGTCCTCATAGTCTTCCCACAGAAAAATTAAGCTGTCCTCAATACTGAAGCGGGTTCTCTACTTTTCCTACCAGCTACTCCTAGAACTCCAGATGTGCATTTTCACATGGGGCTGGGGGGGGGGGGGGGGGGGGGCGGGAGTGGTGCTCTTTCTCCAGGGCCTAGAAATAGAGAGAGTAATCCTGGTACAGGTCACCTAGGATAAGAGAGTAAATAAGTGCCTATTTCAAGCCTAGTCTATAAAGACAAGTAGGTGCAAGAATGACAGAAAATGTACCCACATTTACAGCCTGATCCCATACACCAGTCCTACAGCAGGTGTAAATTCTTGCATCTAGATGTTAGCTAGAACAGGCGTAAATTATAGAATACTATAATTTACATGCATTTTTACACACTTTGCTCACAGACCAGCCAAACCCCATCCACGCGCAAAGTACATGTCATTAAAACATAGCATGTACTTTACCAGACTGTCCAAGTCTCCTGCATTCAGTGAGAGACTCCCATTTTCATGTATCATCTCCTGCACTCCTGGTGGAAAGCAAAGAACTACCGCTCAGCAGCCTCCCCATCCATCAACAGCAGGAAATGCATTAAAAAGCCATTAGTTCCTGCTGCTGCGGAACCAGTGTCACAATAACAGCTGTAAAAGATCACAGTTCTCATTGTGAGACTGATCCCAAGGCAACAGGAAATGACATCTTATTAATGAATCTCCTGATGCCTATGGAAGGAGAGGTGGCTTGCTAGCACCAGGGCCATGGAATTCTGTGAGCCAAGGGGTGGAGCCAGAAGACGAAGGGGTGGGGCGGGGCTGGGTGTGTGCCTTAAAATCTTCCTCTCTGAAAACATGCCCCCTTGGCACCTCAGTATTCTATACGAGGACACTTAGACCCCTTTCTGCTACCTAAAACTAGGCAGCTCCTTACAGAATTACCCCCAGCGAGTACATGTGCTAGGTTTCAAGGAGGCTCAAGCATCAGCATTGGCCTCAGGCCTGCCGAACTTGAACACTCAAGGACTTAGCAGTGTAGCAAGTGTAGCACGGGTCTTTGAGGGCCTGCACAGAACATAGGTGCAGTTGGGCTGACGGAGCAAGAGCCGGTGTCAGACAGGGAAGGGGGAACATACAGATCTTCCTTTTTCTACCAATGTTGAAAGTGTGTCTGCTACTATTCCTGTATTACCGAGTAATTGTAGAGCATTTCATAATATACACTTACATGAAATTTACGCCTGCTTTCTAAATTCAGAGCAAGATAAGCTTTGCACCAATTTTGTTCAATACAATTACCACCTTATTCTTCCTTTTAGATAAAGTACACACTGTGTTTGGTCATGCTTAATTAGTCTATAAATACCTGACTCTTACTACAGTTTCAGTAAATGTTGTAATTGCTAAGGAAAGGCCACAGCATTTATGGTCCATCAGATGATGAAAGAGAGAATATGGCCCTTTCAGCTGAGTAAAATGTAAAGTCCTAGACGCCGAGGCTGAAGCTATTAGCAAGATCAATATTTCTCCTAGTACCTTAATAAATCATTATATCAAAGCACTGTTGCAGGATGGGAAAAAGTCCTGATTCTATGAACTAGAAAGCTTCCAAAGTAGAAAATAAGACAGTATGTAAATTAGTAAAGCCTAATTACTGACTAAAAAGAAGCCACAAGCTTGGAATACAGAACTGGGTGATGCTGCTCAATGGGTAAGGGTTCTGACTCAAAGAAAGAACAAACGCAGAGCAGACAATGAGAACAATAGATCTCTTCAAGATGATACACTCATAATCCATGAATGTGTAAGAATCTGAGTTATCGCAGTATATCTAATTACAAGTGTGAGAATATTAATCCCATTATGTAGAATTCCAATAAGAATATTTTTTTAATATTCTGAAGGTGATCCTGTTAATGTGATTGGTTTCTACAGCTGATATATTAAGAAGTACTGAAATTATCTTGACTGCCATGCACATCACATTTCTTCACGTATTAAGACAGAATATAAATAGCATTCTCTTGGGAGTTAACATGAGAAAGAGGAGTGGAGGGAAAGAGACGCACTGCGGTGTCATGCCCTCAATCCAAGGGAGGGACATTATTGATTTGCATTAGGAAAGTGACCTTATTTCATCCTGGAAACACATTACCACAAGCTGAAATCATTTTAGCAATGGCAGACCATAAGATCATGCCAGCAGGGCTGCATTATGAATTTTGTGAGCCACAGGCACTTTTCCCTTGTCGGCCCCTCCCATGGTTAAAATGTTCTATTACATATTGTGTTGGCATTGTAAGTAGTGTAATTATGCCATACTTTGTATCATTAGTTGAACATTTTTACTGCTGTAATTTTACTGCTATTGCTTATGTTTGATTTATTCTTAATATATACTGTCTTAAGTAAATTCTTTCAAAAAGGTGGTAAATAAATCCTAATCCTATATAATAATTCTCACCACCAACGTTCTAATGTGGGACTGCCTGTGTCCGTGGCTCCTGGAGTTGCTGACAAGGCTCCGTGGCCAGGATGATGTCACTCATAGCTGATTCCAAGGCAAGGGGAAGAGTAGAGAAACTACTCCTTCCCCTGCCTGGGAATCAGCTGTCAGTGCGCCACTCCCTGCCACTTCAGAGCAAGTGGCAGGGAGCAGCACATCAAAGAACTACAAGTGCACAAAGAACCCCCCCCCCCCCTCGGTGCATCACCCAAGCCCCCCCCGGCACATCAAACACCCCCCCAAACACATCAAACACCTCCCTCCCCCCACCCGAAGCACATCTCCCCTTGCCCCCCCTGCAGCCACCCATGTACACCGACCCTCCTCTCCCCTGCCCCCCTCCACCCACCCATGTCCTAAGACCCTCCTCTCCCCCTGCCCCCTTGCAGCCACCCATGTCCAGCGGCGACCCTGCTCTCCCCCTGCCCCCCTCCAGCCACCCATGTCCAGCGACCCTGCTCTCTCACCTGCCCCTCCTTCATCCACCCAGGTTGTGTTTAATGAAATCTTTGGGGCAGGCAGGAAAGATCCACGTTTCTGCCTGCCCGCTGCTGGCGCTGGTGCTGCTGACGCTCCCCTGATGCCGGATCGCTGTTCAAAATGGCCACCAATACTTACAAGGTGGCCTCCAAGACTTCAACAGAAGTCTCGCGAGACCGCCATTTTCAACAGCGCTCCGGCATCGGGTGGCTGCAGGGGGGCGTGGGGAGGTCGCTGGACATGGGTGGCTGCAGGGGGGGGCAGGGGGAGAGCAGGAACGCTGGTCATGGGTGGCTGCAGGGGGGGGAGGGGGAGAGGAGGGTCACCGCTGGACATGGGTGGCTGCAAGGAAGCAGGGAGAGAGGAGGGTCGCAGGACATGGGTGGCTGGAGGGGGCAGGGGAGAGGAGGGTCGCTGAACATGGGTGGCTGCAGGGGTGGCAGGGGAGGGCCGCTGGACATGGGTGACTGCAGGGGGGGTGAGGGGGGTCCTAAGACCAGAAAGGTGGGGGGTGAGGGGGGTCCTAAGACCAGAAAGGTGGGGGTGGAAGGGGGGCCCTAAGACCAGAAAGGTGGGGGTGGAAGGGGGGCCTCAGACCATAAAGGGAGGGGGAGGGGGTACACACTCACTCTCTATCACATACACTGTCTCTGACACACTCTCTGTCTATCACACTCTACATCTCTCTCTCTCTCTCTCAAACATACACTCCGAAGAAAACCTTGCTAGCACCCGTTTCATTTCTGACAGAAACGGGCCTTTTTTACTAGTAAATAAATAATCTATGATTCAGCTTTTAATTTGAACTGTATGTGTACTTTATTTGTATACCATTTATTGTGTATCATTTCAAGGCCAAAAGGCAAGGCATGAAAATAAATAACTTCTACTTCATTTTTATTCTTTCTGATTAAAAAAATATTAAAATGTATTCATATGCCCTAGGCACTGTGCCTGTTGTGCCTAATGGATAAGTCTGCCCTGCAAGCTGATCCATCAGAGTTAAAGAGATACAGGGATCTGATCAGTGTTTCTCAGTTAGGTCAGTAATTTTTTTTACTGCCAACGGATCAAGCATAGCAAGTTAATGATGTAAAACACTGCCCCTCTGCTAGAATTCAGTGAGACAGGCAAAGCAGATCAAATTGTGTTATCTTGTGATATAATCATCCTAAATATCAGATATTAATCTGAGCTGTATGCAGCATAAATGAAAATAAGGCAATATTCATTGTTTTTCATATTGTTATAAATAGAAGGTTTGGTATGATGGTTGAGCAATTATGGCAAACTTTAGGATTGGGGGGTGGGGGTAAGGGTGGACAAGTACTGGATATTGGATTAAGTAAAGAGATGTGGTAGTCGTGTTAGTCCACTTTTCAAGGTACTCAATAGAAACAGAATAAATAAAACAGAGAAAAGAAAATAAGATGATACCTTTTTTATTGGACTAACTTAATACTTAATACAAAACATGTATTAAGTTAGTCCAATAAAAAAGGTATCATCTTATTTTCTTTTCTCTGTTTTATTTTATTCTATTTCTATTGAGTACCTGGATTAAGTAAGAAATCTTGTACATTCTTTTACCTTGGATGGTAGCAACCAATGAGGAAGACGGTAAAAGCAGGCAACCTGTGATAAGTGGTGATATTCTTACAAACTATCAAGCTTCTACGCATGGCCACTGAGATACTAATACCACATAGCATTTTATAACATTATTGGATGCATGCAATGCTGTACAGTGTCTTAAAGGCACTGCCGCAAAGAGACTGGGCCGGACCCGGGGCAAGGCCGTCCCCGGGGCCCTGCCCCCGCTGCCTCCGAGGTCGTCGTCGTCGCTGCCCCCCCTCCACCCGCCCCCCTCCGTCCACCACTGGGCCGGGCCCCCCTGAATTCAAATCATAGCGCCTCACCTCGAACTCGCTCTGTGTGAAAGAAGCGCAGCAACGGCAGTCTGCAGATCACCTCCCTTCGGGCCTTCCCTCCCTGCGTCCCGCTCTCGCAGAAGTTACATCAGACTATGCTCCTAAATTATACATAGTGGGGTCAATTATCAAAAGGCAATTAGACGTCTGGCACTGTGCCAAATGTCTAAGTACCACTTGAATTTCATTTTCCTTCTTCTTTTATCACTTTGCCCCCAAAAGATTCCTGCCGCAGTCATGTTTTCTCCCACTTGCTGCCAGTTGTAACTGGAAGGACGAGGTGAATCTGGAGGAGATGATGCAGCTAATCTGCTACTTTCCAGCCCCTCCCCTATTGCTTCCTCCAGGCTGCCTGAAGCTAGAGGCTGGTGCATAAAGGGATAATGCTAGAGCCCTTGAAGGCTGCAATCCAGCCGGTTTTTCAGGATTTCCCCAATGAATATGCATGAGATTCATTTGCATGCATTGCTTCCCTTGTATGCAAATAGATCTAACGCCTATTCATTGGGGAAATTCTAAAAACCCGACCTGGCGAGGGCCAAGGTTGTACACCCCTGTTCTAAAACGTGGCGCCTATTGTAGGTGCTGGTAATGGTGCCTATTTTATTTATTTATTGCATTTATATCCCACATTATCCCACCTCTTTGCCGGCTCAATGTGGCTTACAATTCAACGTGAATACTGGAAATAGAAGAGAATATACATTTGGTTTCACAGAGGGTTTTGGGTTACATGGTGGTGAAGTACATGGTTATATTAAAGCAAAAGACATTATAAGACATTCCTATATATATTAAAGATTGTCCAGTTACATGTGTTGATCTTTGTGATATGTCTTGTCGAAGAGATACGTTTTCAGTAGTTTTAAACCTATTATGTAAAGAAACATAGGCACCTACAGTACTTTGATTTATAGAATACTAGCACAAATGGCAGAGAATGCATGTGGTGTAGCATGAATATGTATAAATTATAGTACTTTGTAAGTTGCATGCCTACATGTGCTCTTCATCCACACCAGGGGCGTAGCCACACTTCGGCGGGAGGAGAGTCCAGAGCCGATCCTCTCGACCCCCCCTCCCACCGCCAACCCTCCCCCACCGTCGCCTACCTTTGATAGCGGGGGACCCCAACCCCCACCAGCCAAGGTCCTCTTCTTCTGGCGCAAGGCTTCGTTCTGTTTCTGTGAGTCTGATGTCCTGCACGTTGTACATGCAGGACATCAGACTCACAGAAACAGAACAAAGCCTTGCGCCGGAAGAAGAGGACCTCAGCTGGCGGGGGTTGGGGTCCCCCGCCAGCAAAGGTAGCAGACGGCGGTGGGGGAGGGTCAGCGGCGGGAGGGGGGGTCGACAGAATCGTCGGCAGGGGGGTCCAGGGCTAAATCTACGGGGCACCAGGCCCCCGTGGCCCCACGTAGCTATGCCACTGATCCACACTCCCCCTAAACTCCGCCCATGTACTGTAGCTGGCTCCTTATAGTTTATTAAACTTGATATATCACTGAAGTTCACAAGAAATCACAGCGGTGTACAATTAAAAATTAATAGGCCAAACTTTAACATCAAGAGATACCCAAAACATCAAGCCCTCTAACCTTAAGGGAGAGCAGTGCTAAAGGTGGCTAAATAATATGCTTTCAAAAGATGCTTAAAACGTGGAAGGGACTGCACTGCCCTCAAACATAGTGGGAGTGCATTCCACAATACAGGGGCCATACAAGAAAATACTCCCTTTTTAGTCACAAAACAAACGAGCTTTACTTAAAGAAGGAACTTCAAATTGGAAAGCATCCATGGAACGTAAAATGCATCCAGGAACATATGGTATTATTAATGCAGAGAAGGAGGAAGGAACCTGTTCCTAAAAAAATTTGATGCGTAAGCACCATCAATTTAAAATGAACTCTAAAACCAACTGTGGAAGAGTGGCCTAATGGTCAGTGCAGCGGACTTTGATCCCAGCATCCTGGGTTTGATTCCCACTGCAGCTCCTTGTGACCCTGGGCAAGTCACTGAGGGGTCCTTTTACAAAGGCGCGCTGAAAAATGGCGTGCAGTAGTGTAGGCGTGGGTTTTGCGTGCGCCGATCCATTTTTTAGCACGCCTGTTAAAAAAAAAGGCCTTTTTTCTTTTGCCGAAAATGGACATGCGGCAAAATCAAAATTGCAGCGCGTCCATTTTGGGTCTGAAACCTTACCACCAGCCACTAACCTAGCGGTAAAGAATCTGGGCAGTAATGACGTATGCACGTCAAAAGCCACTTGGCGCATGCCCGAAAATAAAAAATATTTTTCAGATGCGCGTATTGGACGTGTGCCAAAAATGAAATTACCGCAAGAGCCACATGGTGGTCGGGTGGTAACTCCATTTTGGTGCGTATAGATGCTTACGCGGCTTAGTAAAAGGTCCCCTTAACCCTCCATTGCCTCAGGTACAAAAACCAACATTGTGAGCCCTCTAGGGACAGAGATAGTACCTGCTTATAAATGGATTGTAAACTGCATTGAACCTGAACTTTGTTTGGGATAATACTTGATACAAATATCATAATAAATAAATAAAATAACATAAAAACAGAGGTGTAACCTGTGCACCCTCCCCACAATCTGTATTGGAGTATTCTGCAATGCCTGCAATGTTTTAAAATTCACATTAGTTATGCCTACCAATATTGCATTTGCATAATCCAACTACGACACAAACAATGCATACATCAATATTAGGATTGCCCCCAAACAGCACAGCTGAAAGATGGAAGAGAATGAGTAACACCTCTGGAACTAGCTGTACATAAAAGCATAAGATTAAAAAAAAAAACTAACAAAAGAGGAAAAATGACCATCTCTAAACCAAACCTGCTTTTAGAGCTTAAGTAGTGCTAACATTTATATAGCTAATGGAATCTTTCCTGGAATCAATGAAAAAACGTAATTATGAGGGCTCAAAAAGCATATATTTAGTAGAGAAAATAACAACCAAACATTCACAAGAAAAGAGACCACAAAGGTGAATCCAAGTCCCAATAATCTCTTCCTACAGCCCAAGTTACACAACACAAATCATATTTTCTAGACCACAAATAATACAGATCTATTCTTAAAATAATAGGCACAGGATACTGCCCTGATCACTTGGGATCACAAAAGTGTCCAACAAACAGTGGCCCTCCTAGCCACATCTTCTCTAGTCTTATACAAAAAGGAAATGAGCTGCAGAAATATTCACTGAACTTCATTCATCTCCCACTCCCATGCTAAGTTTTCCTCACAAAGTGCAAAAATTAGACTAAACAGTAGAATTGCCCTGTCTGGGAGCCCCAGAACTTCCCATACATACCTTTTGAAAAATTCCAAGGGATAAAATAGAAGTTCCGAACACATAGATGTAAACTCTTAGAAGTGTTCTCAAGGGTCTCCAGTCTCTGATGTACAATGTTTTTATGCTGAACCAGACTTAGCTGGACTATGAAAACTGATCAAGTTCTCCCATCGTTTTAGCCATATACAACCAGTCTGAAGAACTGCATCAGATTTCTAGACTAAAGACTGGAATTAATGTCTAACATGAGGAAACAGGCTATTACAAAATAACAACAGCATTCCAAATGTATCAAAGGTCAGCTGGTGGATTCAGTGATACCCTAGATCAGAGTTTCCCAAACCTGGTCCTGGAGGCACCCCAGCCAGTCAGGTTTTCAGGATATCCACAATGGACATTCATGAGAGAGATTTGCATGCAGTGGAGGCAATGCATGCAAATATCTCTTATGAATATTCATTGTGGATATCCTGAAAACCTGACTGGCTGGGGTGCCTCCAAGATCAGGTTTGTGAACCACTGCCCTAGATTTAAGCCCCAAAATTGCAAAATTTACCTCTAAGGACCAAGAAGTTGAGCTTCCAGATGGGGTCATTACTTGTATCTCCCCATGCACTGATTTTTATGTCCATCTCATTCTTTGGTCCAAAACTGACACAATCTAGTTCCTGCGAGACTCAGTGATGGTCCTCTCACACGTCAGAAAAGTGGCCTACCCATACAGCCCAATGGCACACTCTCAACCCTCACAGGGCTTCCAGGACTCAGAAAAACTTCCCTCTCAGGCTTCAGCTCCACCCCGGAGCATGCAGCAGTGAAACTTCCCCTGATAATTCAGCAGATGAAGTTAGGACATTCTCTGGCATTACAGACTGGCGTAGAACTGGATGTTGGGATCCTGATAGTTTTGCTTTCACTACACTTTTGTATTTATCCATCAAAATGTGAAAACAAAAAAAAACAAAAACACAACACCTTCACAAGAGCAGAGCCATAATGTTTCTCACTGAAGGGCATGAGCTGTCTTATCTTTTTGCTAAGAATATCCAACTTATAGCCCATTTGGGATCAGACTTGTCTATGTCTATTAAGAGGATTAATAGCTGACTGAATGCTGTGGCAGACTGGCAGAAAGTGAATCGTTTTAATATTGAATTTGGAAAAGAGGAAGCTTTGTGGTTTAGACAGACACACCCCCCCCCCCCCTTCATTCATAGTAGATCACCTAAAGTTAGATGCCAATTTGCACATGCAAATTAGAGAATACTAGCATTTATGGGTGTGACTGTTACAGTTATGTACTTTAGTGTGCTACTTGCTTTGCATGCAAATACAAGGGAGCATTCACAGGGGGGGCGCATGGACGTGTTCAACCAATTAGGTGCGTAAATTATAGAATACTGCAAGTTACTTGCTAAAGTGCCATATTTAGACACACACATTTACACTTGATAGTGACACGGCATAAGTAAGCGTGCCTAAATATCAATTTACACTAGTATACTACAACAGAATCTGGGTGTCCAGATGCCATTGTAGAATTAACATTCAATGCATTGCATCTTGGTGCCTAACTTTTGGCACCCTTTACAGAATTGCCCCCATGGGGAATTCTCTATTTTAATGGGATTAAAACGACCTAGGGGCTCATTTTTGAAACAGAAAAACATTAAAAAAAAACTGCACAAAGTGGCAGGTGAACATTTCTTTTGTAAAACGTCCAAATCACTATTTTTGAAACTCATTTTTACAACATTTTTCTATGCAGTCCGTCTAAATCTCAAGGAGGCATGTTCGAAGCATGTTTTGGGCGGGCTTACGATTTGGACATTTTTCTGCAACAATGGAACATTGTAAAAAATGTCCAGGACAAAAAATAGGATGTTTTTGGCTAGACCTGTTTCAATAATGACTAAGTGCAAAAAAAGGGGGCCCAAACTAACCAGATTTCTGGAGGAATTAAGACATGACCCCCACACCCCTTAATCTCCCAGTAGTCACTGACCCCCCTCCCACTCCCCTAAGAAGTGAAAGCGACAGTACATACCAGGCTCTATGACAGCTGCAGATATAATGGTCATTCCTCTTAGAACAGCAAATCCCCAGAGTAACCTAGCAGTCAGTGCAGTGGACTGTAGAGAAGGGGACCCAGACCCAGGCCCATGTCCCCCTCTAACCAGTACACTTGTGGTGGAAAGTGTGAGTGCCCCAGAAACCACAAAATACCTACTGAACCCACTTATAGGTGTCACCTGCTGGCATAAGGGCTAATGTAGTAGTGTACCACTGGATAGAATACATTTTTTGCTATTCCTGGAGGGCTCACCATATAATATAAGAGGGTTATGATATGATGTGTACCTGGGACCTTTTATGTGTGAAGTTCACTGCAGTGTCCCCTAGTCTGCTCCACTGCTCTGCTGGGATGTCTGTGTGGCCAGTTTAGTAGGACTGCTGGCCCCTAGATATCCCAATGGTTTGTTTTGTGCACTTTTCCCTTGAATGGTTTTTGTTTGGAAATGGCCCTAGAAAAAAAAAAAGATGCACTAAGCACAAAAACATCTAAAATAAGGCAATTTCTGACCATGTTTGGCACTGGATTTTTG
This sequence comes from Microcaecilia unicolor, assembly GCF_901765095.1. Taxonomy (NCBI): domain Eukaryota; kingdom Metazoa; phylum Chordata; class Amphibia; order Gymnophiona; family Siphonopidae; genus Microcaecilia; species Microcaecilia unicolor. Next base: position 99,095,072 of record NC_044034.1, on the reverse strand, counting down.
GACTTTTTTGCAAAATGTCCAAAGTCGGATTTGGATGTCATAACAAAAATGTGCCTCTTAAGCCTGTATGAAATTTTCTGTTAAGAATTTGGAGATACTTCTGGATGAGTGGTTAATTCTAGATGCCCGGATCTCGGGGGTAATATGCTCTGCATACTGTAATACGTTTGTACTTCGCCTTGTCAAGGTCAGAGTTGCAGTGGTTGCTACTCCTTTGGAACATGGCAGAATATTATAATTCTGTGACAACTTTATTGATGCATATACATTGGTTACCTGTGAATGATAGGATCCAGTTCTTTGTGCAGTTTTTAAGGCACTCATCTAGGCAGTGCTGGGTTAGCTGAATTAGACTAGACCCCTGTGGTCTTCTGAACAGGTCCTTCTGAGAATATCTGATAGTGTGCCTGACGTTGTACTTGTGCCTATGGAGTCTGTCCCTTGTAAAACTCTTCCCTTGGAGCTCTAATTGGAGAAGCATTTTTCGACATTCCATAAGAAGGTTAATATCTGGCTTTTTCTCTGTTGGAAAGGAGTGATATTAGGTTGTCTTCAGTTAGGATAGCACTGGTCAAATGTTGGGATGGGGGATCTGTTATATTGTCTGAATATATTTTTATGTTTTTACTCAGCTCTCAATTGAAATGCCAAGGGCAAAATTAAAACAGTGGTATAAAATGTTACATCACTTTATAGGACAAGGGGGGGAGTAGGCAGTCCAAGATAAGCTTGGTGAAATTATCCCTTTCCAAACAGGAAGGTGGAATGGTTCTACCTAGTCTCTGGTATCATTATAAGGCAGGAGTACTCAAAGCTCTAAAAGATCATTATGATCAACCCCCTGAGAAACACTGGATGCAGATCAAAAGGGAATACAGTGCAATCCGCTTAAGTGCAAGGGTCTGGGACCAAAGAAATACATGCAATTAACCGGAGCGTGCACTTAACTGTTGTGACCCAAAAAAGATTGACATCTGATAAACATATGTACAGTACTGTTTATTATACGTACAGTATACAGTCTCCGTTAACTGACGTTAGGCTTACTTGAAGTATTCAGTGATAGTCCTCTGTACACTATTGTGTCTGTGAGTTCCATAGACTACGTCTGCCAGACGGTAAAAACTGTCATAGCACTGACATCCAGTGGCCTCCAGATAGGCCCGCATAGCATTGAGACTCTCCAGTGCTCTTGCAAAAGTGACAGGAGGCTGTTGAATTTCGTCAGCATGTGCCTCGCTGCTCATTTCATCATCAGCCATTGGCTGCGTGTAGGCACATATCTCGACATCAGTGCTGTCGTCAGCTGTGTGTAGATCGTAATCAACAGCTATGTAGTGATGAAACTCCTCTTCAGTATCACAGGCTGGGATGTCAATAGCCTGTTCGCTTGACACGTTTGCAACAGCTGCATCTGTTTCGTCCCTCTCCACATCCTTAACAAAGCTTGCCCTCTTGCAGCAGTTCACAATAGTTGCCTGTGTAACATGATTCCAGGCTTCTTTCTGCATATGCAGGGAATCCAACACTGATAGATTATGAGCCAGTTCAACAGCACGTTTATCCTTGCCAGTCTGGTCATCCATAACGCTCATCAGATGACATAGCACAAGAGCCCGATAATGTTGTTTCAAATTGGCTATTATGCCCTGATCCATAGGTTGGATCAGAGAGGTAGTGTTTGGTGGCAAGAAGACCACCTTGACGTTAGACAGCCTGACATCATCACTGTGTGCAGCACAATTATCACAAAGCAACAAAATCTGACACTTTTGTGCCCACATTCTAGTGTCTAACTTCTTTAGCCACTGCTTCCAAATTTCCCCAGTCATCCACGAATTTGCATTAGCCTCATATGACACCGGAAGTCGCTTAACAATCTTGAAGCAACAGGGCTGTTTGCTCTTTCCAATGATGAGTGGTTCAAACATCTCACTCCCATCCATATTGCAGCAAAAGAGGATCATCAGTCGGTCCTTCGACGTTTTACTTCCTGTAGTTTCGGCTTGTTTGAATGCAAGTATTCCATCAGGAATCGCTCGCCAGTAGAGAACGTTTTCGTCAGCATTGAAAATGTCACGAGGTGCAAACTCGTTCAAGATGGTAAGAAGAACTGAAACAACCCAATTTTCAGCTTCAAAGTCATCAGCGTCTTGTTTTTCACCATGCTGTTTTTTGAATTTTATGTTGTTCCTCTCCTTCCATCTTTCCAACCATCCAACAGTGGCTTTGAATTCAGTTAGTCCAAGACTTTCAGCTAGCTGATTAGCTTTCTCCATAAGCAGTGGACCACTGACAGGAAACTGTATGCTCCTGACTTGAGAAAACCACCGAAGAAAAGCATCTTCTACATCCTCAGCTTTTCCCGCCCTTTTTCGTTTCCTGTGTGGATTTGTATTGTTTTGCCAGTCTTCCAGAAGCTGGTCTTCCTGCTTCAAGATACATGAAATTTGACTGGGATTGACACCATATTCTAGAGCAACAGATGCTTGACTTTGTTTGTTTTCTAATTTTTTAAGAACTTCTATTTGTTCAGCCAGTGTTAAAGTCTTACAGTTGCGCAATGACGACTACTACAGTGTACACTCTAACAACTTTCTTTTGCTTATTCTACCTGTGGCAGTTAACCAATGAGATTTCAAATTTACTTCCCCTTTGTCACGTGCCAATCGGCTTCCATATTCTGTGCATGCGCTTATGCGGAGTCTTTCCTGCAGAGGAGCGGTCTTAAAACATGCATATAAGCGAATCTTGCACTTATCAGTGGTGCGCTAAACCGAAGTTTGTCCCCATAGAAACTGATGGCGCCAAAAACGGGACCGAATTATGGCATGCAGTTAAACAGAGCATGCACTTATCCAACGTGAACTTAAATGGAGTGCACTGTACCTAACCCCTTTGTCAGTCTTTGAATTATTAAGGAAAAAAAGCAGTGGGACAGAAGACCCTGAGGCAATGGTAGCTGGGCATAGTTTCATACTCTACATAGTCATTGGGCAATGACTAAGAGAGTACTAGATATATCTGGTAACAGCCACCCATTTAGTCAGTTGGATAATCATATGCCTTTCACTTCTAATTATTTTAACTATATACGGAAAGTGTTAGAGATATTAGGCTTGAGATATTGTAAGGAAGAGCATCCTCAGGAGAATGTGATATATCTGCAGCATTTAAAAAACCTTACAGGGCAGAAAATTCCATTTTTCCAGTACTTTCAGATGAGGGATAATTTCCATAAGCAAGAGTTTCGGGCTAATCTTGAGACAAAACCTAAAGAACTAGAGACAATATTATGTAAGACTACTACTAATAAAAAAATCATTAATCTCATATTTACCACAACTTGATTGATCAAACTATACCACACAAATAGGCTGCATCAGCAAGCATGGGAAAAATGGTTGGGTAAATCTTTGAATCCGATAGCTGGATACGCATTTATAAATACATTTCTAGATGTTCATAGGTCACAAACTATCAACAGCTGCAATACATGTTAGTGATGAGGCTATATTGGTACCCTGCAAAGATTCCTTCTTACCAAGATAAGAGCAATGTAGCCTCCCTTTGTTGGAGGAATTATGGACAAGTGGAGAATTTATGGTGGGATTGTCCTAAAAGTCAATGACTTTGGACTCAGATCTGGGGATAAGTGAGACAGTGGAGTGGTGTTGTATGCCACTTGACCCAGAGATATGTTTGTTGGGGTTGCTGCCTGGTGGAACCTCATGCTCTCCTAGTGAAAAGTTGATGGTATCCTTATTACTGGTAGCCAAAATGACATTTGTGAGAGTGTGGAAGGATCCAGTGATCTCCAGGTGGCATCAGATATATGCAGAAATTAGAAAATATGAAAAGATAACTGCTGCCTTTACTGGTCGGATAACTTTGAAATCAAATGGGCTAAGGAACCTTTGTAGCACAAGGAAGTAGTATTTCTGAGCTCAATGAAATCCAATGGGGATGACTGAATTATCACTAGCTGATGCTTTACTATTTGATATGGTCAGAACCATGATAGTGCATGCTTTAATCTCCTGTATGTTAACAAGATGCCTGAGTTACTATATTATTCCTCTTCTTAAGAAGTTGATCCCCTGCCTGTAGTCATTTGGGGTTGTGGGGGAGGATAGGAGAGGGGATGGAGGGGATAGGTTGTTAACTTGTTAACTTGTGTTGGATTGTTAGAAAGTTGATTGTTTTTCTCTATGTATAGATAATGTTCTTATGATGTTTTATCATTCATAAGTTTTCAATAAAAACTGTATAATTAAAAAATATATTTTAATGTAGTTTCTACTGTACACTTTGCATTAGATTCTTGAAGAGATGTGCAAACAGATGGATCAAGCGAACCAACCATTTGGGCAGAACAGTATCTTGACTGTCTCCTCGCTCAAGCTTTTCATTTCTAGGGCACTGCATCAAGTGACTGTAATCAGGGCAGGAAATCTAATACATTCCCAAAAGCCTACATAACATTTGGATCCTGTTTACGAAGCTGCATTAGCTATCTAATGTGGGAATTAATGCAGGTTAACAGTTAACATACTGTGCTTATAGTGCAAGCCTACACTAATGCAGGAAACACCATTATGGAAAATGCTAGTTGCAAGTCTGCAATAATACAGGAAACACCATTTTGGGGAACTGGAAGGTGCAAGGACTATGCCTTACAGTTAATGTAGGGACCGTTCACTTGTCTATTAGATTGTAAGCTCTTTGAGCAGGGACTGTCTCTCTTTGTTAAATTGTACAGCGCTGCGTAACCCTAGTAGCGTTCTAGAAATGTTAAGTAGTAGTAGTAGGATCATTATTGTGCATTAACAGTTAACATGGCAGATAACACAGAGCAGTTAATACCACTTCAAAGAGATGCAGTTAAGTGCATCATGCATTATCTGCCATGCAGTGGATGCATTGTAGCAACAACTCTCTGCATTAACTGCATGACAGTATTCCCAAAAAACTGTCTTAATTTTGGCAGGTTTTGCGCCGTAACCTCCTAATTCTATATAGTGTGCTCAATCAATAATTGAAGTTACATAAGAACACAAGAATAGCCATACTGGGTCAGACCAATGGTCCATCCAGCCTAGTACCTCTAGCTGTCTGTTCGTCTGTCCAATTTAGATTGTAAGCTCTGTTGAGCAGGGACTGTCTTTTCATGTCAATTTGTACAGCGCTGCGTAAATCTAGTAGCGCTATAGAAACGTTTAATAGTAGTAGTATCCTGCTTCGAACAGTGGCCAATTCAGGTCACAAGTACCTGACAGAATGCAAAATAGTAGCAAGATTAATGCTACTGATCCCTGGAATAAGCAGTGGCTTTCCTCATGTCTATCTCATTAGCAGACTATGGACCTGTCCTCCAGGAACTTGTCCAAACCTTTTTTAAACCCAGATACATTAACCACTGATATCACATCCTCTGGCAACAAGCTCCAGAGCTCAACTATTTGTTGAGTAGAAAAATATTTCCTCCTGTTCGATTTAAAAGTAGTACAAAGTAACTACCTTGAATATCCCCTAGACTTTGTACTTTTTGAAAGAGTAAAAATTCAGTTTATGTTTATTTGTTCTGTATTGTTCAGTATTCTGTAGATCTCTATCATATCCACTCTCAGCCATCTCTTTCCCAAGCTGAATAGTCCTAACCTCTTAAGCTTTTCCTCACATGAGAGGAGTTCCATCACCTTAATCATTTTGGTCACCCTTCTTGAACCTTTTCTAATTCTGCTATATCTTTTTTACGATTAGAATTGCAAACAATACTCAAGATGTGGTCACATCATGGAGCGATACAGAGGCATTATAATATTCTTTGTCTTATTTTCTATCCCTTTTCTAATAATTACTAGAATTCTGTTTGCTTTTTTAGCTGCCACCACACACTGGGGAGAAGATTTCTGCGTATTATCCATGACGACACCTAGATCTTTTTCTTGGGTGCCGATTCCTTGGGTGGAACCTAGCATCAAATACAATCAATGGTACTAAGCTATGCAGACTATTGGAACGGAATCAATGCGGGATGTAAAGAACAACTCACAAAGGAACTCCAGACCGCTCAAAAAACAGCAGCCAGGCTGATATTTGGTAAAGAACAATTCGAAAGTGCCAAACCCCTCTGAGAAAAACTGCATTGACTCCCAATCAAAGAACGTATTACCTTCAAAATCTCCACCTTGGTCCACAAAATTATCTACGGTGAAGTCCCAGGCTGCATGACAGACCTCATAGATCTACCAACCAGAAACACAATCAGATCATCACGAACATACCTAAACCTCCACTACCCAAACTGCAAAGGACTCAAATACAAAGCAACCTACGCATCCAGCTTCTCCTATGGAACTCACTGCCAAAAGCTGTGAAAACAACCTACGACCATCTAAACTTCAGAAAATCACTAAAAACCAACCTGTTCAAAAAGGCATACCCTACCGACCCAATATAAATGTCTACACTCTGCAACACAGCAAAACCAAAGCTCGTAATAGACACTATCAAGCTTATTTTTGAAAGTGATCACCGGCCATAAATCGGGAGATAGCCGGCGATCTCGCAAAAGCGGCCAAATCGGTATAATCGAAAGCGACTTTTTTGACAGCATCGCCGCCTTCCCGTCTCCGCACCGGCGAAAGTTCAAGGGGGCGTGTCGGCGGCGTAGCGAAGGCGGGACATGGGCAGGCATGGGCGTGGCTACCAGATGGCCGGCTTTCGCGGATAATGGAATAAAAAAGCAGCGTTCAGCAGTATTTTGCCGGGTTTACTTGGTCCTTTAATTTTCACGACCAAGCCTCAAAAAGGTGCCCCAACTGACCAGATGACCACCGGAAGGAATCGGGGATGACCTCCCCGTACTCCCCCAGTAGTCACCAACCCCCTCCCACACTAAAACAATAAAACTAAAAACCTTTTTTGCCAGCCTGTACGCCAGCCTCAAATGCCGTACCCACCTCCATGACAGCAGAATGTGTTCTATCCTCTGACAGCCTTTCCCTGGTTGTGATGTGGCTCTCGGGTGAGTGTGACACCTTTTCTGTTAGGTGCACTGCAGAGTCACATCAGCAATGCATTGTGGTGGATGTAGGGTAGTGGGCTCTACTCCCATGGTGCTTTTCCTCCTGCTAACTGGGTCAGAGTGTGTCCAGTTTTGTTTCCGGTAGTCCATGAGGTAGTGGCCATTTTTGTCAACCACTTTTAGATCCCTTTCATGTGTTACCCATATTAGAGAACTTAGTTATTACCTTGAATGTTGCTGAGGCATTGTACACCATTCTGCTAGCTCTGACCTACTGCTAATCTCAGTACCGGAGACTCTTTGCCAGTGGGGCACAACCTCTGATTTGCAGTTAACTGAGTAAACGTGCTTTTTCAAATAAAGGACTTTTTCAAAGAGATTAGTCTTCAGGTATCAACTGGTGTGCCAAGGTTATACAGCAGCAACAAGTCCTAGAGGCCTGCGTGTATGCAGGTCCCTGGAGCACTTTTAGTGGGCATCGTAGTGCACTTAAGGCAGGCGGACCCAGGCCCATCCCCCCCTACCTGTAACACTTGTGCTGGTAAATGGGAGCCCTCCAAAACCCACTGTAACCACATGTAGTTGACCCCTTCACCCCTAAGAGCTATGGTAGTGTTGTACATTTGTGGGTAGTGGGTTTTGGGGGGGTTGGGGGGCTCAGCACCCAAAGTAAGGGGGCTATGCATGTGGAAGCTTTTTCTGAAGTCCACCACACTGACCTCTAGGGTGCCCAGTTGGTGTCCTGGCATGTCAGAGGGGCCAGTGCACTATGAATGCTGGCCCCTCCCATGACCAAATGCCTTGCATTTCGCCGGGTTTGAGATGGCCGGCAGTTTTTCCCATTATCGCTGAAAAACAAAACCGGCAATCTCAACCCCGGCGAACTCTGGCATTTGGCTGGGCTAAACCGTATTATCGAAAAAAAAGATGGCCAGCCATCTTTTTCGAAAATACGGTTCCAGCCAGCTGTTGCGCCGCCGCCAAAATAGATCGTCGGCGACGTTCGATTATGCCCCTCAATATAACCTCTCCAATCCCCATTGTGCCTGAACCTTAATCGACCACAACATCACCATGTATTTGTTTCTCTACCGGACTTGGCGAACGCCTTTATGGTACTATGTAAGCCAAATTGAGCCTGCAAATAGGTGGGAAAATGTGGGATACAAATGTAACAAATAAATAAATATGATTTGGATTATTCTGCCCAATGTGCATCACTTTGCACTTCTTCACATTAAATTTCATCTGACATTTGGATGTCCAGTCCAGGGCCGGCGAGAGACTGAGCTTGGCCTGGGACAAGACCGCCCCCCCCCCCAATCCCTACCACTGTCGCCTCCCTCTCCTGCTCCCAGGCCACCGGCGCTGCAGTCCCAAGTCTCACCTGCCCGCTCTTGGCTCCATCGATAGCCTGCCTCCGTCCTCCACCATGACCAGGCCCCCTGCATTCAAATCGGCAGTGCCTCACCTCCATGTGAATGCGGCAGATCGCCTCCCTTCGGGCCTTCCCTCACTGTGTCCCACCCTCATCACTTCCTGTATCCGCGAGGGCGGGGCACAATGAGGGAGGGCCCGAAGAGAGGCTATCTGCCGACTTCATACGGAGGTGAGGCGCTACCGATTTGAATGCAGGGGGCCCAGTCACGGTGGCAAGATGGAGGGGGGGCTCTCGACGGGAGCCGAGGGTGGGCAGGTGAGACCGGGGACTGCAGCGCCGGCAGCCTGGGAGCAGAAGAAGGAGAGAGACCACGGCGCTGGGCCCCCCTTGGAGGCCCGGGGAATTTTGTCCCCCCTGCCCCCCCCCCCCCCTCGGTGGCCCTGGTCCAGTCTTCCAACTTCCAAAGGTCTTCCTGCAATTTTTCACAATCCGTATGCGTTTTAACAACTTTGAATAGTTTTGTGTCATCTGAATATTTAATCACCTCACTTCTTGTTCCAATTTCCAGATCATTAATAAATATGTTAGATAGCACCGGTCCCAGCACAAATCCCTGGGGCACTCCACTATTCACCCTGCTCCACTAAGAGAATTGGCCATTTAAACCTACCCTCCATTTTCCATCCATCAACCTAATCCACAACAAAACATTGCCTCCTATCCCGTGGGTTTTTATTTTCTCAGGAGTCTCTCATGAGGGACTTTGTCAAATGCTTTCTCAAAATCTAGATACAGTACATCACCTTTATGGACAAGTTTATTCACGCATTCAAAGAAATTAAGCAAATTGTTAAGGCAAGACTTCCCTTATCTAAATCCATGTTGACGCTGTCCCATTACACCATGTTTGTCTATGTGTTCAGTTTTCACTATTTTGCCCAACACTAACATCAGGTTTACTGGTCTGTAATTTCCCAGATCATCCCCCTCCCCTTTGCTCTGTTCTAGCCTTAAACACTCCTGTCTTTCTTTCAACTTTGTTGAAACCTCTGTATTGGGATTTCTATATGTCCTGTATAATAATATCCCTCAAGGATACCTCACTGTGAGCCATGCACTCCTGAGCGACTGTCAGCTCCCCTCCACCTCAATTCTAATTTAAAAGCAGACTGGTTCCATCCTGGTTAAGGTGGAGTCCATCCTTTCGGAATAGGCTCCCCCTTTCCAGGAATTTTGCCCAGTTCCTAACATATCTAAATTTCTCTTCCCTGTACCACTGTCTCATCCACGCTTTGAGACCCCACAGCTCTGCCTGTCTCTTGGGTCCTGCACAAAGAAAGGGAAGCACTTCTGAAATGCTACTCTGGAGGTTCTGGGTTTTAGCTTTCTACCTAACAGCCTAAATTTAGCTTCCAGAACCTCCCTCCCATATTTTCCTATGTCATTGGTACCCACATGTACCAAGACAGCTGGTTCCTCCACAGCACTGTTTAAAATCTTATCTAGATGACACATGAGGCCTGCCACCTTTGCACCAGGCAGACAAGTAACAAAGTGATACTCACATCCAACAGCCACCCAACTATCTATATGTCTAATGAATCTCCAACTAATATGGCCATCTGAACCCTTCACTCCTGGAGGCAAATCCTCTGTGTGAGAAGATATTGCATTCCATTAGGGGCAGGTCCTGACTGCAAGATCACTTCCTGCCTCTCCCAAGGTGATGCTCGCCCTTCAGGTGAACTTTCTTCTCCATGGCAGCACAGAAGTTGCCAGACTTGAGGTGGGACTTCTCTACTATGTCCCTGTAGGCCTCCTCTATATATCTCTCTGTCTGCCTCAGATTCTCCAAGTCTACCACTCTAGCCTCCAGGGATCAGACCCGTTCTCCAAGTGCTAAGAGCTCTTTGCACCAAGTATACACATATGACCTCTCACCAACTGGCAGATAATCAAAGATGTGGCACTCACTGCGAGAGACTGGCTAGCCCCCAACTCGCTACTGGGCTGTTGTTTGCATCTTATTATTGACATTTTCTTACTTAAGTTGCTAACGCAGTAGGAATTTGTAGATTGAGGTCCCCTACAATTGTTAGTTATATTCTATGGTATGCTAATATTTAGAGTTTTTTAAATTATTTTAATTGCTTTTTGTAGGTTCCCCTATATAGACCTATTTCTAAGAGATAATTTCTGGCTGATAGATATTTCATAATTAACTTTTTAACCTTCTAACTGGTTCAAGGTCATGGGTTCTGGGAGCTAGAGTGGGTGGGACAGAATTAAACTCTAAACTGTGGATTCCTGTGACTATCAGCTCTGCTCTACACTGATGCTATGGTAAACTCTAGAATAGTCCCTTAACTGCTAGCCTATGAAACTATAGTAGAGATTTTAAATGCTAAACAAGCAAAAAAAGAAAAAGAAACATATTCCTTAAGCTACCTTTGCTAAATAAGCAGAGAAACTTAAAAATAAAGACACTGAGATTACCTATTTAACTCTAAGTCTACCTTTCCCCAAGTTTAAAAGCAGTTTCCCAGTAAATAACATACCAGTGAAGTTCTGTCCTGCTCTGGAAGTCCTCTCACAGCACCTCTTCAGGCAACAATTTTGAGTTGCATGTGCATCTGCCCTAGGCGCTATTCTATAACATGTGTAACTAAATTTCATAGTGCACAGCCCAAAAGAGGTGTGGCCATGGGAGGGGCATGGGCGGATCAGGGGGCATTCCTTGATATTACTGTCATTTGTGTGCCTCACTGCCAAAAATTAGGTGCCAGAATTTACACCAAATTTCAGCAGGCAGAAATGCTGATGGCCAAAGTTAGGCGTGAAATCCACTCTAAGCTAGTATTCTACAAAGGGTGTTCAGCACGGAGTGTCCTTTGTAGAATAGCAGTTTAGTACAGATCATTCCGGCGCCTAGCTTTGGGTGCCGTTTACTGAATCAGGCCAATAGAGCCCAATATGCTAAACAAATTAGCCTAGTAGCTGACGCAGAGTCAGGGCAAACCTGGAAGTTATCCAGGTACTGTAGGTATTTAATACCCAGACAGCTAACTGAACATGTTGGGCTACGTATAACACAGTCCTAACTATGTCCAGTTAGGTGTCCAGGTACAGCTCTAAATATCAGCTGTATCTAGATAACTTCTGGGTGCCATCAACACCATAGGAGCCACCTCTGTGGGTGCTTGAGCTCCCCCGATATTGAACCAACCCCTTGACTTTGGAAAGGTAATTTCCAATGGGTTTAGCACCCCCAATAATTTTTGAAAAGTTGGCTCCTATGCACCTGTGTATTCACTGACTGCCACGAGCTGAATATCGGTCAGACAGAAAATGAAGGCAGATAAAGACCATACAACCTACCCAGTATGCCCACCCATACTGAGCTCTACAATCCCTTCCTCTCCATTAGAGATCCTCTGTGTACAGAAACATGCCAGATAAACTGTAGAGTATAAGTTGGAATGATGCAACTCTAAGTTCACACTTGCACTGTAAAAGCTCAACTAAACCTCAGTGACTAAGGAGAGAAGTTATCAATGTAAGCCACTGTTAACGTGTGTTATTTAACCTGTTATTAGAAACTAGGTCTCACTTCATTAAATGGGACCTGTACTAAAACAGCATAAGTTAGTGGTAAAGTGACCCATCTTAACAGCCGACCATGTTGATAACTTCACCCCTCAGACTCATTGGAGATAGACAATTTAGCAAAAATAGTGTGTGTGTGGGGGGGGGGGGGGGTTGAGGGGGGGCCTTTTTGTATAACTGGGATTTTTAGAACTTGTAGACTGCTAGTATACGGAGCCATTTTGTCATATTTAATCATAGAAAAACTTAGCTATCATAAGAAAGCATTTTAATCACATCTACACCACAAAAGAAAATCAAACAATTTATTCACATCCATCTGTAATAATCTCCCCGTATGACAGCTTTAATTTAAAGTCAGAATGAACAGCCACCTGGTGCAGATTTGAACTCGGTAGATTTAAAGGGGGAAAGCAAGCTTGAACACAGCTTTATCAATCCAAATTCAGATTTCAAATCTGAGGCACAACACACATCGAACAGCCACAGGTCAGAAAGGTGTTACAGGCTTTGGTACCAAATTAATCACCAAAAATCACTAAAACCTATTTCAGTTCTTCCTGTAGAGAAGCAAAAAAAAAAAAACCAACTTCCATCTGATGCAACTAAATGCTATTTTTAATCTCCCCACATCACATCATTACTGTGACCTTTTTCTCCTTCACCCACCCGCAAAGCTTCCCATGTGACCTCTGCAGAGTTGCCTGGGTAACTCATCAATTATTATTATTGTTTTAAGTAACACCTGGTCTGTCATCTGTGCCACTTCACTTAAAGATTTACAGTGCCATCTGCAATTCTGGGGAAAATACAAATGAAAACCCTGGTTCTGTGAGATTCAGAAGAAACACTGCAGTCCATGCTCAAAACTTCTTTTTTGAGCTTGTTTTCAGACACTCACAGTCCTGTCACTAATGCTTTCAACTCAGGTGGTTTCATACATTTTTGCACCAAGGTGATGGGCAGTCTCAGGCATAAAAGGTCATGCTTCTGCACTGCAATATTTGCAAATATCTATTACTATACCATTCAGACTAGCATTATGTTGGAAATTCTGGCGAGAAAAGCACATAAGGTTCTTGTAACTGTAAATTATTCCAGAGGGCTCCTGCAATAGGAGTTTGCCTTTCTGACTACATTCAGTAACCTGCTCCAGCAATAACATTTTTAGCTGCTGCCCTTGGACCTCTGCAATGCAGCCTTCAGAACTGGGAACTTTCAAATGAAAATCCACAAGTGAAGCAGCTATTAAATAAATAAATAAAGCAACAAAAAAAGAAAGCAAATGGAATGGAATTTAAAATGATTCACACGCACATTAACACCGATCCATAGAATGAAGCATCTGTAATATGAAATGGGTGTCTGGTTTATATACTGGCAGAGCGACTTTGCCAGCCTGCATCTGTAGATGTTCATCAACAGAACAGATGTTTGTGCAAAATAGGTCATCACAGCAGCAGGGCATTAGAACAGAGATATTTATGCATTTTTCTGCTAACAGCCACTGCCTTTTATTCACACCAATTATGAAAATGGTTGCTCTGAAATATGAGTGCATATATTTGCAAACATATCCTTTCATGTTATGAAAATGCACTGAAGAAGGTGGCTGAGCAGTACTTAAGGATTACAGAGCAGCTTTTTCAGAGATAAATAACCTTCATGGTGCTTAGACGGCATCTATTTTGTTCTGTTACAGATACTATCACGTGCTTCCAGGGTGGCAGATGCCCTAAAGCCAAGATGCTAATTTACAAGAATTCCATCAGTCATTTCAAAGGAGAGGTCACACAGATAAGAAAAATGAACAGTGCACAGTATGTGCAGCAGTGACATTCAATGAGTCCTTGTCATTCGCAACCATTAGCATGCAAGCCTGCTGTGATGTTTCAATGCTCTAGGAGACTTCCTTGACCATACAGGCAGCTTGTGAAACATTTCAGCAGTTAATACCCTGGAAGTTATTGTTTCTTGCTTGAATACCGTGTATTTTTAGTATCACAGAACTGCTTTCTTGATCTCCTTCTGACCCTAAAATTGCAAAATGAACCCAGGAATGCAAAGTTTGTATTTATCCCGAGGTACTGCAGCAGCTTCATAGCTGTGAAGAAGATGGCTTTAAAATTTCATTTCTTATGCAAAGTGATCTCTATATGAAAATTAAAAGAAATGGCTTCAGGAATGCTTAATTATTTTTGTAGCAGCAGGTATCAAATCCAAGGGGAGATGTATATGGCTGGAAACCGAGAAGAAAAACATTATTCAACTACAATATGCAAAAACTGTAATAAATGAAGCAATAGTTAAAAATCTTAAAATCCCTCCAAGACAAAAAGTGCAGCTGAATTTATCAGCACAGAAATTGCTGAATTTGTTTTTCAATTCACGATAATAAGTATCAGGTAGTTTTTTCAGGTACTCATTTTCAAGGCACAGACTTACAAAGTTACATGGAAACATAATTTCAAAGCAATCAGACTTACAAAGTTATGTGGAATGGCATTTCCAATATGACATCCAAGTCGGACTTTGGACGTTTAGCACTAAATATCCCAAATCCAAATCGAAAACATGACAATTTTCAAAACCACAAAACATCTTTTTCTTTTTCCAAAAATACCTTTTTGTAACAAGTTTTTGTGCTCTGTGCACTTATATTTTCAAGCCATTTAAAAAAAAAAAAAAACCTGTACAAATGAAAAACATAGAAAATCAAGACATTGGGATTTAGGAGGGGCCAGCATTTTCAATAAGGCTGCAAGTTCATCACAGTTAACTATGCGATTAATGCATTGACCAGTAAACACGATTTACTCAGGAGCACATAGTTTGGTGTGAAGTATCCTTGAAGGATACTACTGAAACAGGACATTTAGAGAATCCCAATACAGAGGTTTCAACAATGCTGAAAGAAAGCCAGGTGTGTTTAAGGAGAGAGCAAGGTAAAGAATGCACATTATCCCAGTCAACTTCTAAGTAGCACGTAGATACAAGGAAAAAACACAATTTGAAGTGCCTGAATACAAATGCTAGAAGCCTAAAAAATCAAGATGGGAGAGTTAGAGCATATAGAACTAAATGATAAGGTAGATATAATAGGCATCTCAGAGACTTGGTGGAAGGAGGACAATCAATGGAACACTGTGTTAACAGGGTACAAATTATGTCACAATGATAGAGCCGATCAAATTGGAGGGGGGTTGTGCTATATGTAATAAAGAGGGAACTGAGTCAAATAAAATAAACATTCTACATGAAACAGATAGCAGTGTGGAATCATTATGGATAAAAAGTCCATGTGTGAAGGGAAGGAGTATTCTTTTAGGGTTGTACTGTCATCCGCCAGGACAGTACGAACAGAAAGATGAAGAAATGTTTACAGAAATTAGGAAACAACAGTATAATAATGGTGATTTCAATTACTCCAATATTAACTGGATAAATGTTACACCAGGGAGGACCAGGGAGATAAAACTCTGAGATGTAATAAGTGACTGCTTCTTGGAGCAACTGGTCCAAGAACCAACAAGAGGGGGAGCTATTTTAGATATAGCCCTTGGTGGAGTGCACGGCATAGTATGAGAGGTAATGGTGTTGTGTCCACTTGGAAACAGTTTTCATAACATGATCACATTTGAGCTAATATCTGGAATGAAGCCACAAAGGAGATCTACTGTAGCAGCACTTAATTTTCAAAAGGGCGACTATGATAAAATGAGAAAAATGGTTAAAAAGAAGCTAAAAGGATTGGCAGCAAAGGTTAGGACATTAGATCAGACATGGACATTATTTAAAAACTAGTAAAAAAGGCCCGTTTCTGACACAAATGAAACGGGCGCTAGCAAGGTTTTCCTCGGAGTGTGTATGTTTGGGAGAGTGTATGTGAGAGTGACTGTTTGAGAGTCAGAGTGAAAGTGTGAGTGTGTGAGAGAGAGAGTGTGTTTGTGAGAGAGTGTGTGTGTGAGAATGAGAGTGTGTGCAAGTGTGTATGTGAGACACAGTGTGATAGAGAGTGTGTGTGTGTGCCCATCCATGCTCCTCTGTCCCCTGCCCCCTCCATTCATCCCTATCCAGCATTTTCCCTCTCTGCCTGAGGCCTGCCCTGCAATCCATATCCATCCATGGCCATCTGTCCCCTCCATTCATCCCTATCCAGCAATTCCCCTCTCCCTGAGTCCTGCCCTTCCAATCCATGCCCATCCATGCTCATCTGTCACCTGGCCCCTCCATTTTTCCCTATCCAGCATTTCCCCTCTCTGCCTGAGGCCTGCTCTGCAATCCATATCCATCCATGCCCATCTGTCCCCTCCATTCATCCCTATCCAGCAATTCCCCTCTCCCTGAGTCCTGCCCTTCCAATCCATGCCCATCCATGCTCCTCTGTCACCTGGCCCCTCCATTTTTCCCTATCCAGCATTTCCCCTCTCTGCCTGAGGCCTGCTCTGCAATCCATATCCATCCATGCCCATCTGTCCCCTCCATTCATCCCTATCCAGCAATTCCCTTCTCCCTGAGTCCTGCCCTTCCAATCCATGCCCATCCATGCTCATCTGTCACCTGGCCCCTCCATTTTTCCGTATCCAGCATTTCCCCTCTCTGCCTGAGGCCTGTCCTGCAATCCATATCCATCCATGGCCATCTGTGCCCTCCATTCATCCCTATCCAGCAATTCCCCTCTCCCTGAGTCCTGCCCTTCCAATCCATGCTCCTCTGTCACCTGGCCCCTCCATTCATCCCTATCCAGCAATTCCCCTCTCTGCCTGAGGCCTGCCCTGCAATCCATATGCATCCATGGCCATCTGTGCCCTCCATTCATCCCTATCCAGCAATTCCCCTCTCCCTGAGTCCTGCCCTTCCAATCCATGCCCATCCATGCTCATCTGTCACCTGGCCCCTCCATTTTTCCCTATCCAGCATTTCCCCTCTCTGCCTGAGGCCTGCCCTGCAATCCATATCCATCCATGGCCATCTGTCCCCTCCATTCATTCTTATCCAGCAATTCCCGTCTCCCTGAGTCCTGCCCTTCGAATCCATGCCCATCCATGCTCATCTGTCACCTGGCCCCTCCATTTTTCCCTATCCAGCAATTGCCCTCTCTCCCTGAGGCCTGCCCTGCAATCCATTTCCATCCATGCCCATCTGTCCCCTCTATTCATCCCTATCCAGCAATTTCCCTCTCTCCCTGAGTCCTGCCCTCCCAATCCATGCCCATCCATGCTCCTCTGTCCCCTGCCCCCTCCATTCATCCCTTTCCAGCAATTGCCCTCTCTTCCTGAGCCCTGCCATCCCAATCCATGCTCCTCTGTCCCCTGCCGCCTCCATTCATCCTTTTGCAGCAAGTCCCCTGTCTCCCTTTCATGACCCCCCTTGCATCCATGCTCCTCTCTCTCCCATGTCCCAGCCTGGGCCGCCCTCTTCTCCCCCCCCCCCCCTTCGCATCCATGCTGTCGTTTCTCCCCTGCCCTGCCGCTCCCATTGTTGTTCTTTAGTGGCCACCCTCTTCTCTCCCCCCAACATGGTTGTTTTTTTTTTTTTTTTCTTGTTTTTAAATTTACCTCCGTGCCGGTTCCGGCAGCGAAGCGTCAGGGAAGGAGGCGGCGCTCTCGACGTCTAGCCTTCCCTTCGCTGTGTTCCGCCTTCTTTTGACGTCATCCTTGACGTCAGAAGAAGGCGGAACACAGCGAAGGGAAGGCTAGACGTCGAGAGCGCCGCCTCCTTCCCTGACGCTTCGCTGCCGAGCGTTGCGATTGGTTGAGTGTCATTGCTCCGCCCTCAACGTCATCACGTTTGACGCGTGGGCGGGGCAGACACAATGCGATCTCACCCCCTTCACTTTAGAATGTTGGCTAACAGAGGCTTCATTAGAACGTTGGAGGTGCGTTTTATATAGAGAGATACCATCTTGGAAGCCCAGACCAGATGCATACCACATACTTACAAAGGTGGAAAGAAGAGAAATGACAGCCAGTATGGTTAAAAGGTGGAATGAAAAAGGCTATTAGAGCCAAACGAATGTCCTTCAAAGAAGGAAAAAAGGACGCAGATGAAAACAATAAGAAGCAACATAAGCACTGGCAAGTTAGATGCAATGCATTGATAAAGAAGGCTAAAAGAGAATATGAAGAGAAACTTGCTGCAGTGGCAATACCTCACAGCAACAACTTTTTCAGGTACATCAGAAGCTAGAAGCAGAAAGCCTGCGAGGGAATCCATGGGACCATTAAATCAATAAGGAACAAAAGGGGCACTCAGATGACAAGGCCATAAAAGAGAAACTGAATGAATTCTTTGCTTCAGTCTTAATGGAAGAAGATGTAAGAGATCTACCTGTATGAGAAATAGTTTTCAAGGTTGATGATGCAGAGGAACAGAAAGAAATCTCGATGAACCTTGAAGACGTACTAAGCCAAATCTACAAATTAAAGAGTAGTAAATCACCTGGACTGGATGGCATGCATCCATGCTGACTCTGTCCCATTAAACCATTTTTATTTATGTGTTCCATAATTTTTTTCTTGATAATAGCTTCTACTATTTTACCCTGCACTGATGTCAGGTTTACCGGTCTGTAATTTCCTGGATCACCCCTGGAACCCTTTTTAAAAATCTGTGTCACATTGGCCACCCTCCAATCTTCAGGTACTATGATGATTTGAACAACAGGTTACTTGTTTGCATGTTAATACCTTTCACATATTTAAATGTATCATATCACCCCATCCTTCTTTTACTCTAGGGTATAAATATTCAGTTTCTCTTCTCATACATCTTTTGGTTCAAACCCCATATCATTTTTGTCACTATACTTTGAACCACTTCAAGTCTTTTTACGTCCTTAGCGAGATACAGGAGTTAATATAGAGTGATTCCTCTACACTGGGAAACTGTCAATATAGGTCACAGATAAAACAGTACTGAAATCCTAAGGGGTCCTTTTACTAAGGTGCGCTGAAAAATAGCTTGCAGTAGTGTAGGCACAGGGTTTCGGTGCTCGCAGAATCATTTTTCAGCACATCTGTAAAAAATGCCTTTTTAAAATTTTTGCCGAAAATGGATGTGCGGCAAAATCAAAATTGTCGAACATCCATTTTGGGCCTGCGACCTTACCGCCAGCCATTGACCTAGCAGTAAAGTCTCACGCGGTAACCGAGCAGTAGTGACCTGTGCGCACCAAATGTCACTTGGTGCGCGTCCGTTATGAGCGGCCAAAAATAAAAATTATTTTACGAACGTGCGTATCAGACATGCATAGCGCCTTACGCGGCTTAGTAAGGCAAATCATCTGGAAACTTAAAGCTTGTCCTATCTGTCTTCAGATATCTACTTTAAAACAAGAGCTCTATAAAGTAATGCAAGAATTAGATACAATTAAACCAACTTATAGGACTTTGCAGAATCATAACTTCTCACCACTGCCTCAGAGAATAAAACCACAAAGGAACAGATGGCTCACAGTAGGCTCAGGCAGAATTAGTCATGTGACACAGAAGCATCCACCCGCACAAGTGTTGCCACTACAAAATTCTTTTGCTCCACTACAGCACTGTGATGTTCCTGAAACTAAAATTGAAGCAGAAAAAGCAAGGAAGAGGCAACAAAAAGAAGAGAAGGTACCCAAAGAGAAAAGACACTCACAATTCACTAAACCCAAAACACATACTAGGAAATGTAGTTGGAAAGCAATGACCACAAATGCTCACAGTCTAAGCAATAAAATTCATGACCTTCAAGCCCTGATGTTGGAGACTGACTTGGACATAGTTGCAGTCACAGAGACATGGCTCCATGGTTCCCATGAATGGGATGTAAACATACCAGGCTATAACCTTTTTAGGAAGGATAGGGAGGGACGTAAAGGTGGAGGAGTAGCTCTGTATGTGAGAGATGATATCGCAGCAACTGAAATGACAGGGAAGTGGGGAAAGGAAGAAGCGATATGGATCACCTTAGAAAGAGAGGATAGAACCTTGGTCCACGTGGGTGTTGTCTATAGACCCCCGACACATTTGGAAGAACTAGATAAAGATCTGATCGCTGATATTCAAAAGTTGGGGAAGAAAAGAGAGGTGCTGTTGTTGGGAGATTTTAATCTGCCGGATGTAGATTGGAAGGTTCCGTCTGCAAAATCAGAAAGAAGTAGAGAGATTGTGGATGCTTTCCAAAGTGCTCAGCTCAGACAAATGGTGAACGAACCCACGAGGGAGGGAGCCACGTTGGATCTGGTGCTCACGAATGGGGATAGTGTGTCAAATGTCCGAGTGGCTGCACACCTGGGAAACAGTGACCATCAAACGGTTTGTTTTGATATAACGGCTCATGTGGATGGCAGCCACTCTAAACTCAAAGTCCTGGATTTCAAGCGAGCTGACTTTAACAAAATGGAAGAATACCTAAGGAAGGAGCTGAGGGGCTGGGAGGACATACGAGAAGTGGAAGGACAGTGGTCCAGGCTAAAAGAAGTAATAAACAGGGCCACAGACCTTTATGTAAGGAGGGTAAATAAAAGCAAGAGAAAAAGGAAACCGATATGGTTTTCAAAGCAAGTGGCTGAGAAAATAAAGGCTAAAGAGTTAGCGTTCCAGAAATACAAAAAATCTCAAGTAGAGGAACACGGGGAGGAATACCGGATGAAACTGAAAGAAGCCAAGAGAGAGGTACGTCTGGCGAAGGCGCAAGCGGAAGAACAAATGGCTAGAAATGTACGGAGGGGAGACAAAAACTTCTTCAGGTATATTAGTGAAAGGAGAAAGACTAAAAAGGGGATTGTAAGACTAAAAGATACAGCAAAACGCTATGTAGAAAATGATGAAGAAAAAGCCAATTTGCTAAATAGATACTTTTGTTCTGTTTTTACTGAAGAAAATCCTGGGGAAGGACCGAGAGGGACTGGCAAAAGTACACCTGAAAATGAACTGGATAAAGCACCGTTCACGGAAGAGAGTGTATATGAACAACTTGGAAAGCTAAATGTGGACAAAGCCATGGGGCCGGACAGGATCCACCCCAGAATACTGAGGGAACTCAGAGAGGTTCTGGCGGGTCCTCTTAAAGATTTGTTTAATAAATCCTTGGAGACGGGAGAGGTTCCGAGGGATTGGAGAACGGCGGAGGTGGTCCCTCTTCACAAAAGTGGGGATAGGGAAGAAGCTGGAAACTACAGGCCGGTAAGCCTCACTTCGGTTATTGGAAAAGTAATGGAAGCCATGCTGAAGGAAAGGATAGTGAATTTCCTGGAAGCCAATAAGTTGCAAGATCCGAGACAACATGGTTTCACCAAAGGGAAGTCGTGCCAAACGAATCTCATTGAATTCTTTGACTGGGTGACGGGAGAATTAAATCAAGGACGGGCTATGGACGTCATCTACTTAGATTTCAGCAAGGCTTTTGACACGGTTCCCCACAGGAGGCTCTTGAATAAACTAGAAGGGCTGAAGATAGGACCCGAAGTGGTAAACTGGATTAGGAACTGGTTGACAGGCAGACGCCAGAGGGTGGTGGTAAATGGAGTTCGCTCGGAGGAGGGAAAGGTGAGTAGTGGAGTGCCTCAGGGATCGGTGCTGGGGCCCATTCTGTTCAATATATTTGTGAGTGACATTGCCGAAGAGTTACAAGGTAAAGTTTGCCTTTTTGCGGATGACACCAAGATTTGCAACAGAGTGGACACCCCGGAGGGAGTGGAAAACATGAAAAAAGATCTGAAGAAGCTGGAAAAATGGTCTAACGTTTGGCAATTAAAATTCAATGCGAAGAAATGCAAAGTGATGCACTTAGGGAGTAGAAATCCAAGGGAGGCGTATGTGTTAGGTGGGGAGAGCCTGATAGACACGGACGGGGAGAGGGATCTTGGGGTGATAGTATCTGAGGACCTGAAGGCGATGAAACAGTGCGACAAGGCGGTGGCCGTAGCGAGAAGGTTGCTAGGCTGTATAGAGAGAGGTGTGACCAGCAGAAAAAAAGGAGGTTTTAATGCCCCTGTATAAGACGTTGGTGAGGCCCCACCTGGAGTATTGTGTTCAGTTTTGGAGGCCGTACCTTGCGAAGGATGTTAAAAAAATGGAAGCGGTGCAAAGAAAAGCTACGAGGATGGTATGGGAGTTGCGTTCCAAGACGTATGAAGAGAGGCTTGCTGACCTGAACATGTATACTCTGGAGGAAAGGAGGAACAGGGGTGATATGATACAGACGTTCAAATATTTGAAAGGTATTAATCCGCAAACGAATCTTTTCCGGAGATGGGAAGGCGGTAGAACGAGAGGACATGAAATGAGATTGAAGGGGGGCAGACTCAGGAAAGATGTCAGGAAGTATTTCTTCACGGAGAGGGTGGTGAACGCTTGGAATGCCCTCCCGCGGGAGGTGGTGGAGATGAAAACGGTAACGGAATTCAAGCATGCGTGGGACAGGCATAAAGGAATCCTGTGCAGAAGGAATGGATCCACAGAAGCTTAACTGAAATTGGGAGGCAGGGGGAAGAGGGGTTGGTGGTTGAGAGGCTAGGATGGGGGAGGGCAGACTTTTTATACGGGGTCTGTGCCGGAGCCGGTGATGGGAGGAGGGACTGGTGGTTGGGAGATGGGAAATACTGCTGCACAGATTTATACGGCTGTGCCCTGGAAAAGACAGGTACAAATCAGGGTAAGGTATACACATATGAGTTTATCGTGGGCAGACTAGATGGACCGTGCAGGTCTTTTTCTGCCGTCATCTACTATGTTACTATGTTACTATGTAAAAGGGCCCCTCAGAGAGCTAAACTCAAAAGTGGTATTTTGCTTGGATTTTCCTGGGGAGAAAGAGGGAAATCTCACCCAACACCTTTCTGTCCTGAGTGGAGGCACCAGGAGTCACACACTTTAGGGACTGATGGAACCTGCCCAAGGGGAACTCCTGCCAAGTGAGGCCCCAAACCCATGGATGCTCACAAGGGGAGTGTTATACTTGAGTGAGATTTTGAAATCTTCCTGATTTTGATTCCTTCTGATAGTAACAGGTCAGGATTTAACTCTAGTGGGTCACTCTGGGACTAATAACTAGCAGCTGGACTCTGCATCTAGAATGAATTTGACAGAATTTTTGGAGTCTTCTTTGGAGCTTCTCTCTCAGCAGACAACTTTGGTGGCAACATTTGCTCTGAAGCCAGATTGCAATGCAGTTCTTCATCTTTATTTTTGTGTAATGGATCAGTTGTTTTGGGGATCTAAAGTGAGAGTTTTTCCTGATTAATGAAGGGCTACACAGAAACGACATCAGGAGTTCTCAGCCTTAAGACCAAGAACTCAGGTGTTAGGTGTTGGCTTTTTTGCCTTATTTCCCTTGTACTTGTTATTTTGTTGAGGGTAGATCTTATGTGTTTTTTGATCCCAAACAACTGTTGGAATGTATTAGAAATTAATGTTCAGACATGATAGTCCCAATTTAAACACCATAGAGGCTGGCTAGAAGTATTCTATTATTCCGAAAACTCTTTTGCTTTTCCTTATTTCCTGAAAATGGCTCCATTGTTTCCTATATTTTCTAGATAAATTTATGTTTAGTCTTTATATTTTTTGACTGGTATTTTCTATTGTTTGTAATTGCTGATTTCCTTTGTCAACGTAAGTTGTGATTGTGTAATTTGAAAAAAATCTTTAAAAACAACATTTTTAAAAACTTGCTTAAGCATAAAACAAGTAGAGTTTCAGTTTTATTCTTTACTACGCTACTTATTCAGAAATGTCTCTTAATTAGATGTCAGATCTCAGCGTATTCTGGCTGCTCTGCATTTTTGCTGCATACTCCTTTTGTCTGTCACTCGCTGTCGTCTGCACTGCTTTGACTCTCAATACATGAAGATATTCAAGCAAAGATGATGATTAATGAAGTGGCTGAGCAAATCAGATGAAAAAAGGGCCCTGTAAATCATGAAGTATCTAAGAAATTGGGAAGAAAGAAACCTGAAAAATGGAGATCTTGAGCCTCGCTGAAGACAAGGCAGCCATATATGAGACCACAAAATAGAGTACGAATGCCATGAAAGATCTATGTATGCTTTTTCAGTTACTGAACCGCAGCTGGTTGCATCATCAGTTGGCTTCCACAGAAGACATCTTTTACAAAGTCAGTTTTTCAAATTATTCTCAAAACTGGTGTTTACTTTTCAACAATTGTGAAAGTAAACAGAGTTAAGATTGCTATTTATTTGGTCCTAGTAGATGCAGTTAGGCATGCAGGCACCGGCCATTAATATTTCCACTGCATGCATAACCTCTGTCTGGGTAGTGCTGCGACAATCAGAGCTGATATTCAGTGGCACTGCCCAGTTAATTGCTGCTGAATACCAGTAGCCGGCCAACTCAGTGTGGTTTAAGCAAGCAGGAGCATTTCTTGCCCACTTACACCATGATAATTTATAGTACAACTTCCTGCCAAAGGGCTCAAAAGCATGTTACAAAATAACTTTTTAAAATGCACACAAAATATAAATATCAGTCATAGATTTTCCTCTCCTACCCACATCTACACCCTACAATTCTGAAGATTTCAGCTGATTCTGAAAGAGGTATAATTCACTTCTTTGCCGTGTAACATAAGCAGCTCATATATCAGTAGAGTTTTAGGCCTATTGCCCTTCACATGCTTTCTTTGGTTTAGTGAGTCTCCTGATTTTAAAAGAAAACCTTTTTTCTATATGCATTGAAAAAATGAAAAAAGAAGAAATAAATAAAAGATAAGTACTTGTTCCTTTTGAATATATATGATAAAGACTTTTATTTAAGGATTGATGACGATTACATCTTCGCCTTAGTCCGGAATGGTTAAACTTTGCCTAAGGGTTGAATGATGCGTTTCTGATGGATCCAACAATATTTAAATATATGTTTCTTTAAATGGGACACTAATATTTTTGGAGTTAGATGTTCAATGAATATATATTCTTTTCAATAAGGCATTATAAAAATGATCAAAGTGCTGGAAATCAAGATGGAAGAATAAAGGGGGAATTTGATAAGGGACCAGAGCATGTCAAAAAGGCTCTTATACAACTGCACACAGTTATGTACATGAAAAGCAGGTGCACTGAAACACAGCGACTACTGCGATGCACCATGAGGGTGTGCCAAGTGGTGGAGAACATGCAGAGCCATGTTGGAATTGGCACTTATGCGCATACTTTATGCACTTATTCTTATCAGTACATGGACACATCATTTAATTACACCTCGTTTGAAGCAGGTGTAAATCTGTGCACCTACTTTTCCTAGGGAATTTTACAAAGGCATATATACCCTCTAATTCTAGAAAAGTTGCCAAAAATTGCACACGCAAATTTAGACGTGTGCCCAATATGCATAAGCAATTTAATTTAACAAGCCAATTAGTGCCAATTGGCTTTTTAACAATTATTGGTGCTAACTGAAATCACATGTAAACTTAGGCACGTGATCCACACCTAAATTTTATGCTCATCCCAGAAAAAACAGCGCAGAAATGGGAGGGTCATGGGTATTTTGGGGTGGAGCGTGGGAATGGATTCCAGTTATGCATGCAATTACAGAATAAGTGGGGGGGGGGGGGGTCTGCATGTAAATTTAGGTGGAGATTTGCACCACGTTTTCGTTGGTGCAAATGGACATGCCAAACTTTACTCACGACCCCTGCATTTAAGTACTATTCTAGAAACCGCTCCTAACGTTAGGCACGATTTATAGAATTCACCCCCTATTGCCTCATACTATTCTATAAGCTGCATCGATTTTTTTTAGGCTCCATTTATAGAATTCACCCCGTATTGCCTTTCTAAAAAAGGTGTAATGTGTCTATAGGCCTTTCCTGTGTAGATGCTGTGCTATACAATTACACCCCAACGTATTTCCACCCAATTGCTAATGCAACTAGCAACACTAGTTATTACTAGAAATTATTTTTTATATGAGAACCAATTCTATTTACAAGAACAGGAGGTTGCCATGGGGGGCTTCATTAGCCCCGTCAGTGGCAACACTTTTTGTGGCTGAATTTGAACAGAGAGTGGTTTATCCCTCCCCTTGGTTTGCCCACATCTCATTATGGAAGAGATTCCTTGATGATATTTTATTATTATTATTATTATTATTATTATTATTTGTAGCATTTGTATCCCACATTTTCCCACCAATTTGCAGGCTCAATGTGGCTTACATTTGCCGTTATGCGGTTGCCATTTCCGGGTAACAGAATTACAAATGGTGTTGCGTTAAGGTGCATACACACATGGTAACATACATGGAACATAACATACATGGAACAGATCATGGTATGTATATATATATATACCATGTGCATACATACATGGTAAAGAAGAATACATTACGGTATTGAATGAAAGGTTCCTGAGTAATAATTGGATTGTAACATACATTAGGTCGTCGACTATGGAGAGATCATATTCGACATAAGGATTGAAGTAGTAGTGCTTGTTCACTAATAACAAAATATTTAATCAGTCAAGTGATAAGATTTTGGTTGTGTCTAGGTCGTGTATAGTCTTATTATATAGTATTTAAGATGGCATTTTATGGTTTATGGTATGCCTTCTTGAACAGATCTGTTTTCAGTAGCCTTCGGAAGATAGTTAGGTCTTGCGTTCCATAGCTGGGTGCAAATGTATGAGAAACTGGTCGCGTATGTGGATTTATATTTTAGCCCTTTGCAGTTAGGGTAGTGGAGATTGAGGAATGTGCGTGCTGATCTTTTTGCGTTCCTAGTAGGCAAGTCTATAAGGTCTGACATATAGGTCCGGGCTTCCCCGTGAACGATTTTGTGGACCAGGGTACAAACTTTGAATGCAATTCGTTCTTTTATGGGAGCCAGTATAGTTTTTCTCTTAGGGGTTTGGCGCTTTCGTATTTCGCTTTCCCAAATATTAGCCTGGCTGCTGTGTTTTGAGCTGTTTGAAGCTTCTTAATGATTTGTTCTTTGCATCCGGCATAAATGGCATTGCAGTAGTCTAGATGGCTTAGCACCATTGATTGTACTAGGCTGCGGAATACTTCCCTTGGGAAGAAAGGTTTGATCCTTTTAAGTTTCCACACTGAGTAGAACATTTTCTTTGTTGTATTTTTCGCATGATCTTCAAGTGTGAGATTTCGGTCAATTGTGACTCCCAGAATTTTCAAGCTGTCTGAGACCGGAAGGGTGTAGTCTGGGGTATTTATGGTGTTGGGTTTGTTTGTATTGTATTGTGAGGACAGGATGAGATGTGTTTTTTCTGTGTTTAGCTTTAGTTGGAATGCGTCCGCCCATGAGTTCATTATTTGGAGGCTGTGTGTGATTTCGGTTATATCGTGTTTGAACGAGAAGTATATCGTAACATCGTCTGCATAGATGTACGGGTTGAGTCCTTGGTTGGATAGCGATTTGGCTAATGGTGTCATCATTAAGTTAAAAAGAGTTGGTGAGAGCGGTGATCCTTGTGGTACTCCACATTCAGGTTTCCATGGTGTTGACGTTTTTAGGGCTTGGAACAGTTGTAGGCATTTTTCACATGGTTAAATGCAAATTCTAAGACATTACAATTCACTATGGCATGGAATTCAAAAGAAATCAAATTCTTGGATACTAAAGTAATCATTGACCGTGGCCAACTAATCACTACAGTGTTTCGCAAAGAGATAGCTAGAAATAGCCTTTTACTTTCCAAAGTTTTCACCCATACAGGCTCAAAATGAGTCTCCCTATAAGCTAGTTTTTAAGAATCAGACGGATCTGCTCACGTGACCAGGATTTCGAGGAACAAGCTAGAAAATTATTGAAAAGATTTTTGTTCAGAGGCTACCCTGTTAAAGCAATTAGGAAAGCATATCTGAGGGCAAAATATGCTCAACGAGAATTGCTTTTACAGCATTTTTTTTGTTACATTTGTAGCCCGCGCTTTCCCACGCATGGCAGGCTCAATGCGGCTTACATGGGGCAATGGAGGGTTAAGTGACTTGCCCAAAGTCACAAGGAGCTGCCTGTGCCTGAAGTGGGAATTGAACTCAGTTCCTCAGGACCAAAGTCCATCACCCTAACCACTAGGCCACTCCTCCACTAATAAGGAAACAGAAAATAGAGTGGTAGCCATGCTTCCACATACGGCAGGAAGCTCTAGAGTTACATCTTTGATCCACAAATACTGGACTGTGTTGCAGGTACATCCCTTATTACAGGAGAGACTGTTAATTGCTTACCATAGGGGTAAATCTATAGGTGAAATGTTATCTTATAAGCAAGTAGAATATTTACATAATCAGGAGGATTTAAGGGGCCATGGTCAATGTGGCAAGTGCCAATGGTGCACATTGACTAGCTAAGGAATTGATTGGCAGGTGCCTGGTAATACGCGGCGCTTTACTGCACGACACAATATCAACTGCAATAGTAGCCATGTGATTTATATGATATGTTGCCCTTGCCAATTAATATATGTGGGCAAATCAACGAGACCGGTGAAATATAGACTGAACAAACATAAATCAAGAATTCATACGGCTACTATTACAGCCCCTATTGTAAGTCACTGGTTGACTAAGCAACATGATTGGCTAGACATAAAATGGTGTGTCATTGATTATATCCAGTTGGGAAGAGAGGGAGGTGAGGTTGATAGCTTACTCAGTTACAAAGAGCAATGTTGGATCTATACGTTGGGAACCATGACCCCTGGGGGTCTTAATTTAGAAATTGATTGGGCAGCTGCAATGTAATAGGACGTGATGACATCATGGGGTGGAGCAAATAGTCATTGTTGCTCTGAGCCTTTAAATGTTATAAAAACATAACACTACGCATGGGTGGTTCAAGCATAAAGATGGCAGACACCAATCCGATGTGGAGAAATTGTTATGCATCCAAGGTATGTGATTTGTTGTGAAACATTTTCTGACCAATAATAATATAGAAAGTAGACTGATTGTATGTTTTATTCTGTAGTTGAAATTTGGACCACACCCTGAGGCAGCGTATTGTGAAACATGCCGCATGTAGGTGGAGGCGTCCATGTACTGCATTTTATGTAACCTTGTGTGGAAGATTTGCAAATGTCATAATCTAAAGTTGCAAGATGTTTTAAAGTATGAAGATATAAAAGAATTTTCTAAGCACAAAGAATAAAGTTTCATATGGTTGGAATACAAAAAGAGGTTTGGATCTAAATGTTGTCATGAACAGATTTAATGATTGAACAGCTGAGTTTAAGATAATTTATATTATTATTTGGAGTGCACTTTATTTTATACTGGAAGGTTTATGATGTTTGAAGAGCACTAACATGAGAATTCTGCATATGCAGGAATAAGTTCATTAATGTGGCTCTATGAACTGTGGCCAAACAGCAGTGATCACTCCCTTTATTTGTTTTTGGGAGGAATATTTCTAATATTTATCCCTTATAAAATGGGCAAGTAAAGGACCCCAGAGGTAGGTAGAACTTCAGAATCTTTAATGCATGGATGAGACAATGTGTATAGAAATAGATTTAGATTTGTTTGGAATTGGGCAACATTCTAGTGAAGGGGGAGCCTATTCCAAAAAGATGGACTCCGCATTAACAAAGGAGGAGCCAGGCTGTTGGCACTAACCATACGCCAAGCCCCTTCCCTGCCCATCTTCAAATCCTTGCTCAAAGCCCACCTCTTCAATGTCGCTTTCGGCACCTCACCATTATTCATCTATTCAGGAAATCTAGACTGCCCCAATTTGATTGACTGCACTTTTTTGTCCTTTAGATTGTAAGCTCCTTCGAGCAGGGACTGTCCTCTGTGTTAAATTGTACAGCGCTGCGTAACCCTGGTAGCGCTTTATAAATGTTAAGTAGTAGTAGTAGTAGTAAAAGGGAGATAAAACAGTCTACAAACTAGTTCTTCAGGGAAGTCTACAGTCTCAGGAACACATGGTTCAGAGCAAGGTATCTTCAGAAGACACTGACAAAAAGATGACATTAGAATATCCCAATAGAGGGGCTGAGGTAAAAGTAGTAGATGAGGTGCATTTAAAGATGGAACAGAGATATATGATTTCAAATTACCCCCACCAGCTGCTAAGCATGTTGAGAATCCAAATTTTAAAACATACCTTAAATTGTCTCTATGCGAATGCCAGAAATGTAAATAAAATTGGAAAGTTAGAATGTATGGCACAAAATGAAGATGTAAAGATAATAGGGAACAAATTATAATAAAATTATAGGGTGGATCAAATTGGTGGCGGGTGGCACTATATGTTAAGGATGGCATACAATCTAACAGGATAAAATGCCTGCAAGAAACAAAATACAATTTAAAATCTTTATGGACAGAAACTGTATGCCTGATGAGGAAGAATATAGTAACAGAGATCAGAATGAAGAGACAAACAGTAAAATAGTAAATTTTCTAGATGTGTGACTCCTTCTGGGACAGATTAAAGGAGAGACTATTTTAGATCTTAGTGGAATACAGGACATAATGCAAGGGGTAACAGTGGTGGGGCTGCTGGCAATAACATTTAATTTTAAAAGGAAGATTATGTTAAAATGAGGAAACCAGGTCCAAAAAAAAAAACCTAAGGAGCACTGCCAGCATCAAAAGTTTGCACAAGGACTGGACATTAATAAATACCACATTTCTCTTGGATGCATGTAGTTCTAGGTGCTGGGATATCAACTAAGAATATTCTATATAGCGCAGCTAAATCCAGGCGTCACTTATAGAATACGCTTAGGTGGAAATTTATTCCATGTAGGTTTTTTCAGGCACCACATATAGAATCTAGCCCTATGGGCTAGATTCAGTAAATGGCCCTCAAAATTGGGTGCTCAATGCTATTCTATAATGGGCACTCATTATAGAATTAGTATTGAGTGCTCATTTCAGTGCCTGTTGAAACCAGGTGCAATTCCTGGCACCCAATTTGGGCGCAGCACGTCCCCAGTATTCTATAACACTGCATGCAAATTTAGGAATACCCCTGACCCGCCAATGGACCTCCCATGGCCACGCTCCTTTTTGGCACGCTATGGGATTTGTGCACACATTTTTATAGAATAGTGCATAGCAAGATGTGCGCACAAGTTCAAGTTGGTGCTGAACAGCGCCCACTATTAGCATTGATTGGCTTGTTAGCCAATTTGGTTGGGTGCTGAACTTGGATTGGAGCTCAAGTTTGAGTGCCTTATATAGAATCCAAGGGTAATTGGAAAGGACCTTGAACACTGTGTGCAGTTCTGGCTGTCCCATCTCTGAACTAGAAAAAGTTCAGCGAAGGGCAGTAAAAATGACAAAGGAATAGGACTTCTCTCTTATGAAGAAAAGCTAAACAGATTAGGCCTCTTCAGCTTGGAAAGAGAACTCAGAAGGGATATGACAGAAGTTTATGAAATCATGAGTAGGCTGAAAGGTTACTTGGGGAGTACATACAAACAAAAGGATTATCCACAAAACTAACAACCAGAAGTCTGAAAACAAATCATACAAAACATTTTCACTCACAACAGAAAGTGTGGAATTTGTTGTCAGAGGTCAGGGTATTTACACAGCAGGGTTCAAAAGAAGTTTGGATAAGCTCCTGGAGGAAAAGTCCATAAAAAAGCATTAATTGGATAGTCTTGGGAAAGCCATTGCTTATCTCCTGAAATGATAAAGGGCAAATCTGCAGATTTAAAACTATTGAATTCCAGTGGGAATATGAACTGCTGTTTCAGTAGGTTCTCAGTTTGCAAAATATGGAACAATTTTGTTCGAAGGTTATTCTAAGAGGTAAGTGTTCAAGTAAGATGTTTATTTTAGAAGTGCTGTTCACATTTTAGTCATGCATAAACCAGCATTTGGACATTTATATGTTGCATAAACATCTAAATCCCAGTTTTACAGAGCCAGGATATAAATGTCTAAAAATGAAAAATGTGCATATGCAAGGGGGACAGTCTGGGCATGTTTTGGTTGGCCAAAAAAAATAATGGGGATTCCCTGTTTCAGAAGAGAAGGCACGTTTATGTCCGAACACTACATTATATTTATATACCATATACCTTTCGCAGATCAATAAAGCTTTACAATAAGAATAACTAAGGTATACCTAGAAATACATCCTTGTATTCATTCAAACACAGAATTCAATACTTGCCAAATACAAATTTCTGAAATAGGCTTTTAATGACTTCCAAAAGATTTTAATAATTATTCATAGTTTTTGGGACCCTTTTATTAAAGGTTAGTGTGCTAACAGACATTAGCATGCGCTAAGTGCTATATGTGACCCATAGGTATAAAACAGGATGCACAGCATTTAGCATGCATTATGCTTTTGTAAAAGTCTCCTTAATGTATTGCAGCAAAGCACTGCAGGCTAATATGGAAATTCTGCATCCACACTGTTCTATATCTCACCCCTTTTGGGCTAGGAAAATGAAATATTAATGGACATTCAAGTTCACAACTACACTTTATAGTTGGGAAAATAAAACGATCTAACATATATAATGGTGCCTGACTATATAATATAAGAAATAACATTGTGCATAATTTTAAAATAGCCCAGGCCTCTATTGGTAACCAATAACATTTCATAAAAAGAGGTATAACTCTACCAAACTTAAAGTCCTGTTTACTAAGCAGCGTTATAGGCATGTTAACATTTTTAATGCACGTTAACCATGTACATTCCTACAATATCCCTATAGGCACCTACATGGTTAGCGTGCGCGCTGTGCAGGCACGCTAAAAACACTAACGCACCTTAGTAAAAAGGGCCCTTAATGTGCTGAGCAAAACAAGCGTGCCACCATTCTCTGTACACTTTGTAACTTTCTAAGTATGGTTTGTTGATACCCTACATATAAGATTATTGCAGTAGTCAAGTTGCGATGATACTAATGCCTGTACCACCAACCTAAATTGGTCAAATTCTATAAATTTTCAGATTCACTTTAGTTTTCGTAGCATTCACAAAAATTTTGTAGTAGTGCCATGTAATTCTGCTTAGAATTTTTAGGGCAGGCTCCAATTTAAACAAATGATATTACCTATTAACATTTAAATCCCTTCGTGTGGGTCTCTCTGACTATCTTGCCTGTCTCACCGTCCCCTACTCACCTGCTAGGGTCCTCCACTCCCTTAATGATCACCGTCTCTCGTCCTCCCCAGCTTATGGAGATTCCGCCTGACGGATCTGCACCAGCTGAAGGCTGTCTTCTACTCTCCCCCCTCCCCCTGCTTGTTCTTACTCTTTACTTTTTTCTGTATGAGTGCTTAACTTTACTATCATCATTGGCGTTCTTTTCCTTTGTCTAATTTTTGTAGTCTGTACACCACTCTGGCAGCTAGAGCAGTCTAGCGGGTCTAAATAAACTATAAACTATTGTTAAATCTGAACATTATAAAAGACTCTGTGGAGACCCTGGTACAAATTTTGTTTCTCTTTACTCATTTTTAGAAGATGTAAGGTAAACCAATTTTCCACCAAAACAAAACATTTTTGTATCACAGGCAATATATCTTCTATTGCCTGGTCAAAGGAATCAGATAAACATAAACATAAGTAAGGATTTATATCTGCTACCCAGCACATCCAGGTTTCAGAAAAGTGCTCGTAATGAGCAGTATTCCTCTAGAGCAGGGTTCTCAACTCAGTCCTCGGGACACAACTTGCCAGTCAAGGTTTTAGGATATCCACAATGAATATGCATGAGAGAGATTTGCATGCATTACCTCCACTATAAGCAAATCTATCTGCTCTAGAGGGAATAAGACTCATCCACTTGACCCAGTCCCAACCCTCCCTCTGTCACAAAGCTTGGGCGAATAGCCATGCATTGAGTGTCTTTCAAAAAACTTTGGCAATTAAGTTTCTCTCTCAATTCCTGAAGAAGTTCATTCACCAACTTGGTCTTTCAACCCTTTAGTGTCCAATGTTCCCGTAATAGGTAGGAGGTTTGCATGGGTACATCAAAGCAATTCATGGCATTGCTTTGATGTACCCATGCATACCTCCTACCCATCCCCACCTTGCTAGACTGTAATTGAAATGCTTTGATGCTTCACTTGTATATACTATCAACTAACACATTTGCTTATTTCCGAACGGACAAAGAAGGGCAACCTTCGAAAGCTAATCAAGAAATGTATTATGTCCAATAAAAAAGGTATCATCTTATTTTGTTTGACTTCTATTGATAACCTTTAAGAGTGGACTAACATGGCTACCACACCTCTCTACCCATAGCAGGTGGGAGGAGAATGGATGAGTTAATTTTTGAGAGGGTTTAATGTTATTAAGTAGGCTATATGCTATGTTCTGTTATTTAAATTCAGATCGGGAGTAGGGAAGTTGTGTTGTGTTTAACTGATTTTATTCAGTCCAAAATTCAACCCATAGTGGGTCAGCAGCCGTGGGCCAATTTAAGCTGGCAAAGATAGGATTGCATTTTGTGAGGTCCTATCTGCCTGCTGAGCTATCCAGGCATCAGAACTGAATATGGCCAGTACCCACCACATAGGAGGAGATTCTATATATGGTGCCTAAAAAATCTGCACTGAAATCAGTGCCGACTAAGCATATTCTATAATCGGCAACTTGGCGCCAATTATAGCATACGCTTAGTTGATATTTCAGTGCCTAAATCTGCGAGCATTAATTTACACCACCTAAAACACGGCGTAAATCCTGGTGTGTAGATTTAGGCACACTGGGCCATATTCTACAACTAGGCTTCTAAATTTCAGAACGCCCATGAAACGCCCATTTCCCTGTGTGAATTGGAAGTTCAGCGCACATCATTACAGAATACGCTTAGCGAGTTGTGCGCCTAAATTCTAATCAGTGCCAATTAGTGCTCATTATTGCTTGTTAAGTACATGCATTGTTATAGAATCTACGCCAATTTTGGCGCCTAAATCTAAGTGCACTATATAGAATCCGGGGAATAACGGCTGGTTCCTCACCGACTCTATCCATAGACTGTGCTGGTACTAACCACAAAGAGCTGCGGTGGTCAGAGGGGATATTCAGTAGCACTGTACAGTTAACTGCCACTGAACTCCAGAGACAAATGAGCAGCGTTTGTGGGCAGGAGCATCTCTTGCCCGCTGAAAACCCCGTTAAGTATCAACCCTATTGTTTTTTTTGTACTATTGTAAAATGCCTGGTGTTTTTTTGATGATTGGGGATATATCAAATAAATAAAATCAAAAGCAATTTATAGGATCTGTAAGCCTTCCAGAGCACATACGATGAAGGCAATATCCAAAGATTCAAAGGGAAGAGATGGTGCCTGTCCCCTTCTTCCTGCCCAAGACTGGACCAACAGTACTAGGGGAGGGTGAGGGTTCAGGGAGAAAACAATTTTGAAGAAAGTTAAGGAACCAAGAAGAACATTTCATCAAGGACCCTTGATCCAGGTGAAACCTAAAGATAATAGGGGTATTGCCAATTAAATTAAGTCCTAGAATTTATATTCAAAAGTTGTAGAATGCATTTATTTCTAAAACTTTAATTAGTGCTACAGTGACAAAAATAGGGAATAGGTAAACAAAAAAATGGGTAACTACTTTCTGAAATGAAGACCTCTGACTAGTAAACTTGCTGGTTATAAGGGTTGCAATAACATAGTTCAAGACTGGACAACTTGAAGGAGGGTGTATTCAAAAGCAAAAGTTATTATAAATTCCAAAACATCATTTATAGGTATTGTTAGAAAAATCTCTTAAATCACTTATAATACAAGCACTGTGTTTAGTTGGGGGTCTGACAAAAGCTGTAACTTGTCCCCAGTGCTACAACTTGAATAATGTCTTTCAAAACATACTGGTGGACATGCTGACAGATACAATACTATTTAGAGGTACTTAGGTAACTTTATTGAAATAAAAATGATTTTAAAATAGTAAATTAAGTCCCTACTTTTATTGAAATTCATTTATGCAACTCTCAAACACTGCCTGTTGCATAAATGTTGCAAAACAATGTAGAACCATACTAACTCTCAACTTATAAGGTACGCCAAGCTATACCATAATGCACCATTCCCTAGAATGAGCATCTGCTCTTGTCATGCCAACCATCTTGCATTATGACTAAATCAACAACACAGAGCAAGTCATGCATTAGATAAGCAACATAGCCACACCTTTCATTACTCCACAAAGAATCAACAGTAGTCAGATGCCTGAGGAAAAGCTAAGACAATGTAATCCTCTGTAATCCTTACTGTACAGATAAAATATGACACTGAGAAACCTTATTAACCTAGGGCTCCAGCTATCAGTGTCAGAGAACACATATGTATGAATTGCAGGTATTTACAATATTTTACATGCAAAAATAATCACATTGTTTTTTAAGCTTTTCTATGAAAGCTTGAGTAATACCTTTCCTTTTCCAAGTGCATTTCCCCATGTTTTCAATTTCACTCTTTTTTTCTCGTCTAGTCCTTTCTTTTCTTTCATTTTATCCTGCGCCGCTCACTTCCTACAATCCTTTTCTCCCCCA
This sequence comes from Microcaecilia unicolor, assembly GCF_901765095.1. Taxonomy (NCBI): domain Eukaryota; kingdom Metazoa; phylum Chordata; class Amphibia; order Gymnophiona; family Siphonopidae; genus Microcaecilia; species Microcaecilia unicolor. Next base: position 99,058,593 of record NC_044034.1, on the reverse strand, counting down.
CGAACGTACCGCTTTTCTGCAAGTCGATCTTTTTCTCACTTACTTCAAGGATGTCTCTTCTTCAGTCTATTTACCTTTTCTGTTTTCTCTTTTCCCCACTGTTCCCTCTCTTCAGCCTCTAATTGCAGCTTCCCTGAACTCTCCTCCTCTCCTTCTTGGAGCGGTTTCTCCTTGTTCAACTTCTTGCCCTTCCCCCAAATCTCCAGTCTGTTGTTACTGCCTTAGCCAGCTGCAACACTGTATTTACTGCAAGTATATGTCAGAAGCAGTGGGCAAAAATCAGAGCGTCATGGCGGTGAGCATAAGCAGACACTATCAGTAGTAGGGAAAGGAAGGCAGAAGTGGGCTTTTATGACTGCATGGTTACAGGAGTTCTTAATTCTACAGTAGTGGTGCTTAAAACACCCCCCCCCCCCCCCCCCCCCCCAGTCTTCATTTTAGAGCATACAGGGAAAGACTTAAAGATATCAACATGTATATCTTGAAGAAAAAAAGAGAAAGGAAAGATATTTAACTTCAAATTTATATTTCAGTCCTTGCAAGGGGAAAGTGTCCATTCAGAATGAATCAAATTAGGAGGAAAAAGAAAAAAGCATCCCCACTTTCCATTACAATTGCAATTATAAAGTTAGAAATAAACTGTACATAATAAAAACAAGACTGCATAAATATTTTTTTAATGAAACTAAAATCCCACTATTTAAATTATGCACAAACCACTCAAAGTAAACTCTGACAGCGACATTTAAATATTTCTAAGAGGTGAGTCTCTTTCAGTGGGAAGGAGGATCTAAGATGAGGGTGAAATTGAAACTGTGCAGACTCAAGAGTAATATTAAGGAAATATTTCTCTACAGAAAGAGTGTTGGACACACACAACAGCCTCCCAGGGGAGGTGGTAAAAACAAGGACAACGGGAGAAACTGTAGAGCTGAACACGTGGCGGGGAATTCTGTATAGTTTCACCAAAGTTAGGCAACGGGATGATCCACACTAAAGGCCAGATTCTATACATGGTGCCTAAAAAATCAGCGCAGAAAACATTTCCGCCTAAGCGTATTGTATAAGCGGGGCCTAAATTTAGATGCAGTATATAGAATACGCTTAGTTGATATCATAGTACCTAAAACTACGCGTATCCATTTACACCAACGAAAATGTGACATAAATCCCTGCGCATAAATTTACATGCACTAGGCCATATTCTATAACTATGCATGTAAATTCCAAAACACCCATTTCCCTGTCCATAACCACCCCCCTTTATGCCTGCACGCGTTAGAAGCTAGTTGCACTGCATTACAGAATATGCTTAGTGAGTTGTGTGCGTAAATACCAACTACTTGTACATCTAATTCAAATGTACTAGTCTTAGGAGATATTAACCTCCACCTAGAAGACCCAAACGCAAATGGTGTACAAGAATGCATGAAATTCTTTCAGTTGTGGGACTTCAAATGGCCACACTCGAACGCTACCCACATAAAAGGTCACACACTTGACTTACTTGTACATAAATTTACAACAAACCGAAACTTCATAATAACAGAACATAAATGGTCAGACATTCCATGGTCCGATCACTTCAAACTAAATTTAACTTTACATTGGCTGAAGAAGGGACATCACCAAGTAGAAGAAAAAACAATTTACAATATAAGAGGTCGCATAGATGCAAAAACATTTTGGCAATCAATATATGACAACAACTGGTCATTTTTGTCTGATTCTGAATACTTCCTCATAGAATGGGAAAAGAGATGCATTTCCATTTTAAATAAAACAGCACCTATACAAATAAAAACCTCATACAAACCCAATAAAACATCCTGGTTCAACGACGATTTGAAAAAACTAAAAACAACATCTAGATGACTTGAAAGAGCGTGGAGAAAAAATAGAAACGACCAAACAGTAAACACATGGAAAGAATCACAAAGAAAATACAAAAATGAGATAAAAAAAAATCCAAACGGAATTACTATAAAGCACAAGTTGGAACTGACTTCAAGGACATGAAGAAATTATATAAACTACTGGACAAACTACTAGACACCAAACCAGTTACCATATCAAATACCAACATTCCACCAGCAGAACTTGCCAAATACTTTAAAGAAAAAATTTCCAACATAAGCAAAACTATGTCTCATGAAAACATTAACCTTGATACCTTCCTTTATGAACTAGACCCACACTGTGGAGAATATCCAGCAGATTGGTCTTGGTCAAACTTCACCCAGACTACAGACAAAATAGTTGCACAGGTAACCAGAAAACTCTCATCTGCTCATTGTCAACTTGACGCATGTCCCAAATATTTAATGAAATCACCACCTGACCGATTCATTGCAGATCTTACATCCCATTTAAACTACATGTTCCAAAAAGGCATATTCTCCAAGGACAAAAGCAACATTTACTTACACCATTACCAAAAGACACCAAGAAGAAATCAAATGATATCGCAAACTATCGTCCTGTGGCATCCATCCCATTGACAACCAAATTGATGGAAAGTATCGTAGCCAAACAACTCACGGAGTATTTCGACAAATTCTCAATACTTCATGAATCATAATCCGGTTTCAGACCCCTCCATAGTACAGAAACTGTACTGGTATCTCGCCTTGCCAAATTCAAGCAAGAAATTGCACTAGGTAAAAACATTCTCCTACTTCAATTTGACATGTCTATCGCATTCGATATGGTAGACCACAATATACTACTAAGTATAATCAACAGGACAGGAATCGGAGGGAATATACTCAAATGGATCAAGGGGTTCCTTACCACAAGATCATATCAAGTAAAGTCAAACTCCAACTCCAGATTCACACACAGCCACTCTGATCAATCCTTTCTATAGTCAAGAATGAGCTAGTTCATTTAACAGGAGGGAGAACGTCTGGATCCAATATGCTTCCATTATTCACAAAGGGAATTTGAAGTCAGGAGTAAACAAATGTAGGGAAGGAAAATATGAGCACACTTTGCAAGTGGCCGTTAAAGAAGGCATCCTTACAGAAAGCAGGATTCCTCCTCATTGTGACAGAGTTTGAGCTGCAGAACTGGAACTGGATGGTACAAAGAAATTCATAACTGAAATACACTGCTTTGGTTGGTGTAGTAGACAATACCTTAACCGCCAATAAATATTTGTTGCAAACCTCAAGAATGGGATTTGGGGGGGGCAGGGGCGTAGCTAGGTGGGGCCACGGGGGCATGGGCCCCCGCAGATTTAGCCCTTCCCCCCTGCTTTCACCCACCACCGCCCCTCCCTCATCCTTTTCAACCCCCCCTCCTGCCAACTGTCCCCCGCCACCGCCAGGTGCCATTGCTGGCGGGGGAACCTCTGCCAGCCAAAGTCCCCATCAGCGCCGGTCTCCGAGTACGGTGTGTTCGCTGATCTGGATTCTGTTTCTGTGAGTTGACTTCGGCTGGTGGGGGTTGGGGACCCCCACCAGCAAAGGTACCTGGCGGTGGCGGGGGACAATTGGTGGCAGCAGGGGGGAGTCAAAAGATACGGGGGGGTCGGCGGCACGGGGGTGGGCTAAAATCAGCCCCCTCCCGCTGAAGTCTGGCTACGCCCCTGGGGGGGGAGGGATTTTTAAAGGGATAGTGTGAGGAAATCTTAGATTTTAGGCCTCACTTGTAGCATTCATTTGAAATATGGGGAAATTTCCCATATCGTTTCAGGTTTTTTCCTGTGAGCAGAAATGGGAAAACAAATAATAAAATGAAAATTCCTATTAATGACACAATATAACAAATACATTTTGGCTGTACACCCCTAGTGGCAACAACGATTTGAAAATCATGCATTTTCTACTGACGGATCCTGACAGGTTCAAAACTTAGAAATCAAAATGAGTTCCAGGAAATGACCTTCTGTCAGTCATAGTTTCATGTATTTATTGTAATTTTTTTAACAGTATGCCACGCTGTGTTAAATTTAAGGAAGATGGTATAGAAATCTAATACAACAGTGTATATTTACTATTATTTTACTGGTCAATATGCGCTAAGATCTCATGTCAGAGGAGCTCCTCTATATGAAAATAAGAATAAAAGGGCAAGTTTATAAAGGGCACCTAAATTTAGGTACCCAATCTCAGTATTCTATATATGGTGCCCACATCTGGGCATCGCAGATCAAAGATAAGCAGGCAAATTAATTAGCTATCTGGTCATTAACTAGCAATAAACTGATGTCATCAATTATTGCAGTTAATTGGCAGTAATTAGATTTTGCATGAACATCTTCCTATGTGCCATTCTATAATCCTACACACCTAAATCCTCTCATAAGGGGGCGTAGCCATAAGGGGGCGTAGCCAGGAACAGGGTAGGGCCGTTCAAAAAATTTGCACGTGGAGTTATAGAATACTGCCATTCCTGAGTCCAAATGGTAAGTTAGACGTCGGCATTTAAACCATGTTTCAGCTGGCATAAATAGCTGCCGTGTCTAAGTGGCTTTGTAGTGCTATTCTAACACGGGTTAGGCGCATCTTAACACCATTGTGGAATTGATGCTAGGCGCGATTCTTTGTCACACCTACATTTATGCACCACTTTATAAAACTGCCTCCTTTCCCACTGGGAACTGCAATAAAAGTTTGCTCTTCGACGTTATGTGACGCCATGGCAAGCCTTCCATATGGGTCTTTGCTTGAAACGTGGTGCCCTTGGAGTTACTTTGGGCCACATGTTTTGGTCCTGCCTTGTGATTACAGTCTTTTGGCATAAGCTTTTGACCAACGTATCCAAATTTGGAGCTGTGGTTGGCATTATGATCCTTTACTGCTTTTTGGCCAAGTCCAGTTAACATCGCCTGCACTGTGGGGCATGAAAGGTTTTGTGTCTTGCTCACCACTCAGGGCCAAGAAAACTGTTCTCATGGGGTGGCTTTCTCACCGGGCCCCTTCAATGCAACAGTGGTGTGCTCACATGATTATGATCTTGTGCATGGATCTTTGGGACTTCATTTTCAATGACACTGGACCCCCTTTTGGAACACATTGAGGTGTATTTTCAAAGCACTTAGACTTACAAAGTTACATAGGAATCTATGGAGCTTTGTAAGTCTAAGTGCTCTGAAAATGAACCCCATTGTCACCAGCACCACAAAGCCATTTATTGTACCTCTAAGATAGTTTTAGCATGTTTTGGAATGGGAGGGGGGGTAGAGTAGCTCATTAGTATTTTGGACTTGATGTGTGCTTTATCCTATCCTAATATTCTTCACTGCCACAATAATAATGGTTTGAAACATAAAATTGTCTCCTAAGACATTAGTATTTGCTTCTGTAGTAGTTATTAAACAAACACAAAGATATCATGTTAAAAGTTCACAAGGCAGCAAAAGAGATTAGATGGAAAGTCAGATAAACTACAGAACGATATGCTGAGACAACTTTATCAAAAGCAAACCATAAGACTACTCTAAGGGGTCATTTTACAAAGGCGTGCTGAAAAATGGCTTGCGGTACTGTAGGCGCAGGTTTTGGGCACGCGCCGATCTATTTTTTAGTGCGCCTGTAAAAAGCCCTCTTTTGGGGGAGGCGAAAATGGACGTGCGGCAAAATCAAAATTGCCGCACGTCCATTTTAGTTCTGAGACCTTACCGCCAGCCATAGACCTAGTGGTAAAGAATCTGGGTGGTAATGACCTACATGTGTCAAATGCCACTTGGCGCAAATCCATTATGCACACCAGAAAAGAAAAACTATTTTCCAGATGCACGTAGCGGATGTGCACCAAAATTGAAATTACCACACGGGCCACGCGGTAACTGGGCGGTAAGTCCAAATTGGCGCCTGGTCAGCGCGTGTAGGCGCCTACCTGGCATAGTAAAAGGGGCCCTTAGCCATCTCCAGGTTCACTGAGGATTCCTTAACTATGTATTTACTGTTCTCTATAAACAATTAAACATATAGGGGTGATGTGTTATGAACACACTTGATCTCATCTCAAACATATACAGTTAAAACAAAAAAATGCAGATTCTTTTAGTAATTTTAAAATTTAAGAGCACAGTGAAATGAGATTGTCATACTTCACTGTAAAACATCTGGCTTCCTAATTTTTCAGATAGGTCTTTGAAGTTCCTAAAAATACTAATTACAATAATTAAATCTTAAGGTAGGCAGTTTCAATGGCTTTTGAAACTCGAGACTTTGCTCAAAGATGTTCCACCGTTTAAAAATTTGCTAAGTGTATGACTGCCCATGAGAAAACCTACTTGTTCTCACAGGGTGGCATCAATACCATGTTGCAATCACTTAAGCAGCACAGCAGAAAAGACCTTGCTAGAGACTGACAGAAATATAATGCCTCTTCAGCTGCCATACTACATGATATCTTTGGTAACTCGACAATAACCCATCACTTACATTCAGCTGGGATGCAGAACAAAAGTTCAATCGTTTTGTTAGTTGTTTCACCTTCCCAGTATCACCACATCTCATCAGTTCCACAGTCATTCACAAAGGAAAAATATTCAACATAAAGGAATCCTTCACATGCTCATCTTCCAATGTGGTATATATCATTCAATGTAAAAAGTGTGAAGAAGGGTGCCATATTGGAGAAACAAGCCAAATGCTAAAGACGAGATTTAATTTACATAGACATCATATGAAAAGTGCCAGTGCCGACCAGGATGTCACCTCTGTGGGTCAGCACTTTACAAAACCAGAACACTGAATCAATGATTTTATGGTAAGAATACTAAAAGGAAATTTTAAGACAATCCAGGAACGCAAGACCTTTGACATCAGAATGATTAAATATTTTGACACCCACCAGACAGGAGTTAACAAAGGGTTTTCTAGCCCATTATAAACCAGAAATTCTATTGCTTGGTCGCCCTCTTACCACCATGCATCTTTCCCTGTCTCTCATCCACCCAGCGCCCCCCTGTTTCTCACCTAACCCACCCCAACCTATTCCTGTGAGACTGTCATTAGAATGCTTTCATGTTTCACTTATATATACTACTACTATTATAAATCATTTCTATAGCATACTATTATTTATCAACATTTGCTTATTTCTGATCTGAAGAAGAAGGGTTACCTTTGAAAGTTAGTCAAAAAATATATTACGTTGGACCAATAAAAAAGGTATCATCTTATTTTTTTTCTATGTTTTGTTTTATTTCTATTTATTATCAGTTCCACTGGAATCTGGTCTGGTCCAGCAGCCTAATCAACTTCAAAAATGCATTTGATGGGGTACACAAGAAATGAAACTGGAGCACTGCAAGAACCTTTACCTGAACTCTAGTTGCCGTGTAAAGACAGATACTTTTGTTTCTTCTAGATATAGACTCCCATGCAGAAACAGCTTAACAGGCCAAATATTCGCATTAGGTAGAAAGATGAGATCCAGTTCACAGACTTGGTTTTGTTGATGTAGGCACACCTAAGAAAAAAAACAAGAGGGAGCTTACAGAAACTGGCCACCAGCTTGGAGAAATCTACTGGGAAGACTGGACTGAGAATCAGTGATGAAAAGACCTTTATTTTTAGGTATTTACTCTACTGCCCCAGTGTTGCCGCTATAAATCAAGTTGGTGGTCAAAGCTTTGCACGAATAACCAATAATCATCTGTCGAAGACACATAGTTTTACATATCTTGGCAGCATTATATCCAGTTATGGTAACATTGAGAGGAAGGTTAATTGCAGGGCCTGTCTTAGCAAGTGCAGGGCCCTGTGCAGACCAATTTGGTGGGGCCCCATCCTAGCCCCACCCCAGCTCCGCCCCATTGATTATTAAATTTTTAGAACATTTTTTATTTATGAAATTTCAAATAAAGACAAATGAAGCTAAATTTGTACAGGAAAACTGATTGAAATAATAAGCACAATGCTATCATGAAACCCCCCCCCCCTCCCCAGAAATTATTCAGTTCAAGTCCACTACAATTAGTAGTTTCAATTCTCATAACCCCGGGGGGTCAGAGGTGCGGACACACAATCTCTCCACTGCAAAACACTATACACAAACTTGTGCAAAAACACACTCATAACCTTACCAAACCATAACAGCACTAATTCCAAGGACAGGACGAGCTACAACCTTATGCGTGGAAAGGCAGAACTGTAATTACACCAGGCTCTAAAACACCATTACACTACCTTGTGAAAAAAGCAAAACAAATAGGGCTGCAAATACTACACGCTAGCAGGATACTGCACCTTGATCATACATGAAAAACACATGACACAACAGATACGAAGGCAAAATACTGAACTGGAAAGTTACCTCACGAAGTCAGACTCAGCAGGCAGCAATACTAGAAAAATTGAAACTTACATGCAAAATACCACAGATGCATATTTCCAAAAGCTGACATATTCCAATTAATAAATTCTGAATAAAATACTTTTTTCTACCTTTGTTGTCTGATCATTTAGTTTTTCTATTCGCTTTGGTCCCAGTGTCTTCTGTTTTATGCAGTGTCTTCTTTCCATTTGATATTTTTTCTCTCACCATGTCCACCATCCTCCTGTGTCCTGTCTACCATCTGTAGCCCAGTCCCTACCCTTTCTCCAGTTTAAGCATCTGCCTTCAAAGTGTTCCGCGCACTGCCCGGTTACTGCCAGGTAAACACAGGAACCCTTAACCACCACCTCAATGCTGGTAAGTGCTCCTCCCCCCTCCACCAAATGGCCACGTAAGTGGTTCACTTGCCACTCAGCCGTTTCTTTAAGAAAAGGGAAACCCGCTTTTAATCCGCTGTGGTAAAAGGGGGCCTTGGCATGTGTCAAAAACATGCGCTGACACTAGCACAGGCCCCCTTTTGCCGCAGATTCGTAAAAGGACCTCTTAACCTTCTATTGCCTCAGGTACAAAATATTGTGCACCCTCAAGGGACAGAGAAATACCTATCATACCTGAATGTAACTCAACTTGAGCTACTTCTAAAAAAGGTGTGAATAAAATCCAAATTATTAAATTAAAATAAAAATAAAAAATTAAGCTGGATAAAGTTATTGTCCTGCCAACTATGCCTGCGAAACATGGAAAATTACTACAAAAAGACAGCAAAAATAGTGAATGTATCCCATCAGAGGTGCCTGCAAAGAATTCTTGGTGTCATCCTGCCATTTACAGAATTTAGTCCCATGTCTTTAGTTGTGTTTTTTTTTGTTTGTTCATTTTCTGGGAACACAGATATAATTGCTCCATCCTCAGCTCCACAGGCAAACTGTTCCAAGCCCTTTAGAGTTTGTTGCTGAGTAGCTACTAATCTAAGCTCTCTGGTAGAAGGAATTTTCAGCCTATAATCATTTAAAAACCACAGTTGGCAAGTGGGTGAATAAACTCCCAGATCACATAAATAAGCAGAGACCAAACCAAGTACAAATGTAAAAGCGAATGAGAGAAACTTGAAGCGAACTCTAGCCTTAACCAGAAGACAGTGCCTTTACTGTACACAGGGGGTAGCATGATCCCGTCTACGACTTCAGTATTGCAGAAGCAGCATGAAAGTTTTGCTGTTCATGAAGAATCTTGCATATACTAAATGGAGTGTTTACGGTATTACCAAGTCAGCACATTTGGATGCATAGAAGAAAAATTATCTGTCCTCATCAGGCATAGCTTCACATCTGCTGTTTTTATTTTATGGTTTTAATTCTCAAATGATATTTACTGGCTCGGTGCAGCCTTTTCTAAAAATCCACATTAAAAATTTGCTCATCTGGAATAATAATTTATGCTTGATTGTAAAACACTATAAATGCCAATTACCAAGAAAAATAAAAACAAAGCAGAGTGACACAAAATTTCTAACAAACTTTGGGGTCCTAACGCGTGCATCCCGCGGTAGTTTTGGCATCTGTGCACGCTTCCCAGACTCTAAAAAAAAGTTCTGTGTATTTTTTAGTGCTGGGGTTCTGTTTGGAAGGCAGAGTGTAGGAATGCCCAGTACTAATTGGTTAGGTGTCAGTAAGGTCTCCTGCACTAATGGCCTTGCGCAAATTAGGAAATTAGCGCATGTCCATTATTTGAAGAAATTAAAAATCAGCCATTTTATAGCCACACTAAAAATAGCCTCAGTGCACAGTAAAGACCATGTGCTAGTCATAGCGCAGAGCACATAAGTACATAAGTATTGCCATACTGGGAAAGACCAAGGTCCATCGAGCCCAGCATCCTGTTTCCAACAGTGGCCAATCCAGGTCACAAATACCTGGCAAGATCCCAAAAATGTACAAAACATTTTATACTGCTTATCCCAGAAATAGCGCAGCATAGTAAAAAGGCCCTTTTACTGTTCATGCTCACCAAGTTCTTACCATATGAAATGTTACATTATCTTAAGTACAAAGAATGTCACAGCTAGAAAATATAAACATATAGGGGGAGATTCTATATATGGCACCTAAAAAATTGACGCTGAAATCAGTGCACTAAGGGAAAGGGGAAGTGACTTCATATACCGCCTTCCTGTGGTTACATTCAAAGCACTTTACAAATTATATACAGGTATTTATTTTGTACTTGGGGCAATGGAGGTTTAATTGACTTGCCCAGAGTCACAAGGAGCTGCAGTGGGAATTGAACCCAGTTTCCCAGGATCAAAGTCCGCTGCACCAACCACTAGGCTACTCCTCCACTGGTTTAGTTGATATCTCAGTGCCTAAAACTACACACATTCATTTACACCATTTACACCGTTAACTCGCGACAGGATTGTGAAAAATTACAGAAGGACCTTACGAGACTGGGAGACTGGGCGGCTAGATGGCAGATGACGTTTAATGTGAGCAAGTGCAAGGTGATGCATGTGAGAAAAAAGAACCCGCATTATAGCTACAGTGGGGGAAATAAGTATTTGATCCCTTGCTGATTTTGTAAGTTTGCCCACTGACAAAGACATGAGCAGCCCATAATTGAAGGGTAGGTTATTGGTAACAGTGAGAGATAGCACATCACAAATTAAATCCGGAAAATCACATTGTGGAAAGTATATGAATTTATTTGCATTCTGCAGAGGGAAATAAGTATTTGATCCCCCACCAACCAGTAAGAGATCTGGCCCCTACAGACCAGGTAGATGCTCCAAATCAACTCGTTACCTGCATGACAGACAGCTGTCGGCAATGGTCACCTGTATGAAAGACACCTGTCCACAGACTCAGTGAATCAGTCAGACTCTAACCTCTACAAAATGGCCAAGAGCAAGGAGCTGTCTAAGGATGTCAGGGACAAGATCATACACCTGGACAAGGCTGGAATGGGCTACAAAACCATCAGTAAGACGCTGGGCGAGAAGGAGACAACTGTTGGTGCCATAGTAAGAAAATGGAAGAAGTACAAAATGACTGTCAATCGACAAAGATCTGGGGCTCCACGCAAAATCTCACCTCGTGGGGTATCCTTGATCATGAGGAAGGTTAGAAATCAGCCTACAACTACAAGGGGGGAACTTGTCAATGATCTCAAGGCAGCTGGGACCACTGTCACCACGAAAACCATTGGTAACACATTACGACATAACGGATTGCAATCCTGCAGTGCCCGCAAGGTCCCCCTGCTCCGGAAGGCACATGTGACGGCCCGTCTGAAGTTTGCCAGTGAACACCTGGATGATGCCGAGAGTGATTGGGAGAAGGTGCTGTGGTCAGATGAGACAAAAATTGAGCTCTTTGGCATGAACTCAACTCGCCGTGTTTGGAGGAAGAGAAATGCTGCCTATGACCCAAAGAACACCGTCCCCACTGTCAAGCATGGAGGTGGAAATGTTATGTTTTGGGGGTGTTTCTCTGCTAAGGGCACAGGACTACTTCACCGCATCAATGGGAGAATGGATGGGGCCATGTACCGTACAATTCTGAGTGACAACCTCCTTCCCTCCGCCAGGGCCTTAAAAATGGGTCGTGGCTGGGTCTTCCAGCACGACAATGACCCAAAACATATAGCCAAGGCAACAAAGGAGTGGCTCAGGAAGAAGCACATTAGGGTCATGGAGTGGCCTAGCCAGTCACCAGACCTTAATCCCATTGAAAACTTATGGAGGGAGCTGAAGCTGCGAGTTGCCAAGCGACAGCCCAGAACTCTTAATGATTTAGAGATGATCTGCAAAGAGGAGTGGACCAAAATTCCTCCTGACATGTGTGCAAACCTCATCATCAACTACAGAAGACGTCTGACCGCTGTGCTTGCCAACAAGGGTTTTGCCACCAAGTATTAGGTCTTGTTTGCCAGAGGGATCAAATACTTATTTCCCTCTGCAGAATGCAAATAAATTCATATACTTTCCACAATGTGATTTTCCGGATTTAATTTGTGATGTGCTATCTCTCACTGTTACCAATAACCTACCCTTCAATTATGGGCTGCTCATGTCTTTGTCAGTGGGCAAACTTACAAAATCAGCAAGGGATCAAATACTTATTTCCCCCACTGTATGTCATGCAAGGTTCCACATTAGGAGTTACGCACCAAGAAAGGGATCTGGGTGTCGTCGTCGATAATACACTGAAACCTTCTGCTCAGTGTGCTGCTGCGGCTCAGAAAGCGAATAGAATGTTGGGTATTATTAGGAAAGGTATGGAAAACAGGTGTGAGGATGTTATAATGCCGTTATATCGCACCATGGTGCGACCGCATCTTGAGTATTGTGTTCAATTCTGGTCGCCGCATCTCAAGAAAGATATAGTGGAACTGGAAAAGGTGCAGCGAAGGGCGACTAAAATGATAGGGGGGATGGGACGACTTCCCTATGAAGAAAGACTAAGGAGGCTAGGGCTTTTCAGCTTGGAGAAGAGACGGCTGAGGGGAGACATGATAAAGGTATATAAAATAATGAGTGGAGTGGAACAAGTGGATGTGAAGCATCTGTTCACGCTTTCCAAAAATACTAGGACTAGGGGGCATGCGATGAAACTACAGTGTAGTAAATTTAAAACAAATCAGAGAAAATCTTTCTTCACCCAACGCGTAATTAAACTCTGGAATTCGGTGCCGGAGAACGTGGTGAAGGCGGTTAGCTTGGCAGAATTTAAAAAGGGGTTAGACGGTTTCCTAAAGGACAAGCCCATAAACCGCTACTAAATGGACTTGGGAAAAATCCACAATTCCAGGAATAACATGTATAGAATGTTTGTACGTTTGGGAAGCTTGCCAGGTGCCCTTGGCCTGGATTGGCCGCTGTCGTGGATAGGATGCTGGGCTCGATGGACCCTTGGTCTTTTCCCAGTGTGGCATTACTTATGTACTTATGTACACCAATGAAAATATGGCGTAAATCCCGACCAGTGGCGTAGCTATGTGGGGCCTGGGAGCCTGGGCCCCCGTAGAATTTGGCCCTGGACCCCCCTGCCGAACTGAGTTTGATTCCCACTTCAGGCACAGGCAGCTCCTTGTGACTCTGGGCAAGTCACTTAACCCTCCATTGCCCCATATAAGCCGCATTGAGCCTGCCATGAGTGGGAAAGCGCGGGGTACAAATGTAACAAAAAAAATGTATGATGTGGAATTGGGTTCTTTCCACTACTGCTGAACTTCGTGGAACTGTTCTAGGTGAATCTTCCACTTCTTATAGTGTGCCATTGTGAGCCCTGGGTTAAAATAATATATAAAAATCATGTCTATTGTTATTACTTCTAGAATAGGTGCCACATAGTTGCTCTTTAGGCATCTAAACATAGGCACCTTGTTATAAAATTCTCTCCATCTCGATAGCAAATGGTGTTGAATGTTCACAGAACATGCTGATGGCTACCTGCAGCAATATCCAGCCACCATCTGTACAGTTATGCAGGTTAAGTTAGGAGAGTTCTGTTACTGTCTTAACTTAAACCTCACAGTTGTACAGATAGTGGTCAAATATTGCCAACTATCCATAGAGTTAAGCAGAACACTCACTCTCTTCCTCAGCACTATCTGGATAATGTTGGGGCAATATGTAAGAATTTTTCAGTGGCACTATACGGATAGAACTTCTGAAAATTTATGGATATGGCACTAATCCCTATAGTAGCTGCTGCTATCCCCCTAATTCTATAAAGGTCGCCAAAAATTGTGCGTATAAATCTGAGCATGCTCCCAATTTCCATGCGCAATTTAAGTGAATAGCAAGCCAACTAGTGCCAACAATTGGCTTTTTAACAAGCAATTATTGGCACTACTTGTTAGTTATGCTTATAAACTTGGGCGCAGAAATGGAAGGATCATGGGTATTTCAGGGCGGAACATAGGCGTGGTTTCGAGTTACGCACATAAGTGGGGATTTACACACAGACATTTCCACCATGTTTTTGTTGGGACAAATGGCAGTGCCTAAATTTATGCATGACTCCAGTGCCTAAACACTAATCTAGAAACCATGCCTAACTTTAAGCATGGCTTATAGAATAGCATTTTTTTTCGGTGATATAGATAAGTGCTTTTCAGTATTGAGCCAATTATGTTTTAACAAGCAGCTTTCACAAAAACAGAATAGAATGGCAAATAAAGACTGCAACACTCATTTGGTCTGCCCACTTCCCCTCTCTGCTGCAACACAAGTGACCTGATTTGGTCCTTGACTTTTTCTCTATATGTTCTGCGCTTGTATTATGTGTGCGTCAATCTCCTGTTTGCCTCCAAGTATCTAGTGTCAGCTTGAGCTTGCTTGGCATCGCAGTTCTACACCTGCAATTAGAGAAGAACTGAAAAAGAATGACCTTGAAAAATGACCCTTGCGTAGCACTCCACTTCAAGAGGCAGTACACACAGTCTCTTGGATTTGTCAATTCAGTCAACAGGATGACACAGAAAATGCATGACTTATTTGACAAACAAAACAATAAGATCAGTCTCATGTTTGTCCTTTAAGCTAGTGCATCACTGACTGACAATTAGTCACCCACCTCCTTCTACTACATCCTCTCTAAGTAGTCCCAAATTTCAAATGCACTTATCACCAAATTTGCAAAAGGTATTTAACCAAGAAAAACAAATCACTAAGAAATGCATCTCATTTTCAACAAAGATCCTGGGATTAGCAACAGCAGTGCATTTTAATTTAAGTTACAAATAAAGTTCTCCATTTTGTTGTAATTGTTTTACTTATATGTAGAAAATTAAGTTACTAATGTGTAAAATAGAGTTCTCTCCACAGAGGCAGAACATCCATAACACTAAACAGCCACATTTTCTCATTGTTAGCGCTCTGCCACAGAATCTCATTACGAAATATTGAATACAGGTTTCAGAGAGGCTAATGGTGCAATTACACTATCAGAAGAGAAAAAGAAAAAAAGGGTTTTGTTTGTCCAACGGCATGTACTCCAAATGTTATCCTTTGCAACCAACCCTCTCTCTCTTTCATCACCTCTCCCCACTGGTATGCAAGCGCTCAATAGCTCCAGCTATACATAAATAGTAGGGATGAGCTGTTTGCAATGAAACATTGTTCAACAATAACTATTTGCATTATCCTCTAGATTCTCTCAAGGGTGTCCAAATTTGGGCACAGATGCCCAATCTGTTCACAAACTAATTAATGAGCCGTTATCAATTATTGATGTTAATTGGCACTAATTAGGACTTACATTCAGATCTACCTATGCACTATAATACCGTGCACCTACATTGTCTCGTGCACAACTCAAAAGGGGGTGTGACTATGGAAGGGGCATGGGTGGATCAGGGGTGTTCCCAGAATTTAGGCGCAATGTTATAGAATAATGTTATATCTGTGTCTAAATTGGGTGCCAGCATTACACCACTTTTTTGCTGGCGTAACTCCAGCGCCCAACATTAGTCATGAGATCCGTGCTAAGCTAGTATTCTGCAAAGGGAACCTTTTGCAGAATACTAGATTAACGTGGATCTTTTTGGCGTCTAACTTTGGGTGCCATTTACTGATTTTTGGTCCTGTGTGTAAAGAGGACACACTTCTCTTAAAGAGTGCGCAGTCTTTCATGTACAGTGGTGGAAATAAGTATTTGATCCCTTGCTGATTTTGTAAGTTTGCCCACTGACAAAGACATGAGCAGCCCATAATTGAAGGGTAGGTTATTGGTAACAGTGAGAGATAGCACATCACAAATTAAATCCGGAAAATCACATTGTGGAAAGTATATGAATTTATTTGCATTCTGCAGAGGGAAATAAGTATTTAATCCCTCTGGCAAACAAGACCTAATACTTGGTGGCAAAACCCTTGTTGGCAAGCACAGCGGTCAGACGTCTTCTGTAGTTGATGATGAGGTTTGCACACATGTCAGGAGGAATTTTGGTCCACTCCTCTTTGCAGATCATCTCTAAATCATTAAGAGTTCTGGGCTGTCGCTTGGCAACTCGCAGCTTCAGCTCCCTCCATAAGTTTTCAATGGGATTAAGGTCTGGTGACTGGCTAGGCCACTCCATGACCCTAATGTGCTTCTTCCTGAGCCACTCCTTTGTTGCCTTGGCTGTATGTTTTGGGTCATTGTCGTGCTGGAAGACCCAGCCACGACCCATTTTTAAGGCCCTGGCGGAGGGAAGGAGGTTGTCACTCAGAATTGTACGGTACATGGCCCCATCCATTCTCCCATTGATGCGGTGAAGTAGTCCTGTGCCCTTAGCAGAGAAACACCCCCAAAACATAACATTTCCACCTCCATGCTTGACAGTGGGGACGGTGTTCTTTGGGTCATAGGCAGCATTTCTCTTCCTCCAAACACGGCGAGTTGAGTTCATGCCAAAGAGCTCAATTTTTGTCTCATCTGACCACAGCACCTTCTCCCAATCACTCTCGGCATCATCCAGGTGTTCACTGGCAAACTTCAGACGGGCCGTCACATGTGCCTTCCAGAGCAGGGGGACCTTGCGGGCACTGCAGGATTGAAATCCGTTATGTCGTAATGTGTTACCAATGGTTTTCGTGGTGACAGTGGTCCCAGCTGCCTTGAGATCATTGACAAGTTCCCCCCTTGTAGTTGTAGGCTGATTTCTAACCTTCCTCATGATCAAGGATACCCCACGAGGTGAGATTTTGCATGGAGCCCCAGATCTTTGTCGATTGACAGTCATTTTGTACTTCTTCCATTTTCTTACTATGGCACCAACAGTTGTCTCCTTCTCGCCCAGCGTCTTACTGATGGTTTTGTAGCCCATTCCAGCCTTGTGCAGGTGTATGATCTTGTCCCTGACATCCTTAGACAGCTCCTTGCTCTTGGCCATTTTGTAGAGGTTAGAGTCTGACTGATTCACTGAGTCTGTGGACAGGTGTCTTTCATACAGGTGACCATTGCCGACAGCTGTCTGTCATGCAGGTAACGAGTTGATTTGGAGCATCTACCTGGTCTGTAGGGGCCAGATCTCTTACTGGTTGGTGGGGATCAAATACTTATTTCCCTCTGCAGAATGCAAATAAATTCATATACTTTCCACAATGTGATTTTCCGGATTTAATTTGTGATGTGCTATCTCTCACTGTTACCAATAACCTACCCTTCAATTATGGGCTGCTCATGTCTTTGTCAGTGGGCAAACTTACAAAATCAGCAAGGGATCAAATACTTATTTCCAAGACTGTATGCATGCTTCATTAGAAAAAAAGAGTACACCCTCTTTGTAAAGAGCCACAAATTCTAGCAAGGATCAAATTAAAAAACCCAAACAGTCCAGTAGATAAGATCCAATCAAATTCCAACGGTACTTTTATTAGCAACAGAAGTAGAGGGTAGAAAGTTATGCCTGACTTGGTCAAGTTTCGTCTCAAAAAAGGGCTGCCACAGGGGCTCTCAATCTTAATAAAATGTAAAAAGCAAACTTGCACCAGAGCTGGCAAAAACTCCCTGCCAGCTCTGATCCAAGTTTGCTCTTTACATCTTATTGGTATTGAGAGCCCCTGAGACAGACCTTTGTTCAGGTGAAACTTGGCCAAGTCGGGCACAGCTTTCTACCCCTCTGCTTCTGTTGCTAATAAAAGTACCATTGGAATTTGATTGGATCTTGTATACTGGACTGTTTGGTGTTTTTTTTTATTCAATCTGCTCTTGATTTTGTGCCAGGATCAACGGTCTATGTGTTTCTTGGACTCTTCGCAAAAAGAGTACACATTCTTGACAACATTCGTTCTAAACCAGCATAAAAAAAAAACAGAAGAAAACAATAAAAGATTTTTAGCTGTGGCTGTCTCTAATAAGTAGTACTGGTGGAGACAGGTCACACAGGCAAATCCTTATTATCAGTCACTGAGAACAGCCAGGTGAGCCTCGCTTTCAGAAATGCTGCCTCAGAGGAAAAGGCACATCACCTATTATATTATCCACCAGCCTTCACCGACAGCTTCTAATTTATTTATTTGCTGCATTTATATCCCACATTTTCTCACCTATTTGCAGGCTCAATGTGGCTTACAATATAAAACAACAATCACATTGATGGGATAAGGAAATCAGAATATTGATAACAAATAAGGTACATAAGAATATCATGGCAATCCTATTAATAGAATAACAATTACAGCATTGTAGCAGTTAGGATGCATAAAAAATTATGTATAATGAGAAGTGGGTAAGTAGATAAAAAACAAAACATAATGATAACAGGACAAGATAAACATACAATGATTAGGGTATAAATTAGAATAAACAAATTTGAAAAGTTCCATTAAGCTTGTATCTGGTGAAGTTTGGGTGTCGGTTTTTTACGGGGGAACTTTTTTGTACGTTTTTTTGAACAAATAAGTCTTCAGTGATTTCCAGAAGGTCATCAAGTCATGTGTTGCTCTCAAGGTGGTCGGTAATTCATTCCATAGTTGTGTACAAATGTATGAGAAACTGGAGGTATGTACTGATTTGTATTTAAGTCCTCTACAGTTGGGATAATGGAGATTTAAGTAAGTGCGTAATGAACTTTTGTTATTTCTCACTGGTAAATCTATCAGATCTGACATATAAGAAGGTGTATCACCATAAATAATTTTATGAACTAAAGTGCATATCTTGAATGCAATTCGATCTTTCAGAAGAAGCCAATGCAATTTTTCTCTGAGGGGTCCAGCACTTTCATATTTCGCCTTACCAAAAATCAGTCTGGCTGCGGTGTTCTGGGCAGTCTGGAGTCTCTTGATGGTTTGAATCTTGCATCCCACATATAAGGATCTTGCATCCCGCATATAAGGAGTTACAGTAGTCCAGATGACTCAGAACTAATGACTGCACTAGATTACGGAATGTCTCCCTTGGGAAGAAAGGTTTCACTCTTCTAAGCCTCCACATTGCATAGAACATTTTCTTTATAACATTATTCACGTGGTTAGCTAGGTTTAGATTACAGTCAATTGTTACACCTAGAAGTTTCAAGGTGTCCGCAAGAGGAAGAGTATGATTTAGTGTGTTTATATTGGTGTATTTGATTTTATTATAATGCAATGATATTATAAGGCATTGTGTCTTTTCAGCCTTGAGCTTCAGATGGAATGCATTCACCCATGAATTCATAACCTGGAAGCTGAGATTAATTTTGTCTGCAATTTCTGATAAATCGTTTTTAAACTAAATATATATCGTCACATCATCAGCATAAATATAAAGGTTTAGGTTTAATAGATGGTGCTGTTAATTCCTGCTTCAGCATGATCATTTGCATGTATATATATTTGTTTAAAACATATGTGGACCAGACTGCAGGGACAGCACAGAAGGAGTTGAGAAATGGATATGTCTGGGATGTTGGAATGTATTGTATTTTACATGCATTGCCTGTCACCTATTATTTCTCTGTGATTACTCTGTGACCTCTGATGTGAATTACTTAGAGAGGTCACACAGCTATGCAACTTCCTGTGGGGGTTAGATGCAGCAGATGCAGCACATGGAGCACATGGAGCTCATGATCTCTCCTAACCTGAGAGAAATGGTGGTGTGAGCATCCATTACCATCTAAGCACATGGAAGGAGCTGATAATACAAATGTATAGTAATATGTATATATAAGCCTGTCTGATTATAATCTAACTACAAACTGTGAGTAAACAGATGTTTTGTTACTTCAACTTTAAAGTGACTCAGCAGTGAATTATTCAGGGGTGAATGAGAGAGAGATGAAGAAAGAAATTAACATTTCTAAAGCTGAAGCTGTGTGTACTAAAATCTGCTAATTATTTACTACAAATAATCCAACAAAAGGGTTATGGGCCCAGGGTCCAAGAATTGAAAAAGAAGAGAAATATTACCAGGCAGAAAAAAAGGCCACATTTTTCTCTTAAGTTTTAAAGGAAAGATTCAGTCTGTCTCTCTCTCCCCCCACACAGCAGACAGAAGGCTAAGAAAATGGCTGAGGGAAGAAATTCACCATTTTTCTATTCTCTCAAGGTGCCTAAATTAACTGAGTTTAATTATCAGCATTGGGAACTAAGATTCATATGTCTCCTTCGAGCAAAAAGATTAGATATATGCTTAGACCAAGACAGAACAGCTGAAAATATGGCTGAATGGGACAATGCAAACTATTATGTGAAGTGCATGCTTTTGGAAGCTCTCTCAGAGAAACAAGCCATATTAGTGGAGGGAAAAGATACACCAAAGGACATTTTATATAAACTGAGAACTATGTATGCAACTACATATGCAAAGCAGCAACCAATTTGGTTGGCAGAGTTGAATGAAACCAAATTAAGGGATAAAAGTAAATGTAATGATCACATTATGCATCTTATGTCTTCATTTCAAAAGCTAGAACTTTCTGGAATTCCCATGTGTGATGCATTGAAAAGAGCATTTCTTTTTACCTCACTATCAAAGAAGTTTGATGTTTTTAGGTCTGTAAATGAGGCCATTGAAGGGCAATCTTTTGAACAGACAACATCAAAACTAAGGCAGGAATGCATAATAAATGATTCTGAGGAGATGTGTTCTCAAAGCAAGTCAGAGAGAAATGAAACAAATTTCTTGGCAAAGAACAGAGGAAGGCGGAGCTATGGGAAAACTCCACCCAAGGGCAAGCTGATTTGCTACTCATGTGGAAAGGAGGGACATGTATCTAAATGGTGTAAGGAAACACAAAACACTCCCTCTAGCTCACCTAAGCCAATGGAACTAAAGAATTTTCAAACCAGGAAATGTATGAAGGACAAAGATAAACACAAGGGCTTTCTAATGGCAGAAAAATCTTTGACTATGGTAAATAATAATTCAAATGAAAGTACTTGGATTTTGGATTCAGGGAGCACATGCCATTTAACCAATTGTAAGGATTTCTTTCAGGAAATGTGTCCAGAGGAAGGTATTCTTAAAACTGCAAACGCAGGGACTGCTAAGATCCAAGCAAAAGGTATTGGATTCTTAAAATGCAAAGTGTCTAATGAAGTTAAAGAAATTCCTGTAAGTGATGTCTTGTATATTCCCCAAGCAGTTTGTAATATGCTTAGTGTATCTACATTAGATAAGAAGGGATTTGTGATTCATTTTGAAAACAGTAAGTGCACAATCTCTAAAAATGATGAAGTGTATGCTGAAGCTTTTATGCATAATGATGTTTATAAACTGAGCATTTCAGGTGAAGCCTCACATCTGGCGCAAGTAAGGAAGAATGATGGTAAATGTAGTCTGGAAATCTGGCACCGCCGCCTGGGACATCGTGATTCTAAGGTGATCCAGGATCTTTACAGTAAGCAACTAGCCACTGGCATTCAGATAAGTGCAGATGCTGGTAAAGTGGAGAAATGCATAGACTGTGTTACTCAAAAAGGTGTGAGACCCTCATTTCCTGCATACACAGGAAATAGGAGTAATAAAGTGCTGGACTTAATACACAGTGACTTATGTGGACCGTTTAATATCCCATCATTGGGAAATAACAGATTTGTGCTAATATTCTTGGATGATTTCTCTAGATATTGTGTGGCCTATTTGCTGAAAGAGAAAAGTCAAGTCACAGACATGCTGAAGAAATACGTAGCCATGGTGAGCAACAAATTTGAAAGAAAACCAAAGGTTCTTCAGACCGACAATGGTGGTGAGTTCACTTCACAAAGCATGCGCACATTTATAGAACAAGAAGGCATTCAACATATCACAACAGTAGCTTACACACCAGAGCAAAATTCTGTTGCAGAGAGAAAATTTAGGTCACTTGTGGAAATGACCAGGTGTATGCTGTCAGATAGCAATCTCCCAAAAAGACTATGGGGGGAAGCCATTCTCACAGCAGTGTACCTACAAAACAGAATGCCAACTAAAGGCGCTGAGCGCACACCACATGAGACATGGCATGGTAGGAAGCCAAACCTGTCACACATAAGAACATTTGGAAGTACAGCATATGCTCATATACCAAAACAAAGAAGGCATAAGCTGGATTCCACAACAGAAAGGGGCATTTTAGTTGGCTATGCTCCAGGACACAAAGGATATAGAATTTTGAATCTGAAAACTGGCATTGTTGGCATAAGACATGTTACATGTTTTGATGAAAACAAAAGGGTTGATAAAGGCTGGATTATCCCAGATGAGCCTTATCATCCAGAATATGAAACTAGAACCATAATAGACATGCCAGTGTATATAAATGCCATACCAAGGCAGATGTCTGAAAGCAACTCATCTGTATCTAACGAGGAACAGGCAGAGGAAGCAGACACAGAAAGAATCATTGAAGAAGACAGTACAGTTGGAGAAGGGGAATCAATTGGAGAAGGACTCTCAGATTTAGAGGATGCGGAAAGGTCAGACCAACCTGTTGTCAGACGCTCATCCAGGGAAAACAAAGGTGTTCCACCCCCAAGACTGTCTTACCTAACAAAGTCAGCAGAAGCTCAAGAGCCCTTAACATGGGATGAGATTGAGAAAATGCCAGCAGAAGAAGCTGCTGAATGGCATAAAGCTGCACAAGAAGAAATTGATGCATTGGATAAAAATAATACTTGGATTCTTACAAAATTACCTCCTGGCAAGAAAGCTATAGGATGCAAATGGGTATTCAAGTTAAAAAGGAATGCACAAGGAAAAGTGGAAAGGTATAAGCCAGATTAGTGGCAAAGGGATATCTTCAAAAATATGGAGAAGATTTTGATGAAGTGTTTGCACCTGTAGTGAAACACACGACAATTAGAACACTTCTGAGCATTGCAGTCTCAAAAGGCATGCAAGTCAACCACATTGATGTGAAAACAGCATTTCTTCACGGAGATATAACTGAAGACTTGTACATGGAACAACCAACAGGTTTCATAAATACAAAACAAAGACAGCTAGTGTGTAAATTAAACAAAGGTCTTTATGGATTAAAGCAAAGTGCAAAATGTTGGAATGATAAATTGCATGAAATATTGACAAATTTAGGATTTAAGCAAGGTGAAGCAGATAAATGCTTGTACACTAGGTGCAGAAATGGACAATATGCATACATTTTAGCTTTTGTTGATGATCTGCTCATTGCAAGCAAAAGTGAGCAAGAGTACAAGGACATTGTAAAGTGTTTAAACCTCAATGTTGAGATAAAAGAACTTGGTAATGTGTCATACTATCTTGGTATAGAAATTGAGAAACAAAATGATGGTTCTTATCTTCTAAGCCAGAAGCAGAAAATAAATGAGCTTATTGAAAGTTTAGGTATGAAAGATGCCCAAGTTGTAAGCACTCCCATGATCACTGATTTTCTGAAGGATGAAACAGTAAGAGAACCTTTACCAGATAACATCCAATATAGATCAGCCATAGGTAAGCTTTTATATCTAGCTACCACATACAGGGCTGATATAGCAAATGCAGTAGGAATTTTGAGCAGAAGGGTCAGCTCACCTACCAAATCAGATTGGACTGCAGTTAAAAGGATGGTAAGGTATTTAAAGGGTACCATTGATTGTAAATTAAAGGTTTCAGCCAATAGTAATCCAAAACTAATATGTTACTGTGATTCAGATTGGGCAGGGGATCATTCTGATTATAAATCCACAAGTGGATATGTGTTTATGTATGGAAATGTACACATTTCATGGGCCAGTCATAAACAAAGTATTGTGAGTTTGTCTTCTACAGAAGCTGAATATGTGGCTGTATCGGAAGCGTGCAGAGAACTGATGTGGATTGAAAAACTTTTGCTGGATTTCGGAATAGCTGAACAGAGACCAATCCAGATAATGGAAGATAATCAGAGCTGCATCCGACTGTCACAGAATGACAAGGTTCAGTCACGCACCAAGCACATCGCAACGAAATACCACAACGTGCGAGAGTTGGCGAAAGAAGGGGTCATCAGTCTACACTATTGTCACACCAGTGAGATGACAGCTGACATCATGACCAAACCGTTACCCAGAGAACATTTTGTGAATCTGCGTATAAAGCTTGGACTTTGTATGAATAAATAATTGCATGACAGTTATGCATGAGAAGGGGTTTGTTGGAATGTATTGTATTTTACATGCATTGCCTGTCACCTATTATTTCTCTGTGATTACTCTGTGACCTCTGATGTGAATTACTTAGAGAGGTCACACAGCTATGCAACTTCCTGTGGGGGTTAGATGCAGCAGATGCAGCACATGGAGCACATGGAGCTCATGATCTCTCCTAACCTGAGAGAAATGGTGGTGTGAGCATCCATTACCATCTAAGCACATGGAAGGAGCTGATAATACAAATGTATAGTAATATGTATATATAAGCCTGTCTGATTATAATCTAACTACAAACTGTGAGTAAACAGATGTTTTGTTACTTCAACTTTAAAGTGACTCAGCAGTGAATTATTCAGGGGTGAATGAGAGAGAGATGAAGAAAGAAATTAACATTTCTAAAGCTGAAGCTGTGTGTACTAAAATCTGCTAATTATTTACTACAAATAATCCAACATGGGAAATACTAAAGATATAAACTTTGTACTACTAGAATGGGTCTTGTGACCTGTGAGTTTAGAAAGCTGCTAACACAGTATACTGAGGTTCACACAGACCATTTAGACAGAAGAGTCTGTGCTGAAAAATTAACAGCATTTTGTTTTTCAGCCACAGATAGCAAGCAAGTAAGATTTAAAAAACTTTTTTTTTGGTTAACAGAGCATACAGGTTTTCTATTCCATGCAAAGGGGTGGCCAGTATAGTATAACTGGCTTAGGGACCCTTTTACTAAGCCGCATAGGTGTGTATGCACATCCTATGTGCATCAATTTTGAACTACTGCCCGGCTACCGCATGGCCCAGCGGTAATTTCATTTTTTTATGCACATCCGGTATGTGCACCGGAAAATTTTCTGGTGCGCAGCGCTAACCGGGCAGTAATCAGCATTGTATACGAGCTGATGATTACCGCCTGGTTAACGCATGAGACCTTACCTCTAAGTCAATGGGTGGCAGTAAGGTCTCAGTCCCAAAATGGATGCACACCAGTTTTCATTTTGCCGCAAGTCCATTTTCAGCAAAAAAAAAAAAAAAAAGGCTTTTGCAGGTTCGTTGAAAAATGAACCTGCGCGTGTCCAATACACGTGTCTACACCAGTACATGCCATTTTTTTGGCGCACCTTAGTAAAAAGGCCCCTTAGATTGGTTCAGAATTCCTTTTTTTAAAAGACTCCCAGAAACAACTAATACCTTGTATTCTTCTTGCTAACCCTACTAGAAATGGAATAAAAAACAAAAAACTGTCTTAAAAGTTGTGTTTATTCATTTATTGATTGACTGGGATTTATTAACCGCCTTTATGAAGAGATTCACCCAAGGCAGTGTACAGGAGGTACAGTTTAACATCAAACTTACAATTTGACTAGTATGTGTTTGACCAGTTTTAACTATTTAAGAAAAATATTTTTTTTCCTTGTTCTTTGCTAACGTCTTGGCAAAGGTTAACCAGTATAGTATAAGTGGATTAGACTGTTGTAAAGTATCTCCCTGTGCTGCCACAAAGAATCACAAAAACCAGAAGCAGAATGATGCCCTATACATAATGCTTTCACAGCTGTGGAGAAAGAGCAGAGCATTTGAGGTAGGAACACAGCTGAGGAAAGACGCCCAAGGTCGGATTCAGTAAGCGGCGCCAAAAGTCAGGCACCGGGAGGATCCATGCTAAGATAGCATTCTGTACAGGGTGCTCTGTGCAGAGAGCCCTTTCCAGAATAGTAGCTTGGCGTGCTTCCTGCACCTACCATAAATCAACACACCCAACTGCAATCAGTGGGGTGTATAAATCCAAGTATTCTATAATATCGCACCTAAATTCTGCCAATGCCCCTGACCCACTCATGCCCCTCCCATGGCCACACCCCCTTTTGAGTTGCACGCTATGAAATTTAGCCATGCATGTTACAGAATAGGGTGCAGGGCAAATCCGACCGTAAACCCGAATGAGTACAAATTAACACCAGTTATTGATTGTTAACGGCTAATTAACTCATCTTGTTCCCATGATCTTGGTCCCTCAGCTATATGATAAGCCATATTGTAGAAAATCTTTAGCATCATATCTATGTTAGTTGAATGTTCTAATGCATGTTTATTAGGTGTATCATTAGTATTGTCCTAATATTGTATTATATCTCTTTGAATTCCAGTGCTGTTAAATGTGTATATTTTTGATACTGTTTCACGGTAGATCTATTAATAGGTTTCAATTTACTGTTTTCAAGTTTACCTCATTTGTTGTATTTATGGTTATTTTACTATTGTTATGCCGTTAACAAAATTGTAAGTTCTATGTTAAACTGTACCTGCTATACATCGTCTTGGGTGAATCTCTTCATAAAGGCAGTTAATAAATCCCAATAAATAATTAGTTTGCATGTGAGTCTGGGATCTGTGCCCAAATTTGGGTGCCAAAGGTTTGGCAACCTATACAGATTCCGGGGCTAGGGGGCAATTCTACAACTAGGCCCCACAAATTTGGTGCTAGATACAGAATGCTAATTCTATAATGACATTTGGCCACCCAGATTCTGTCATAGAATGGTAGCATCAGTCGGCATCCATGCACCTGCTTAAGCCATATCAATAGCATGCACTGAAATATGGAACTTTAGTGTGTAACATACTATGGGTCCTTTTACCAAGCTATGGCAAAAAGGGCCCTACGGTAGCAGCAGGGTCCATTTTTCCTGCGCCAGGGCCCTTTTTCACTCAGTGGGTAAAAAGTTCCCCCCCCCCAAAAAAAATGGCCATGCTGTAAGATAACTCTTACCGCACGGCCAGGTGGTGGGGAGCACTTTCCACCACCCACTGAGGTGGCGGTAAGGGCTCCAGCAGTAACCTGGCGGTAACCGGGCAGCAACGATTACTGTCAGGACAGCACCACAGTAAAAATTCCAAAAATATTTTTAGTTACACCGGAAATGGTACACACTCGAGGCAGAACTACCACCGGAGGCCGCCGCGCTGGACTGGCAGTAGCTCCAGGTTGCGACGCAGAAACCCTTTAGTAAAAGGGTCTCTATATTCTTTAAGTTAGGCATGCAAAATTCTGGACATGCCCATGTTCCACCCATATGCCTACCACTAGGTAGGTCCCTAAGTAAGTTGTGTACTGTTACAGAATACCATTTAGTGCCCAAATTAGCACTTACATACGTAGCTATATGAGAAATGCATAAACGCTAGTATCCTATGCACACATTTGGGGCTGGATTCTATACAAGACATGGCAAGTAGCCAATTTACATCTCATTCTGAATATTAGCACTTAGCCAGCACTTTGCCTGGCCAGTTAAATAGAGCTGAATATAGGGTGGAAGTTGTTTTGAGCAAATTTACACCTGCCCTTCTTTTCTCAACCAACACCCACAAGAACATCTAAGCATAATGTATGCATATGTACACAACAACAAAAAGATGTAGGGGTGGATCAACTGGCTTATTATGAAAAAAAACAATGTAAAAAAATCCCAAAAGGAATTGAAAACAGCCAAAGTTGATTAGCTATGAAAAGGAATAGACATGCAAGTGCCTATCTGAGGTGCCCAAATAGAAAATATTCAAAAGATGGATTCAACACGGTGCCATGTTTTGGTATGAACGCCTGCATCAGGAGTCACAAATATCGTTTAATTACATCTATAAGTTGCGTAAAATCAATCCAAAATTAAGACAATTTCAGCTACAATTCTTTTCCGGTCAAACTCTCCATGAGGTATCTTGGTACACATACTTAAACGTGCATATTTGGCCATGCAATTTTATAAGAGCTTTTTTCCAAGTGTAAAACATGATTCAGACACAGAAAATACTTTAGAAAATTACCTCCTTTAAGCGGTTAAGTTTTCCAAGACAACAGGGTACCACAACAGCTGCTTTCTTCTTCCTTGAAAGCTAAAATTTGCTTACATCTTATCTGAATTTAGATTGTAGGGAAATACATCAGGAAAAAATCTCTCCACAATGAAGTATCATAGGCACAACCAGAACAGCGGCTGGTTTACCTTGTCAATACCAAACAAAGGGGTTCTTTTACTACAGCGCGCTAGCATTTTTAGCTCATGCTAAAAATCAGCTAACACTAAACACTGAGATGCCCGTAGGAATATAATGGGCGTCTCGGCATTTAGCACCAGCTCATTTTTAGCATGAGTTAAAAATACTAGCCCACTGTAGTAAAAGACCCCCTAAGAACTGGGAAATTCAGAATGAGACTTCCCATTTATTTCAAGCGTTCATCTGTTAGTCTCTACTGCTAGCAGATAAAGAGCACCCTAAGGATTCGTAGGGAAAGTCACAGAACATCAGCATGTTAAAAGAGCAGCTATACATTTCTAATTTACCCATGAAACAACATTATTTTTCATCTGCTATTATTTTCATTTATCACTACGTTACAGAAACCAAGCAGAGAACGCATCAGTTCAATATTTTTTATTTTATTCTTGACATATCCACTCGATGCACTCAGTAGGATTTACTATCACTAGAAAACAGGTAAAGCATGAAACCTAGAGTAATTCATCACTGGTATCATTTTAACAGATGTCCCCTTCAGTTTCAACAAATGTACATTCTAGAACAGAAAGCCCGAAGTGTTGGCATATTATCAAAGCTCCAGTATGAAAACAACACTTACAGGACTCTACAGTAGAAGTTAGCCTGCTGTCTTGGTGGTATCCTTGTTCAAAGCAATTCAGGGAAGCCAAATACGCGAATAATCTTGGAGCTCCTGCATTCAACCACTGGAGATAAGGTGAATACAGTGATTCCAAGCAGGACAGACAATGAAGGCTCATTTAAAGTTTTGATGGGGAGTCAATTATCTACTTAAACTTTAGAGGAAATTTATCGGCCAATCATCAGTCACGATGGTGAATGAATATTTTTAAACACTAATCACATCATTTAATAAAAACATATATATTCTGCATCACTATTAGGATACACAACGGTGCTAAAAATATGTGGAGAGTGCTTGCCACTGGTCACTATGTACATAAAAAGCAACTCTATAACTGGGCACCCATTTTGTTTTTCAAATTTCTCTTTATTGACTAATATGCGCAACACTGCACATCATAAGAAAAACAATGATTTGGGGAAGGAATAAATTGATTCATCAACACAGCACATCAACCAAATATTTTAATTTGAAGAGCAACAATAAATGACCCCAACAGTCTAAACCCCACCAAGAATCTTCCTCCCCATCTAAGAATAAGCAAAATGACACATCTACTAGCCTTATGCACTTTTTTTTTACATCTCATGAATATGGGCAGCCACATTTAAGTGCCAGTTGCATGCGTGTATGAATGCACAGAAAACCGGCACTTCTGTGGGTAAAGTGTACACGTACAGGTTTAAGTAGCAGCAACGCAGCTTTCGGAAGGTTGTGCAGGCTATGAGCTTTAGTGTTTTGGACTACTGCAATATTGTGTATCTAGGTCTGCCTAATTCTTGTTTACAGGCATTACGGATGGTCCAAAGCTGTCCGACTGGCGACTGGCCTTGCACGCGGTTTGATCATGTATTACCTGTGTTGCGACAACTGTGCTGGCTACCCGTGGCACAGTGGATCAAATTCAAATTGTTGTTACTGGTCAATCATGGTTTATATCATGACTCTCCTTATTATTTGCATACTGCTTTCCAGCACTATGTACCATCAAGGGCATTGCGCTCAGCTGACACTGATTTACTTGTAATACCAGTCCTGAGGCATCTGAGATTACAACTCACTAGAACTGGTACTCTCTCTGTGGCTGGATCTCAGGCATGGAATAAATTGCCTTTCTCTTAGAAATCACAACAGAATGCTGCATTATTTAAACAGATGTTGAAGTACTGTCTGCTGGACCATCCTGTTGATTAATAATGTTTTCTGGTGTCCTTTGCTGCTGTACCTGTGCAGAACTGATGTTACTGTATTGATTAGTAGTCTGTATTGTTTTGGGGTTTTTTGCTATTATTTATGTTGTATTGTTACCTGCCTCGGATAAAGCTGGGATATAATTAAATAAACATAAACATAAGTGATATTCTGTAAGGCACAGGTATGCTGCACAGCGTGTAAACGCAAGGAGAGGCGTTCACATAGGTGGAGAATGGAAGGGGCATGGAAGGTGCAGCCATTTATGTGACTTACAGAGTACTGCAAGTTACATGTGCCCTTACCATATTTAGTTACCTACAGTTATGTCACATCTATGGCTGGTGTAACTGTGGGAGTCTAGATTTTAGGCAGCCTGATACCAGGTTGCACTAATACTCTATAATAGAACCCAGGGGTCATTACCAAATAGGCTCTCACTGCATGCCATCGGCACCCACTAATAGAATTACCTCCAAAGGGGCAATTCTATAACTGCGCACCTGGTAGGAGCCTATTCTATACCTTTATTGCATTCAGTTCTGGACACTGTATCTCAAAAAAGATATAGCGGAATTAGAAAAGGTTCAAAGAAGGCTGACCAAAATGATAAATGAGATGGAACTCCTCTCATATGAGGAAAGGCTAAAAAGGTTAGGCCTCTTAAACTTGAAAAAAAGATGGATGAGGGGAGATATGAATCCTGAGTGGTGTAGAACGAGTAGAAATAAATTGATTTTTTACTCGTTCCAAAAGTACAAAGACTAGGGCAGGGGCGTAGCTACGGGTGGGCCTGGGTGGGCCCAGGCCCACCCAATTTCGGCTCAGGCCCACCCACTGCAGCAGCCTTTTTTCACATGTTTTAATCGCGATCGCAATCGCGTAGCGTACCACCGGAAGACGGCACCCGCTCAGCTGACCTCCACTCCAGGATCCGTCCAGACTCGGCAGTCAGCACTGAAATTCAGATCCCGTTGTGCAGCTCGTATGACGTGGCTGTACGCGGCGGCGTGTTCAGCCTCGCTCTGCTCCGCTCGTGGCTATCTGCAGCACAGTGAGAGGGAGGTAGGGAAAAGGACGAAGTAATGCAGACCTGCGGGGTGAACTGGGAGTGAGTGGCTGTACTTGCAGGAGTTCAGAACACAGCTGGTAATTAAGCCAAGTGGAACCAATTAGCAGTCTGCTGGTAAATGGAAGAAAAAAATCCAAACTGTTTGTGGAGAAAGCAAGCAAAGAAGACAAACAAGAATAACAGCTAGAAAACTACAGGACAGTTTCAAGAGGTAAAACACAGAAATGGGAATGTTTGAGACTTCATTGCCAGATCCTGAAATGAGGTAGGAATTTGTATGCTGTTGCAGATTTTAGATAAAGATATTAAGGAACTGCCATGGTTTGAGAAGCTGCCAAAAAGCAATGTGTTGGTTGTTTGAAGTGTTCTGAGTAAAAGCCATAGAGAAGAATTCACAAGGTATTTTAAAGGGTTTGGGCAGACTATGTTGAATGAGAGTGAGACTAGCTGGAAGAGGTAATTGCGGTGTCAGAAATACATCCTGGTTTAAGGCTGTGGCAGACAACTGTACATGAGAGAGAGATGTTACAGGATGGGAGAGAGGGGTAGGCTGGGAAACAGTGGCTGCACCTGTGGGGGGAGGGGGACTGGAGGCTGAAGAGAAGGAAAAGGAAAGAGGTTCTAGACCTACAAAAGGGGGGGAGGTTGGCTGGAGAGAAGGTAGAGAGGTTCTGGACCTGCAAAGGAGGAGGGGGGGTGGAGAGAAGGCTAACTGACTGGAGGGAAGGGAGAGAGATTTGGGACCTGCAAGGGGGGAAGTGGCTGGCTGAGGCAAGGGAGAGAGGTGCTGGATTTATTGGGGGGGGGGGGGGCTGGAGGCAACGGAGAGAGGTGCTGGACCTACAAGGGGGAGAGGCTGGGGGCTGGAGGAAAGGAAGGAAGTTGCTGGACCTGCAAGGGGGGGCAGGCTAGAATGAAGGGAGGTGCTGGACCAATGGAGGGGGGGGGCTAGAGGCTGGAGGGAAGGCTTGCAGGGGACGCTCGAGGGAAAGAACAGAGGTGCTGTAGCAGGGGGAGAGATTAGAGGGAAGGGAGAGAGATGACAGGTCAAGGGGATGAGTGACATTTTGTTTTAAAGATTGTTTTATTTACTATATATGGCGGCTGTTGAGATTATGGTGTTTTATGGGGAAATGTCCTAATTCTGCTCTGTACCCATTGGGAGGGGGGTGTCAGGGGGTTCTGTGGATGCAGAATTTATTTGCCTTTAATACTAGACTATACGTTCTGGGATTGTTTCTATAGCGTGTAACTAGAAACATGTGTTGAAAAGTGTTTGGTTTTGCTATACAGGCTAAGTATATGTGTTAGGGGACCGAGGCTCAACGGAGGCTGAAGAATGCAATCTCTTGTACTTCCCCCAGCCCTCAATGTGGCCTGCAGTCACTGAAGCCTGCACTGCTACCCTCATTGAAGTTATTGGGAGTGGGGTAGAGGTGGGGCATCAGGTGGCAAGTTTTTCAATTTCAAAAAGTTGGCAACCCTGGTGCCCACCCATCTGACCTGTTGGCCCACCCAAAAATTGCCTTCTGGCTACGCCACTGGACTAGGGGACACTCAAGGAAGTTACGTGGAAATACTTTTAAAACAAATAGGAGGAAATATTTTTTCACAACGAATAGTTTAGCTCTGGAACTCTTTGCCAGAAGATGTAGTAACAGTGGTATATGGGTTTTAAAAAGGCTGGGTCAAGTTCCTGGAGGAAAAAGCCATAGTCTGCTACTGAGACAGACATGGGGAAGCTACTGCTTGCGGTAGGATTGGTAGCATGGAATGTTGCCACGATTTGAGATTCTGCCAGGTACTTGGCTTGGCCACTATTGGAAACAGGATACTGGACTAGATGGACCATTGGTCTGACCCAGTATGGCTATGATCTTATGCTCTTATGAACACAGACCTGAAAACATATGCCTATGTTAGGCGTGAGCACTTACATCAAGTGTGTGCACCTAAGTGCCAGAGATATGCACATAATTTATAGTATTCTAAGTGAGGGTTCTGCTCACAGTCTGGCCAAACTCCACTCAGTTGTATGCTTACCTATAAATTGCACCCTATTTAAGATATGTGTGAATTTACAGAGTAGTCCTTAGGTGGAATTCTAGCTTACATGTGTTTAACTATTTGCACGTACTTTATAGAATTACCTTGAGAGCAGAGGCATAGCTAGGAGGGGCGCAAGGGGTGCGGCTGCTCCCCTAAATGAATTTGGAATGAAACAGAGCCTATATGGATTGGTCCTGCAGCCTCACACCGGCACCTATTTTACAAAAGGTCTGCTCCCCCTGATGTCAAAACCTGGCTACCCTTCTGCTGGATAGAGGTAATATTCACCAACTGCATGTGTAGTTATATGGTTTCACTTAGGACAGCTTTCCTCTCTTCTAAACTGCACCATGTTGCTATAAGGAGAGAGGCTGAATGGCCCAGTTATCCTTATAGCCGGAAAAAAAGACACTCCCTTCTCTCTTGCACTATACAGATAGCACTAGAGCGGTCAGAGGGAATTTTCAGGAGCACTAGCCGCATGGAAAGTCATTTCATAACAGGGTGCCTAGGTTGGGAGGGCAAATAAGCACCCTTTTAAGGTCTATTTTATAAAGACATAGGTGCCTTTATGTCTTTGTAAAATTTCAACCTCTATTATGTTTTGTTGTCAATCAAACTTTTGTAAGCTTTATTTTTGGAGGAAAAGGATCTATTATTTTATATATGATGTGTCATTCCAGGTACCAATGTCAATCACTGATCCACAAAAACCTCCATTTTTACATGCAATGTGTGCAATAACTTTAATCATACTACTTCAGTTGTAATGTTTTCCAAAAGACTATTGTCCACAACGTATGTTATGATAGATATATATAGATATATATCTCATAACAACTCATATTGTGAAAAGAACCATATATTTGCCAAACCAAACTGTTTCACCATATATTTTGGTTTCATCAGGGATCTAATTTTAAGTGCAGGTATACTCTACTATAAGTACTTCACTGTATTCAGCTTCTACCGGGCTGTGACATACAAATGACATTGCTGACTTTCTCAAGACGCCAACACTCTAGAATGACATGTCATATATAAAATGAGTGTCAATTTGAGATCCTTTTCCTCCAAAAGTAAAGGCTTACCAAATAGTTTGATTGACAAGAAAACATATTATAGTATGGCATTTTTGCTAGATTGTTTTGTTACATCTCAAGTTTGGGGTTAGTTATTCTTTGTAAAATTTCCCCATACAGTTGCAAAAATTACAGCTAAAATGGAACTACAGAGATTTACACCTGCTTGGGAGCAGGTGTAAGTGTTCTCATGTAGCTTAAGCATATATATCACTCATGCTGGAGACAGGAAAGGGAGATAGACACAGAGGTAAAGAGCGGGAGTAGCAGGGAGGGGGTTAAAGAACAAATTTTTCCGTTGAGTTTCAGTGAGTCCAAAATAGTGCATTGTAGAAAAAGAAACTACATCTTAAATGGAATCACACTTATCTGAATTCCTAAAAAAAAAAAATAAGAAAGCTTGGTCTAACATTCAAAACTGGATCTAACATCACATTTTAAAGTGTCTGAACACATTCCAAATGAAGAACTCTGAGTCATGCCTCTGAATGTTTCATTGTTAATGATGGAAACCAACAGCCAAAATACTAGGGATTTTTAAAATTCCATAACAAAGCTTTTCCACAGGGCATTCCAAATGAGATCAATTCATCCCCCCCCCCCCCCCCCCCCCAAAAAAAAAAAAATAAAACCTGGACATCTGCTAACTCAACAATAGCCAAATATGTCATACTCATATGATAAAAAATGTGTGACTAGGATGTTGTGATTTCTGTCTCTTCAAGGTTGGAAATACTGTTTCTAAGGATTTGGAATTTTTACTCAATTTTCAGGGATGCCAAGGGTGGCCCATTCTAAAGTGTGATATTATCCAGGATATAAATCAGTAAATATATGAATACTGTATTGCTTTGCAATTCAAATTACCAATACAAAATATTATTTAAATTATCTGATTTTATTTAAGTTGTAGGCTATCAGTGATGTTCTGCCCATCCTATTCACTTTTGCTACACCTGTCTGTGGTCTGCCTGCCTGTGTGTTGGGGGAGAGGTGGAAAGAAGGTTTCTGCACTGCCCCCACTAGCCCCCTGTGGTCAGAATCAAGGCAGTTATCCTGGATTACCTGTGGGCTGCTCTCTGTACCAACAGAAGCAAATGGCATTTCCCCTGTCTTTACCAGGTGACACTAAACACAATCAGAACCCACACCTGCAGCTTGTTAAAACCTTTTCTGTGCCATGGCTCCCAAGACAAACTTTCCACCCAGCTACTGAAATCACCTCAGGATTTGAATTCTAAGACCAAAACACACTCAATTCTCTCCAGCCCTCAGCTACTTACCAGCAACTTGCTCTGCCCCTCAACTCCCCTGGGACTGAGTTTCAGAAACATACCCTTCCTCTCCTTTCCTTCTACTTTTCAGTCTCTTTTTGTTTCTGGGGATCCCGACATGCAAATCTCTCTCATGAATATTTATTGTGGATATCCTGCAAACCTGACTGTCTGGGGCACCTCCAGAATCAGGTTTGGGAACCATGGGCTATGAGATGGCTATGTGGTTTTATTTATTTATTTGTTACATTTGTACCCCACATTTCCCCATCTATTTGCAGGCTCAATGTGGCTTACATGGTGCCGGAGAGGTGTTGGTAGACTCTGGAGTAAACAAATACTAATACTAGGTTAAGTTGTGGTAGGAAAAGGTTCATGTGGTAGGAATGTAATGGGACCACATAGAGAAAACAAGAACAGATGAGATTGATTGGTGATCATTACGAACTGTAGTGTTGTAGTGTCGCGGACTTCAGGCATTTATGTTGGGTCGGGAGGGTAAACCTTTTGAAACAGGTGAGTTTTTAGTTTTTTCCTGAACTGTAAGTGATTGTACGTGGTTTTCAGGGCTTTTGGTAGCGCGTTCCACAGTTGAGTGCTGATGTATGAAAAACTGGATGAGTAAGTTGATTTTTATTTTAGTCCTTTGCAGCTTGGGTAGTGAAGATTTAGGTATTTTCATGTTGATGTGGATATGTTTCTGGTTGGTAGGTCGATCAAGTCTGTCATGTATCCCGGTGCTTCGCCGTAGATTATTTTGTGAACCATAGTAAAGATTTTGAAGGCGATGTGTTCCTTGATTGATTTGATTGATTTATTTGTTTTAGACATTCTGGGCATGCCTTTTCTTGGACTTAGAGGCCTTCTTACTAAGCTGCGTAAGCATCTATGCATGCCCAACAGGCGCCAAAATGGAGTTACCACCCAGCTATCACGTGGCTCTTGCGGTAATTTCAGTTTTGGCGTACGTCCGACACGCGCATCTGAAAAATAATTTTTATATTCAGGTGCGCGTATTGGACACACGCCAAGTGGCATTTGACACACGTAGGTCATTGTCGCTAGCTCAATGGCTGGTGGTAAGGTCTCAGACCCAAAACGGACGTATGACTATTTTCGTTTTGCTGCACGTCCATTTTCAGTAAAAAATATTTAAAAGGCATTTTTTGCTGGTGTGCTGAAAAATGATTCTGTGCACGCCCAAAAAATGCGCTTACACTACCACAGGCCATTTTTCAGCGCACTTTAGTAAAAGGACCCCTTAGACTTTTTAAAAAATACTCCTCAATGTGTATAACATTAAAAGAAAACAGTACATCACCCTAACACCCTAAAGTATGATAGTGACAATGTTATGTTATGCTATGGGTGATCCTTTGCAGCAGAGGGGATAGATAGGCGTGTGAAGATTAAGGGAAAGTTGAATGGTGCAAAGTACAGGCAGATCCTGTTGGAAACCCCATTTCATTCTGCCTTAAACCATGCATTCCTCCGACCCACCCCCATCCTCCCACCCTGTCAGACTGTCATAGTAATGCTTGAATGTTTTCACTTATATACACTGTCAGCTAGCACATTTGCTTATTTCCGATCTGACGAAGAAGGGCAACCTTCGAAAGCTAATCAAGAAATGTATTAAGTTATGTCCAATAAAAAAAAAGGTATCATCTTATTTTCTTTTCCATGTTTTATTTTGTTTGATTTCTATTGATTGCCTTAGACCTGAAACTAGAAAGAAGATTCATCTTTCAGCAGGACAATGGTCGCATGCACAAAGCAATGGAGTAGCTGAGCAAGAAGAAAGGGAATGTCCTCGAGTGATCCAGTCAAAGCTCAGATCTGAAGTCAATGGAAAATCTGTGGCAAGACTTGAAGAATGCAATCCACAGACCATCTTCAGCCACCTTGAAAGAGCCTAAGCTTTTCTGTTAAATTGAGAGGGCAAAAATTGCACCGTGGCACTGTTCAAATTTGGTAGACCCTTATCCTAAGCAAGTCATGACTGCTGTTCCTGCAAAAGAGGTTTCCACCAAGTACTAACTGAAAGGAGGTGATCTTGGGAAGACACTGAAGACTCTTTGTTTTCTTAGGGCCTCTTTTACAAAGTTGCGGTACCAATTCCCGATGCAGCAAATGAGAGGAAGCCCATTCAATTCCTATGGGCTTCCTCTCATTTGCCATGCAGGAATCGCTAGCACGGCTTTGTAAAAGAAGCCCTTATTTTATAATCAAGTTTCGAATATTTTTATAAATGAAAGGGGATGGCATTTGATATATCACCCTTCTGATGTTATAGACAGGTACTCATTTTGTACCTGGGGCAATGGAGGGTTAAGTGACTTGCCCAGAGTCACAGAGAGCTACAGTGGGAATCAAACCCAGTTCCCTCAATTCTCAGACTTCTGCACTATTAGGCTACTCCACCATACTGAAAATGTAGAGTACGATGTACTGATATTGAAACATACTCCTACTTTAATGTGCTCTGAATTGTAGATTTTAGACAATGGAAAGAGAAAAATGTACAAGGCTGTAAAGCCTTTTACAAGGCAATTACGAGGCAATTTTACATGTGTTGCAGATGAGGTATGCAAATCAGACAGGCCTGTGACTAAGGCGTAGGCACCCATTCTTAACTTTAATGGTGTACACAAGACATCAAAGAAGTTTCCTTGTCTTAAAGAATTAATGTCACTTGACCAATTTTACAAGTTTGAAAAGGCATAATGACAACCAGAAACTGGAAATAGCATGGCCCAAAATGCCTCATCATGTGGGTAATTTTATCAAGGTTTTTCTTTGTGTAAAGCTTTTTTACACGTGGAAAAAATGCCTTTTATAAAACTGCAAGTGGTATATATACACCAACAACACACACATATGTTTATGGAACAGGGGTAAAATTGTGCTGGACGTATATATGTTACAAAAAAACACAAAACCACGTATAGCATACACCAGAGGTTCCCAAACGTTTTTGTTTCACGGCATCCTTAGTGTCCGAGCAATTTTTCGCAGCACCCCCCCCCCCAGGCCACATGGGTCTCCTCACCCCCCCCCAACCACATAGGTCTCCACACCACCTCCATCACATAGGTCTCCCTTTCCCTGCAGCCCCTCTCCTTCCATAAATCCAGCATCGCTCGCTAACTTCCTTCCTGCAGGTCCAGGATCACTGCTGCTTCTCCTTCCCCCAACGCCACTGCAGTGCTTGCAGCTTACGTTTTCGGGCTGTCCAATATTCACACAGGCAGGCACTCCAGGGCCTTCCCAGTCTATGGCATCTGGCCCTTTCTGATGCAACTTCCTGTTGCGAGGGCCGGATGTGGCAGAGGGAAGTCCCCTGAAAATGTAAGCTGCAAGCACTGCAGCAGCAGCAGGGGAAGAAGCAGGAAGCGGTGGATTGTAGGGAGAAATACTGGATTGTGGGCAGTGGGAGAGAGCTCAAGATTTGCCACGGCACCCCTGAGAGTTAGCTGCGGCACCCGTTTGGGATACACTGGCATACACACACTCATTTACAGCTGCCTCAGAGACACGTGCATCAGCATTTGTGCGGTATTGGAGCTTGAGCTGTATTTGGGAACCTATTTTTAAAAAGTACACAGGTGTCCATGTTCCTGTCATAAATAGACTTACAATAAATGTCTTTTAGGACTTCTCAGACAGGAGACCTGTTATAGAATCAGGCCCTATACCCTGCATTCTGAATATGGTGCCAAAAATTAGACACGCAGTTATAGAACAGGGTCAGTGATACATGTAAATTAATTGGCACTAAGTATCAATAATTGATCTTAACAAGCACTAATAGGAGCAGATTTGAATATAAGCGTGTCACCTCTATTCTATGTTTCAATCATTTTTATTGATGACATATCGAAAATCACACTTCCAACCAATGAAAAATGGCACTACAAACTTATTTCACAAGTCATATTCAAGCCTCAGTACTTATGAAAACCAGCCATCCAGCTTTAATTATTTATTCCCCCCCCACCCCCATCCCCTTACCCATCTCCCTTAGACAATCAGGATCCTGAGGCTGTTCCTTTTACATTACAGTTCCAGACACCTAACATCGTAACTTTCCTTGACTAACGACTATACTATCAAACTCATAAACATCTTGTCCAGATTAAACAAAACACAGAACTGTAATGACAATCAATTGGTGCTATCGCCCCTACCGAGTACCCAGCCCCCTTTCTACCCCAAGCCCCCCACCCACTCTGAATTATGGATCAGTAATTTAATATGTAACTTCTTCCCTTATGTGGTACAGTGTGCCAAAGTGGTTCCCCTCTGGCCTTGAATTGAGCACTAGGGACGCTATCCCATTTTTTCACCCCACATCTATCCACCCTCATTTGTTGTATCATTTGAGTTCTCCACATCTGCAAAGAGGGGCCCGACGGGGAGAGCCAGGCCCTTAAAATGGTATTAATACCAGAGAATATGGCCATTCCCAGAAATCCCTTTAGGCCCACAGGAGGATCCGAGGTATACTTAAAGCTGTGAAAAAGAAGCAGCGGGTCCCACACCAATGAACAGTCCAACATGCTCTGCACCCTCTTTAATAAGTTCTGCCAGAATTTACCTACCAAGGGGCATGACCAAAACATGTGTCCCAAGGAGGCCACACCAGCGCCACATTTTAAACATGCCCCTGTCCCACCAATATTTGCCAACATTGCCCGTTTCGGTGATATATATAGTCTCATTATAAATCGGTACAGCTTTTCTCGTTGGTACACAGCAAGCCTCAACGAGTGTATACTCTTAATATATAAGCGACAGAGGTCAGTTGTAATTTCACAACCTAAATCAGTCCCCCAACTCTTGGCTAGGCGCTCGTAATTTATTTCAGGCATTGTATCCTTCAATTGTTGATGATGGAATCTCAGTGGGACTGATTGTTGCAACCCTAATGTATAACTTTCTGTTAAGATGTCAATTACATCCTCTGTTAGATCCGTCCACAATAATGAGGAAATGTAATGCTGCAATTGAAAATAGGCAAAATATTGCCCAGGGGAAATCCCGTATTGCCTTTGTAAGCCACTAAATGATTTAATGTGGCCCTCTTCATTAACAATCTGGGCAATGTACATAATACCCTTTTTTTGCCCATCGCCCAAAGACACTACTCCCCCGCCCCGGTGGACAGGCCGGATTCTGACAGAGAG
This sequence comes from Microcaecilia unicolor, assembly GCF_901765095.1. Taxonomy (NCBI): domain Eukaryota; kingdom Metazoa; phylum Chordata; class Amphibia; order Gymnophiona; family Siphonopidae; genus Microcaecilia; species Microcaecilia unicolor. The sequence goes on along the minus strand of NC_044034.1, from coordinate 99,017,718 downwards.
AGAGAGCAGCGGTGTGGTCTTAGCTGAGAAATTATGTCTCTTGCATATCCATCTCCAGGTTGTTCTCAGTGATTTTAACAATGGGTGACGCTGGAAGGCTCCCCCCCTGTAGTTGTCCTCCGGAGTGTAGCAACTGACTGAAATGGACTCCTGCAAATAAGGACGTCTCTACCTTTGTTAATGAGAATTCTGAGGTTCCCCTATACCAGTTGTTAATATGTTGCATGGAGCATGCAATTGTAAGATTTCTTATACTCAAGAGTCCCATTCCCCCACTGTCTTTCGGGGTTATCAGAGTTTCCATAGTGAGTCTAGGTCTTTTCCCTTTCCAAAGAAATGTCTGTATCAACCTATCTACTGTCCTCTCATCTTTCCTTAATAAATACAACAGTAATTGTTGAAAAACATATAGTCACTTTGGGACTAAGATCATGTTAATCAGCGCAATCCGACCCCACAATGAGAGGGGCAGATCCTGCCACATCGTGAGCTTCCTTCTGGTCATCTCTATCAAAGGTCCCACATTGGCTATATACAGCGATGTTATATCTCTAGTAATCTGCACCCCTAGGTATTTCAGGGTCCCCTCAGCCCATCTGAGAGGAAAATGCCCTTTCCACTGCTGTGCTAACTCGTCACCCAAGGCTAACACACACGATTTCTGTAGGTTTAGTGAAAACCCGGATATTTTCCCGTACTCTGCTATTATTTCTAAGGCCCTCTCCAAGGAATTCTGTGGATCAGCTATCAGAAGCATTATATCGTCCGCATAAGCCAGCGCCACCTTTGCCTCCATCCCCAACGTGATTCCTGTAACTTCTGGAGTATTGTTCAGCAGCCGGATCAATGGTTCCAATGAAAGATCAAAGAGAAATGAGGACAGAGGACACCCCTGCCGGGTTCCTCTCTGTATTACCAGATCCTCTGACCTTCCCCCATTAACCAGCAGCTGAGCTAGCATACCCGAGTATAGCGTTTGTATAGCCGCCATCACCCATTCTGGCAGACCCACCCATTCCAAGACCCTAAAAAGATAACTTCACCCCTATTCTATAAACACTGTGCCTAATCGCTACGGTGCAAACTCCAAAGTGGCTGTGAATCTGGGAGGGGCATGGGTGGGTCGGGGCATGCCAAGCAATTAGACGCGATGTTCTAGAATATTGTACTTGACATGCTTGAATGCCAGTACTTAGGTGTGGACCTCTACACTAGCCTTTGCTTGGCATAAATGCTCACCCCTAAGTTTAGAGCAGCTCTGCACAGGACTGCCATTATAGGATTTGCGCTTAGTGCCCATCATTTTGGCACCTAATTTTAGGGCCAAAACTAATGTGCAACCACACACATGCGCTCACAACGGTATGAAATACAAAGAAAATTGCTCATGTGTTGCCAGATATACCCTAAATACATACAAAAGGCTCAAGTTTCTTTATTTCTGTTTTAAAGAAGAAAAGATCTCAGAGACCTCTACCGGGTTCATGCTGCATTGCAATGATCAGTCCATTCTCAATCATCGGTCTTAAAAACTCCTTAGGATTTTTTATATTGTGAGGTGCAATGGAGAGTGGCCCAAGAGTCTGTAGGGGAAAAGACCAAGGAGAGGAAACTTATCCCAGATCCCCAGGAGACTACAATTCCCAGAGGGCTCGGCGTAGATTACCCTCCCTTTTTAGGGAAGGCAGTCCTTCCCCTTACCTCTGAGAAGCTGGAGGACTACAGTTCCCAGCAGGCCCTGGGCAAGGCATCTGACCCAGCTGGGAGACGTGTTCAACACTACAAGCCCCAGGCTTCTCAGAGAAGGAGGTCTAATCAGAAGGATATCAGGCAGCTGTAAGGAAGGCAGGAGAAGGAACCCATGGACTGGCAGCCCTTGGGAGGAGAACAGGGGTTTTCTCAAGAAACAGTGTTAGACCCAGAACATATGGAGGTGTCCGCTCTGGCCAAGGTGAAAGGGCAACAAGTAAAAGGGTTCTGGGCAGCCATGCTGGCAGAACTGATTCGGGAGGGAAGGAAATTTCTGGGGAAGGAGAAGGGAACACGATAGGAAAACTCAGCCCAGACCCAAGTGGGAGGTTACCAGGAGTAGTGCTGGAGGAGATAAGGGAGGGGGTCCCTTCACCTTCCTCTGATTCCCAGAACAAGGAGTGAAGGAAAGGGTTGAAGCTGAATGCCTTAGAACTGTTGTGCTCATAAAGGAACTTTGTTCAGAGCTGAAGGCACATGGTTTGACCTAGAACTGAACTGTGATTGAAGAAATAGGGCAAGGATTGCTAGTGTTCCTTATAAATAATTGGATTTCACCTCTAGCCCACACAAGCTGATTGAGGTGGAGGAAGGTACAGAAGACTGGGTGATACAGTGGCCTGTGGGCAGCCACGGCCCAGGCAGGTGCCTATCGGACTGTGGGAAGTGGACTCTGAGCATCCGGAGTGTCGAGGCCATTGAAGGGGTGCATTCCGTGGGCAGAGCCACACCCATACTCCTATTCGAGACTACAATATATATGAATAATTTAAATTTTTAAAACTTGTGCAAAAAAGGACACCAAGATGGTGCAGCATTTATCTTATAGAGCACAATGGGGACACCGTTTCACTTCAGTTGGAGCTTCCTCAGGTGCAAGTGCTGTGTAACTGCAGCATCATAAATTATAACAGGTCCTCAGCTTCCATTTCAAGATGGTGTCCAAGATTTTTAAAAGTTTGAATTATACATATTATATTGACAAACAAACATCAATCTAATCATTCAGTTCAAGGAAATCATGTAATTGATCCAACATAGGTCTTTGCAACATTTTTGCTATGAATTTCAACGTTGAGATCAGTTTTTATGACCGATAATTGAGAATGGACTGCCCATAACAATGCAGAGGTGCTGCAGATCCTTATGCAGCTTGAAATAAAAATAAAAAAAACTTGAGCCTTTTGTATGTATTTAGGGTATATCTGGCAACACAATTTTCTTTGTTTGTATTTCATACCAAATGTTAGGGGCCATTTATTGAATCTATCCCTATTTTTGCACCGATCTACCGTAAATCCCCACACCCAGCAACACAGCATAACCAACGATTGTAGTGGACAACATACAATCTTCATTCCCTCGACCCTCATGATGCCTGATACACACCTACCTCTTCGACCACAATATAACCTTGTATTTGTTATCAACCGATTTGGCGAACGCCATTACAGTACTATGTAAGCCACATTGAGCCTGCAAAAGGTGGGACAATGTGGGGTACAAATGTAACAAATAAATAAATAAATAAAATTAGCAGACAAGGACTAGATTAATAAAGTTGGCCGTTTCACCCACGCAGTAAAAATGGTCTTAGCATGCGGGAATGACATGTGTAAAGGCCACTTTTTATCGTAGCTTAGTAAAAAGATCCCCTATGCGTGACCGGTGATGTTGCACGGGGTACAACAGAAGCCAGAACACCAAAACTGCGCCCCAAATATTGGCTTCCCTTGCTGATGTCACAGAAGTGGGCAGGGCGGGACTTCAACAAGAGTACTTGGGGGCATGTCCCACAAGCACATTTGCTGCTTGTGACACTCCTGTGTGCTACCACATTAGAACCAAATTACGCTATGAAAGTGTATTACTGGTAAATGGATCCCACTGAATAAAATACGACTTGCAGTAAATAATGCACATTAATGCTAGTTAACATAGCAGCACCTTTTAGCAGAAGCGTAGCCAATTTGTGACGCCAGGAGGAGCAGAGAGCGGACTACATAGGCACGCGTGCACACTGCGTAGGTGCGACATACCGCCTGAAAAATAGGCACCAGCGCAAGTCCATTTGGGGGAGCTGTTGCTCCCCTGGTGGCCCACCTAGTTACGCCTTTGCCTTTTAGTAAATCATACTGCAGCTTCTCCACAGGAAATGAATCCCATTTTTTTTCTATTTGCCTAAAATTCCTAAATATCTATTTGCTATGGCTTGTTTTCCATCCTTGAACAGAAAATATCTTTCTGCCGACTGCATTATATTGTTCCTAGAATGTTGGTTTCTTGCCAAAAGACAAAATGGCAGATTGGAAAGACTGTGAGAACTGAGCAATTTTTCTTGCCAGGTAGAAATGGCCTGCATTTTATCTGCAAAAGAGCAATATAGCTGAATTATGCTTTCCCATGATTAACGCAGTTCCCTTGAGCTAAAAGACATTGCAAGTATAACCAGTACAGGTAATTTTATATGTCTTCAGCGGAAGCATGCTGGCTTTGCCTTCTTTTGAATTTGCAATAAAATCTTTTCAGCCATTACATTAGAAAAGTATTTGATGCTCCAAAGACTTTAATGTCCAATCTCCTATTGATACAACTATTTTGCAGCTTATCAAATTGTGTCCTTATTACCAATGCCTTCCCTGATGTTACAGCAATCCCCAGACACCACAACTATAACTCATTACTCTTCTCTACTTTCTAAATACCCGAAAACTAAGCAGCAATAGAAATAGTTTGACCTACAATATTGTCACTAGCCAAATTCCTTCTTAGTTATCTCAGGTTCATATGAATGTTTTATCATTTGAGAAGACTGAAGATGGAAAACAGATGTGTGATAAATGCAGATGAGTCAATGAAAGTTTAGCCCTCCCATTCCATAAATGTCCTTATGCCTTTGTAATACAGCCGGGAAGAAGAGATGAAAGCATGCAGTTAACTGATCAAAAGTCAACAGTTCCTTCTTGCACTCTTCATGCATTTGTCAGCTTACATACATCAGGAAACTAGACAGTAGCAATTAGCAGAAAATTCATCAGCAGATCTGGTGCTGTTGGAAACTGCAGTTCGAAACGAATGCAACAGATTTTACAGAAACATTAAAAATGTATGCAATATCCTTTCAACAAAAATAGATTAAATCACAATTATTTTCATGTAGCACTGACTATGCTAGCCAACACCAAGATCCAAAACTCAAGTCTGCCTAAATCTAGAAGGTCACAAAAAGGATGTTATTGGAAGATATTTGCTACTTGGAATTTTTCTCATCCTTCCAAAAATGACCATCATGCTTCTCTTATTTCTTTGTCTGCATTTCGACTCTATGCCTTTTTCCATCCCCACATTCCCTACACTTCACTAATCCTAACACAGGTGAGGCCATCATCTTGTCCTGCCACGTCTCTCTTCCTTCCTATTTTCCCCATATTGCTCTGCAGACTTACCTCCCCTTCCCACTTTCAGTCAGTTTCCACCACTCATCTTTTTGTTATACTGACGTCCTTATTCCTTCTTCTGTATCTCTTTCACCCCTTAAATTATACCCAACAGATTCACCCTGTGTATTAGTTCTATTTCACCCTGCCATAATATCTTAGCAAAGAAAAATCTAGAAAAAAAACATTTTAAGAAATGGAATTTTTTTAGGACCAACTGGGGGAAAGTTTCAAGAAATCTTTTAAACCTTCTCCATCACTACATGCCTCTTCACTTCTTACCCTTTGTTGCTAAGAATGCTTGTCCTCCCTCATTTGTCCTGCAGTAGAGGAGTAGCCTAGTGGTTAGTGCAGTGGACTTTGATCCTGGGGAACTGGGATCGATTCCCACTACAGCTCCTTGTGACTCTGGGCTCTTCACCCTCTTAACTCTTAACCCTCCATTGCCCCAGGTACAAATAAGTACCAGTATATACTATGTAAACTGCTTTGAATATAGTTGCAAACACCACAGAAAGGTGGTATATCAAGTCCCATTTCCCTATCCCCCTTTCTCCAAGGGCTGTGAAATTAATCAGAGTCATGGAGCTGGAGTCAAAAACATATGGACACCGATTCCAGCTTAAAAATACAATATTATATGGTAAATTTATCATTTTATACTTAACATTTCTTTTTGGTTCAGATTCTTTGTTCAAACTCCTAATATATATTTTGTGGTCTATTAGTCCTAATTTTGTACACAAAGAAATTTCCTCTGTTTCTGTAATTAATCTAATTTCTCTTAGATTTACTATACACAATAGGAGTCAGAGCCAGGGTCAGACTGTACAAAAATAGAGAAGTCAGAGTCGAAGGTTTGGTGTACCAGCTGCACAGCCCTGCTTTCGTCACCACCCTCTTTCCACTAGTGGTTTCCAACTAGTCCTCTTTTGATATTAGACTTTCTTATACTTCTACGCCCAACACCGCTCCTGTTTTCAGATGTGCGTTACCCCTCCTCCACCACACATGCAGAGGGAAGGGGAAATTGGAAGGGAAGATGGTGGGGGAGGGGCTTTTTTCATATCAGGTCTCAGCAGAGAGTAGCTCAGCAGTGTAAAATTACATTTGGGGTTACTACTGCATGCTCCTAGATTTGTCTGGTAAAAATTTGCCAGCACTGAATATCATGTTAACCAGGTTAATTTGAAAACGCTACCAAAAAATGCTTCTAGCCAGCTAAATTTGTGCAGCAGTGGTGTAGCCAGACCTCGACAAGGAGGGGGTCCAGAGCCCAAAATGAGGGGTACATTTTGGCCCACCCACCACCACTGTCACCACCCTGCCACGGCCGCCGCCTCACAAAAATTGGCTGGCAGGGGTCCCCAACCTCCACCAGCTGAAGCATTTGTCCAGTGCTGATCTCCTCCGCATTGCCTGCCTTGCTCTTTCCCTCACGTCATGTGCATGCTCGTTTTACTGAAACTGAGCATGCGTGACACTTTGCCAAAACCAGCCAAACAATAGGCCCCCATGGCCTCCCTGTAGCTATGCCACTATTGTGCACTCTTTGAATATGATCAGAAAAAAATCAAGATGGTTGGCGAGATCAAATTTTAAATTCAATGGATCTACCAGATTAAAATCCAATAATAAAGTATGGAGAACTAACAACAGAAATGGCAAGACTCTGAAACAAGCCATGTTGGTTTATCCTTGTTGTCAGAAGATCCTTAGACAACGTTACACCAAGGCTGGACAATTTTTTACAAAATCTTGAAATTTCAGATTTCACATCAGCAGATTTAAAAAAAAAAAAACAGCTTTGCTTGGTTTAAGCTATAGTTTACAATGAAACCTAGATAATTCCTATGGTTCTGGATGAAGCTCAAATTCTCTGGTAATCTTGTTAGTGTTATGCATCATGTATAGTAACCGAATAAAACCCCTCCTACCTACCTACTTAAATCACACTGGATGATAATCTCTAGGTTTTTATTGCAATTGAATTCAGGACTCATGAGTGGTCCTCCTGATTCTGATCCCCCTCCCTCTCAAGACCCCTCCCAATGTGCACTGAAAGATCTCCCCTGTTCTGATTCCTCCTCCCTCCCAACCCCCACAAAGACCATAGTGCCCCCAACACAAACCCCCTTTCCCACCTCCTGTGAGCCCCCCAAGTCTACCTGTATAATCCCAAGTGGTCTAGGTCTAAAGGGCAAGTGCAATGCCCACTCACTCCTGTCCAGCTCTTGCTCCACAATGGCTGCCACGACCTCAATGAGCAGTCTCATGGTACTACCACTAGTAACATGAGACTACCACTAGAGGTTGGAGTAGCCATTTTGAAGTGAGAGCCATGATTGGCAGGAGCAAGTGGGCATCACTCCTGCTCTTTGGACCTAGACTACCAGGGATCATGCAAGCAGACCTAAGCAGGGACTATAAAAGTTTGGGAGGTGGGAGCGGGTGTTTCTTGGGAGTCCTATGCTCTTTGGGGGGGGTTGGGAGGGAGGTGTATCAGAATGGGTAGGTGGACTTTCAGTGTTCAGAGGAGTTGGGATGGAGGGGACATCAGAATGGGAGGAAGAGTGCGCCTGACTGATATGCAGGTCTCTGCTGATAAATAGCCAGGAAGTGTCCCAACTGAATACCAGCTGGGACCCACATAAATCCAGATGGCAAGCTCTTGGCTAATCAAACCCATATATTCAGTGCCTGAACACAGCTTGGCATTAAATATCAGGGCCTAATTCTGCCACACAGTCAGGATTTTTTTTAAATGCTGTCGCCAGCTAAATATTGACCGGAATAATAAGGCAACAACTCTTGCACAGAAAGTAGAGGTAAAGAGTCCAAAAGAAAACAATTAAGCACAGAAAAAAAACCCCATTAAAAAAAACCAAATCTACTGCCCTTTTACTTAGTCCTCAACAAAAATGGGGTGCAGATATAAAAAGATTAAGTAAAAGAAAAGGCAAAAAGAAAATGTAAAGGAAGCCACTACCTAATCTTAAAACCACTAAGCTAACCATTAAGAACAAAATTACACGTTTCTTACTATCCAAAAAATCTCTCTATATTTAGGACCAAACAAACATATCTATTATTCAGATACTGAAATTGTATCTGAATAATAGAAACAGCTTACACCTATTTTGTGTCTGTTTCCAGGAATTGGCACTAAGAGCACTCCTGGTGGAGATTACGTCTTGGCACCAAGTTTTAGAAGTGCCCCCTTTATGCAGCAGGTGCATACTTGGTCTTCAAACATAGGCAACATGATTACTTTTTCAGCAACGTAACAGCTGGCCTCTCCACTGCCAAACCACCCCACCCCCCACCAGCCTCAACTGGCACAGCGCTTTCCTTTTGCAGCCACAAGTCTCTCACGCCACAAGCTTATTTTGTCAGCTCAGCTCAGCTCATTCTTTTCCATACTACTTCTGGATGGCATTAAAGGCTTCAGCAAGGAACTCGCAGCAAAGATATCCCCTGAAACTCCAGCATTACTGCAGCCAGAGCCCAAATGAAAGCTTGTCCCCAAGTGGTCTTGATTCAAGCCATCTGTCCATTACAGGAGCTGTCCTGGCTGTGGTGCTGGATAGCAGTGAAAATGCTTTACTCAATCCCTAGGCTTATTAGCCATTCTTGTTCAATTATATATACCTGATGTCTTGCTGGGACGTAAGAATTAACAAATATTTATAGGCAATCATCTCTTCAGAATCACTGCTACCCATTTCTTTATCATCAAATTTATATATTGCATGTTAATTACCATTGTCAAGGATCAACCCACATTGTCTTTTATGAAACTGATTTACATCTATTTCTTAGGCTGCCAATCTCATAATTGCAGAACTTAATTTTGAATCTTCTGCAAAAACAGCAATTCTAGTTCCAAATGCATGCAGAAATCATGAATGAATACTATCTTGAATTTGACCCTTGTGGCACCCTATTTATATCTATCCAATTTAATCCTTGCCCATTGTTAATCAACATTCACAACAGGGTTGTACTGAAAATTCGCATTCGATCTGGCCCCAAATAGTGCCCCAAATACATTATTCATATTCTGCTGAATAGTGATTTAAGTTGGAACACAAATAATCCAGGGCTCTACTGTGCTAAATCCTACTTAAACACTTCATCTCCGATTTCATGTTGCTTCTTTTACTATTTGTTATGTTAAAGCTCAATACCCATTCTTCGTATTCGGCCGAATGATATTTTTCATTATTCATATACAGCCAAATAGTAAAATATGCTATTCGGTACAGCTCTAGTTGACAACTATGTAATGGGTTTTTTTGGACCACTTACTAATTTTCAAACTTATGTGTTCTCTAGCATTTTTAACAAACAACTATCAAAGTAGCAAATGAGTTATCAAAATCAAATGATATGACAATACTCCACCATATTTGTCCTCTAACATTCTCAAGCACCACATGTTAGTTGGCCTGGATGCAAAATAAACAGCCCATTTTGTTTTAAATCAATGCAGAATCCCTGACCCTTATTGTTTTTCCTTTCTCAGAATTACTTTGTTATCTCCTCTTTTATTCCCAGATTTATTCTTCCTACAGACATCAGGCTGTAAGGTCAACACTTATCTAGTTCTGTCATTATGTACTTTTTAAACAGACATATTTACACCGGCCAACTGATTTAACCATCGTCTCTAAGGAACTCTGAAAATTACACTGAATGGATTTGACATTACCTAAGTTCTCTGAGTAATCCTGAGTGTAATCACATGTATCTGTGAAAGATATCCCTTTGCTTTTTCTTCTCAGGCATCACACCTCTATACTTTCTATTTGAGAATTCACAGATGGCATTATTTGTTTCTTCACAGATGCCACCTTTTTGTTAAGCATTCATACAAAATACTGGTATAGCAGATCACATTATCCTCTTTACCCCTATGTGCCACTATTTGGGACTTTCTTATAATATTTTTCAGTCTGATAAAGGAAGCCCAATGATTTACCCATAGGCAAAATAACACTGGCATCGCTCCTGTTGGAGGGTATGCTATTTAATTCATTAAGGGCCCTTTTACAAAGGGTGTAGGTGCCCAAGCGCATTCAACGTGTGTTGATTTGGAACTACTACCTGGCTATAGCGAGCCCTGGGCAGTAATTCCATTTTTTACATGCATCCGATACGCACAGCAGAAAATAATGGTTAAATGTCACCCAAAGACACCATTCAAGAAATTCAACAGATGTATACAACTGACCATCAATACCATCAAAATTCAATCATATAACCCACTGGGGTTGATATTCAGCACTATTTAATTGGGCAGGAGAGACTTCACCCCAATTAAATACTATTGTAAGGGTCAAAAGCAAATATTCAACAGTACTTAACCGGAGAGTACAGCTCAATATCTACTCAAACTGCCACAGCACTCTGGCTAGTACTGGGGCAGACCAGGGACAGAGGCAAGGAAGACATGGAAACTATTCAGGCACCAGGAATGGAAGTGACCAAACTGCAGGATGATCCAAGATGGCAGTCCAACTTTAATTCACAATTGCATATGTACAAAGTCCCAAACAAAATATGGGGTCTATATTTGTTTGGGACTGTGCATCTGGATTAATTTCCACTTTGGATTTTGTAGATATACAATTGTGAATAAAAGTTGGTTTACCCACTTGGATCATCCTGTGGTTTGTTCACTTCCACCCCTAGTTGTTTTCCTGCTGTGTTTTTGTCTTTTTTTACAAAGACGCAAAGGCAGGCATAGAAATCAAACCTACGTTACTGGTGTGAACATTTACATCTTAACCCCCAGATTCTATATATGGTGCCCAAGGTTGGGTGTACTCCTAACTTAATTGGATAACGAGCCAATCAACAATTGGACACCAACAATCAATTATTGATAACTGCCACCAATTAGGATTTGCACACATGTGGCTGAGCACTATTCTATAATGCTGGGCACCCAACTTCCATAGTGCGTATCTCAAAAGGGGGCACGGCAATGCGAGAGGTATGGGCGGATCACGGGCATACCTAAAAGTTGAGTGCAGTATTATAGAGTAACGGGTAAGTGCACGCAATGTGGTTGCCAGGATCTACACCAGTTTTCTGCAGGTGTAAGACTAGGCGCCCAAAGTTAGGATGTGAGAATCAGCAATAAGCCCTTTATAGAAAAGTGCTTAGCACCGATCTTTTCTGACCCCCATTTCTGAATGGCGTTTATTGAATATGGCCCTAAAGGTCCATGCCTACATTATTTAAATACGTGTTGTATAGTCTACGAGCATCCTGGCAAACTCTGCCTACGCTGCACATGCCTACAAGTAAAGTATACACCATCACAAGAACACATGTATTTTACACCAGTGAGCATGTTATTACAGGCTATATAAGCACAAAAATGACTTTATAAAATTATCCCTGTAACGCATAAAATAAACTCAGTTTTGTGATAAATGAAGAATAGATCAATGAAAAGGCTAAAATTTGTGAGCACAATTCTACATATCATGGCAAAGTTATTCCACATATTCATGACATTTAAGGAGCTATTCTATAACAGGGCACCTGCACTCAAGTGTCCACAGGATGCTCGGTAGGAGACTAGTCTATACAGAATACTAGAATAACCAGATATCAACATACCTAACATTTAGGCATGATCACTTATGTCAGACATAGACCTCATATAAGTATGAACACCCAAGTGCAGCAGGTTTCAGTATTCTGTAAGCTATGTAGATAGGTGGCAGCCACACTTATGTACCACCCATTCTCCGCCCCTCTGTATGGCCCCCTTTAAAATACCTGCTATATAAATCAGGTGACATTGGTATTGCTAACATGAGGAATAACTTAGCAAAGCTAGAGGAACGGTCTGGAATTTGACAGCTTAGATTTAATGCTAAAACATGCAGGCTGCAAAAACCTGAGGGAATGGAACAGTTTAGGGGGTGAAGAAATTTTGTGCATGAAAGATGAGCAGGACTTGGGTGTGATCGCATGTGATGATCTTAAGGTGGCTAAACAGGTAGAAAAGGCACTGCGAAAGCTAGAAGGATGCTTGGGTGCATAGGAAGATGAATAGCCAGTAGGGAAAAGGAGATGATGATGTCCCTGAATAAAATTCTGGTGAGACCTCATTTAGAATATTTTGTACTATTTTGTAGACCGCACCTTCCAAAGGGCAGCAACTAAAATGGGTCAATGGTCTTCATCATAAAACGTATGGGGACAGACTTAAAGATCTCAATATGTATACTTTTTAAGAATGGCGGGAGAGGGGAAATATGATATAAACATTTTAATACCTACGTAGCATAACTGTACAGGAGGCAAATCTCTTTCAATTGAAAGAACACTCTGGAATGAGGGGGCACAGGATGAAGGGAGTGATAAGGAAAGTAGATGGAATTGATGGGCACACTGGATAGTCCTTATGGTCTTTATCTGCCTACATTTTTCTGTTTCTATGTGTTTCTATTTATGTGCTTAAGTTCAAACATACATGAATAAATGCTAGTATTCTAAACACCTACATAAATATTGTGTACTTAAAAGTCACAGAATTGCTCGTTACTGCGATGATATATCACCTAACCACGATTAGGGGTATGCAGGCAAATGTTTTCATTTCAGTTTAGTTTATTTATGAGATTTTTTTGTTTGTTTGTTCATTTGTTTTTCACTTTAGGGCAATGCAGTATGGAATGTGTTCACAAGTATGTACCCATTTGAGCAAAAGGATACACTCTTGTGAAAAACAGAGTGCACTATTCACAACAGGAAAAACGGGGAGATTTCAGGGACTTTTCCCTGTCGTTTTTTGGTTCAAAACAACATGGATTGGAATGGGAAATATCACATTCCCCATGTTATTTGTAACAAATACACACCCTAGTATTACACATAACTAGGTAAGTGCTGGCCTTACAGCCTGAAGTCTACAGCAATGCAAATTTGGAAATAAAAGAAGAGATAAAGTATTCCTGAGAAAGAAGGAAAAACAATAAAAGGACAAAGATTCTGCACTGACTTAAAACAAAATGGGCTATTCATTTATTTAGTAGCCAGGCCAACAAGCCTATGTTGCTTGAGAAAGTGGCAAAGGCCAAAGATGGTGGAGTGTTGTTATATTATTTGATTTTACTACTTCATCTGATAGCAGCTTATTAAAAATGCTAGGGACACAGATCTTAGAAAACGAGTAACTGGTTTAAAAATCTATTACATGGTTGTCAACACTGATTAACAATAGACAAGGATTAAACTGGATGGATATAATAAGCCACCATCATTTCAATACTTGAGTAAAAACACGCATTCAGATATTTAATTTTGTGAATATGAATTACATAAGTAATGTACTGACTGAGAAAATCCTTACTATATCATGAAAGATACAGCTGCCTTCTGTTCAGCACTTTAAATTTAGGAGGAAGGCCACCAGTGAGAAAAAGACAAGAATAGATACAGAGCTGTATACAGCAAGAAATAGGGGACACAGGGGATATACAGGTTAGCACAGGAGGCATACTGGGAAACAGAGCATAGAAAGGCCGCTAGGCACAGGTGAATTACAAAGCACTACCAAAGAACAAGGGAAGGCACATCTAGAAGTAGCATCTAGAAATACAAAGAGACATCCTCTATTTGGCTTCAATAATAAACCCCTCTAATTTTAGAATAATCGATCTTGGATCAAGGTTTAGATCAATTAATCTCTCTCTCTGACCCCCCTATTCTATTCAGACAAGGGATCTACTTTCCGAATGAAATATTGGTGTGGACTGAAAAACAAAAACCTCCATTCACCTAAATTTAACTGAAAGACATTCTAAAACCCATAGGAGGAAGTACTACCTGCAGGCCGAAGGAGCACAGAATCTCACTTAAAAACCAAACGTTCTCCTCAAAGGAAGATCTGTGTTTCTTTTTAGTTACCTCTTATGAGCTCTGCAAATGCTCTATAGCAGTGATGGCTGCCCTACTCAATGAGGGCAATATACTAGCCAAGTAGTGCCGGAGAATCTTGAAACACAAAAACAACCAATCAAAAATAGTTCAATAAAGCTTGCATAAGGATAAAAATCCTAACAGGAAGCCCAAAACCAATCTATCAGATGAATCTACCAAGTATAAACAGACACCTTGCTCTATTTAGTGACCTTTTTGTTTTACTTTTTAAAAGACTGCCCTCTGAATAATTAATTGAAGAACTAGTCATGTTTTCATTCTTCCCTTAGAATTACAATAGGCTCTTGTTATGTGTTTTATCTGTCAAGGGGAGGGGGAGGGGATAGGCGAATTATTGCAGCTGAGAGGTTCAGGACCTCTGAAGCTTATTACTCCATCATCTATTTATTAGGATTTATTTACCGCTTTTTTGAAAGAATTCACTCAAGGCGGTGTACAGTAAGAATAAATCAAACATGAGCAACACACAATTACAGCAGTAAAAATATTCAAATAACAATACAAAGTATGGCGTGGAGGGGCATTTTCGATATGACGTCTAAGTCCAACTTTAGACGTTTTGCAAAAAATGTCCAAAATCTGAATAAGGAAGAAGCTTATTTTACAAAAAGAAAAACGTCTATCTTTTGTTTTAGAAAATACTGTTTCTAACAAGGTTTTGTTCTTTGGACGTTTTGATTTTTGGTCCATTTTAAGAAAAAAAAAATCCAAGTGAAAAACAGAGAAAATCAAACCATTGGGCTAGAGGAGGGGTCCGAATTTTTAGTAGACTGGTCTCCCAGACATCCCAGGAGATAAATAGGGCACCCTAGGGGGCACTGCAGTGGACTTCAAGAACATGCTCCCAGGTACACATCTCACCATTGCTCCCTTATCTTGTTTGCTGAACCCCCCCCCCCCCCCACCCCAAAACACACTGCCCCAAACTGTAGACAATAACTCTCATGGGTGAAGGGGACACCTATATGTGGGTACAGTGGATTTCTGGTGAGTTTTGGAGGGCTCACAGTTTCCCCCACAAATGTGACAGGAAGAGAGAGATAGGTACCAGAGTTCGCCACTCCATGGTGCACTGCAATGACCACTAGAGTACTCCAGGGACCTGCATGCTGCTGTAATAGACCTGGCTGTAACATCTGAGGCTGTCACAGAGGCTACTAAATCATATTTGTATTCACATTTGTGGGGGGCGGGAGCGGATCAGTGACCACAGGGGGGTATTAGGGGGTCACCCCTTATTCCCTCCAGTAGTCACCTGGTCATTTAGGGCACCCTTTTGTGCCTTATTCATTATGAAAACAGATCTAGCTCAAAACGTCTAAGTTTTAGTCCTGGACATTTCTGTTTTGTTCCATTATGGCTGAAAAATATCCATGTGTTAGGCACGCCCAGATCCCACCCTTAACACGCCTCCTTGTGATTTGAACGCACTTCTGCCATACTTCATAGAAAAACATCTAAATATTGGTTTTGAAAATACCAATCTGGACATTTTTGTGAGAAAAATGTCCAAATGCAGATTTATGCCACTTTTTGGATGTTTTTCTCTTTTGAAAATGAGCTCCACAGTATACAGAACACTACTTACAATATCAATACAATACATAATAGAACATTTTAATTGACAGCGTAGGGCATAAACAAAAATGGAACATAGTTTTCCCGCTATTTACAGACTCTGAATTTAACTACCAATAAAACAAATTTCTAAATAAAACATGACATGATCTGTTGGTAAGCTAAACGCTTGCCAATATTCATTACCTAGAATATGTTTTATACTGGGCTCCACAGAACTTATAACCAGTAGGAAATATAGGTGACAGTACGACACCATAATATTCAGAAAAACCTGGCCCTGCAGACTTCTATGGTCTGTGCCCTGAAAATGGAAAGGATAGCTCAAGATCAAGTATAGCTATGTTATCGTGTCATATGCTAGAAATTTATCTTGTTGGACAGACTGGATGGATCATGCAGGTCTTTATCTGCCAACATCTACTATGATACTATGTTTATAAAAGTAAACCTTATAGAAGAGGGAACAACCCAGCCCTGTGGCTCAGGTCGTCCCACATCGTGCTACAAGGAATCCTAGTTAAGATCTCTTGTCTACTGGAGCAAGTCAGACCTGAGTCCACTGAAAAGGAAAGGGGGGGTGCAGTGCCGTAGCGAGGGTGCCTGACACCCGGGGAGGGTTGTCGCTGCGCACCCCCCCCCCCGGGTGCAGCACGGGCACGGCGCACCCCCCCCCCCGAAACGCACCCTTACCTTGCAGCGGGGGGCAGGCAGGAGGGCCGATCCGCCCCCAGTGCACGTCACTGGGAGCTGCGTCGGCTCTGCTGCTTCCCTGCTTTCTCTGCCCCGGAACAGGAAGTACCTGTTCCGGGGCAGAAAGAGCAGGGAACCAGCAAGCCGACACCCCCCCCAGTGGCGTGCACCCGGGGTGGACCGCCCCTCCGCCCCCCCCCTTCCTACGCCATTGGGGGGATGGTATGCTAACACCAGGCAAGACAAGAACCCGGCAACAAGGCAATTCTAGTCGCTGTATCTCAAAGATATAGTGGAATTAGAAAGCGTTCAAAGAAGAGCGACCATAGTGATAAAAGGGATCGAACGTCTCTCATATGAGGAAAGGCAGAAGAGGTTAGGGCACTTCAGCTTGGAAAAGAGACAGCTAAAGGGGATTATGATTGGGGTCTACAAAATCCTGGGTAGTATAGAATGGGTAAAAGTGAATCGATTTTTTACTCTTTCAAAAAGTACAAAGACTAGGGGACACTCAATGAAATTAAATGGAAATACTTTTAAAACAAATAGGAGGAAATATTTTTTCACTCAAAGAATTTTAAGCTCTGGGACTCGTCAGAGGATGTGGTAGCAGCGGTTAGTGTATTTTTGTTTTAATGTTTTAACTGGAATATGTTGGCTTTGGGAAATCTCGGTAGCTAATGTGTTTGTATTGTGTTCAGTAGAAAGCAAATGTATTTCTGTTTTTATTTCTCCAGTGTTGCAGTACATGCTAAGTTTAACTTCTTGGGGTTCTCAGTTCACTTTTTGTCTAAATATTTTTATCTCTGATTTGTGATCCCTTGTTTTGTATTTAGTGAGGGTCTGTCGGTGTGACAGTAATGGCAGGTGAGGAAATCGGAGGGAAGGCAGGGAGGACAGGGGATTAGGGAGGGGGCCTTAGCATGTCACAGTTCTGATCTTGCTGTATAGATGGTAGGGATCTCAAGCCTCTTCAGCTGAAGACCTCCTCCAAAGACGGCCAGAACTTCCTTCTACCAAGCTCTGCAGTCGGCGACAGCATTCTTGAGTCACCGACAGCTAAGCATGCATAAGGTGCCGGCGTCAGTGGCTTAGAGACGTTGCTGTTGCCTGCCAAGCTTGGTAAAAGGGAGTTCTGGCCAGAAAAAGTCTTCAGCTGACAGAGCTTGAGGATCCTTATTAGCTAATGTATTTATATTTTGCTGTCAGGGTAGGATGGGGCAGAAAAAATATTGTGCCCACCCACTTTGGGCTCAGGCCCATCCAAAATTGGCTGTCTGGCTATGCCACTGAGTATTACATATTATGGGCATTTGCTTTAAACTTTGATTGTTTTATTTAATTTATCCAGACCTTACATGCACATGGTATTGCTTTTTAAACCCAAAGGCAAATCCTAAGTGTGGTTAAACAATTAGATAAAAACTGTGTTGTTTTTGACCTTATTTGTTTTGGACTGCTTTGGGTCCTACTGATCTGTACATATGTAGTCTAGAATGTTGGAAGATGGAAAGCTAGTTTGAAATATTAGTAAAACAATTTTTAACATTTTGTATCTTGGATGAGTTGATATATGTAATCTGTTTCAAAGCATTATTTTTATAGAAGTGGGCTATTAGTAAAAAATTAAAATAAATAAGTACTGTATCAGTAGGCAGAAGTCTGTTTACTTGTCAGGTGGATGCCTTTCAAAATACATCATTCATACACAAAGGGATTGAACATACATTGGTCAAATACAAGGCTATCAAAAAAAAAAAGTACCAGGGTTCCATTAATCCAGTAAGAATATAGAGAGAAACCAGCACAAAAAATCCAGGTGAAAGACAAAAAAGCGGAGCTGACAATCCTTTCACAAATTTGCCTTGTTTGATATACTATGAATTAATCCCCCTCCCCCATAAGCAGCTGTGTGAAATTGAAAGGCTTATCACAATCCTTTTGAAGTTAACTTATGTAATCTTTGTGCATCTGATATGTTTAATAAACTGTGATATTTGGTCAAGTAAACTTTTGTTTAATCCATTTCTGTACAGGCTTAGCTCCTGACAATATAAATTATATCTCTTTCAGCTAAACGTGTGTAAAAATGAAGTAAACAGATGTGATAGTATTCCGCAAGCTCCTGAACTTAACATTAGTGTGGTAATGTGAATGAGGGCGGGCCTTGGGTCCACGTAAGACAACACACACTGAGCCAATTACGGTAAAAACAATTATTAAGGGTGTCAGGTAAGGGGCTCTAGTTCACTTCACAGGAAAGGAAGAATCAATACTCTAAACTAGTTCTGTAAATATAACATTGTTTTCAGGAGGCCTGCTCCTGCAGGGTCACAGTATACATGAGTGTCTTTCTCTTAGCAGCAGCTCTTACTGGTCTCTGGCCTAGTCCCTGGATCCAGACATACCAGCACACAAGGGTAGCCTGCAGCTGGCCAGGTTAAAACACAAACTCTTCAAGGCTCAATGCTGAACTTGGCCTACCTGAATATAGTGGTTACAGTTACTTAGCTTCAGGGTAGAGCATCGGCAGTAGGCAGGCATTGCTGCTCTCCTCTGGGCCTCCTTAACCTAGCTCTGGCCTAGCCTTTTATACTTCTGAGTCATGCCCTCTTGGCTTCACCCCTCTCCTGCAGGGTTGCCAGATTGAAAAAATGTTCCCCGCCCAAAAGCAGCCCCAAACCGCACAAAGGCAAACCCCGCCCAACATCACTAACCCCGCCTCCAATGTCATCAACCCCACCTCCAACCCCTGCCTCTGATGTCATTAACCCCGCCTCCGACCCCCCCCCACCTCTGACGTCATTAGCCCCGCCTCTGACGTCATTAACCCTGCCTCCGCGGGCTTCTATTGGACCAAATTGGACCAATGGAAGCCCCACCGGAAAAGCACCCAAACCCGCACAGCTGCCTCGAAAAAGCCGCCCAATTTCCCGCAGCCTGCAGCCGTCCCGCAGCCGTCAAAAATTGGCCGCATCCGGTCACGGGCAGCCGCCCAATTGTGCGGGAAACCCGCAGCCCTGGCAACACTGCTCCCCTGTCACATCCCTCTTGGGACAGGACTAGAGGTTTAAGGTGGCCCTGACACTGTGAGGGAGTGTTCTTGTGGGAAAATGCACCTTCTTATAAACCTCACAATTAGAAATAAACTGGCCAATATTCAAAGTGATTTAAGCAGGTAGGAGCCTCTCCCCCCCCCCCCCCCCCCCCCCAGTTAAAATCACTTATCACCGCCTAAGTGGTGATTATTCAGCAGCACTTAACTGTACCAACCAACAAAAAAAGTAGGAAGATCAGAGGCAGTACAGGGGGCAGCGTTGAGGTTATGCAGATGCCAGCAATATTTGGTGTAAGACCCACACAGCTAAGTGGGTGAATTTAGGACAGTTCAAAAGCTGTTCTAAATTCACCAACGTAGCTATGTGGACCCCAGCACTAAATATTGCTGACATCCACATAACCACCAGCTCCTCAACGCTGCCCCCTGTACTGCCTCTGATCTGCATAACTGTCAGGACCTGCATAACTCGCTTTGGATGTCAAAGTGCTGCTGATCCCCCCCCCCCCCCCCCCCAGCCTGTCAGACTCAAAGCCCTCTGCCTCCCAGAATGAGTTCTCTCCACCCCCAACCCCAACAAGGTCTAGGTAGCACCCCTGGGCCTATGTGTATCTCTGGTGGTCCTAATGAGGGTGTTGAGGGATGAAATGAAGCCCCCTTGCTTCTGCCCTTTGCAGCTGCTACCTGTAAACAGCTGCCGAGACTTCTCACAGCAGCTTCACAGTACTACACAAGTACCATGAGCTGAATATCGGCCACGACTCGCACAGGCTCCAGGGGACATCCTCACCAAATTTAGCCCTGATATTATATCCAAGGCTAGTCTAGCCAGCAACGATCAGCATTTTAAAAAACATCGACCACCGCCAGCTGAATACTGGCTGGAAAACGTCTACCATTTCTCTCATAGTCTTGCAATTTAATATATCCGCTAGTAAGCATTTAATCTGATGCCTCTGGATTATCATCATTAGGGTGTTTTGTGATATGTGGCCCAGCATTTCTGCTGTCACATATACCTTGTCGGCGCTAACCTGGTAATGCCACGGGTGATATGTACTAGCGTTCAGCAGCACTCTCTGGTTAGTTGGGGACCCGGTCAGCACTATTTAACCGGGTAGAAGTCTCTCCTACTTGGTCAGATAGTGCTGAATATTGATACTAATAACACTAACATTAGTGTATTATCATGAGAATTTCAGCACCAGTTTGTGCCAGTGGCATAGCCAGACTGCCAATTTTGGGTGGGCACAAACTTTTCTCTCTACTCCCCTCCCCAGCAAAATTTAGTCACACTAATCAAATGCATTTGTCACACAGGGGTAAAGTGCTGCTTTTCAGTGCATCAGGTTTCAGAGCATAATTTATTTAATAGCCTAACACCCTTTTCAATGAGCTTTCAAAGGCCAAAACCTCCTGCCCCTGGTCAGTATAATGCTGTTATGGTATCCTCTCCTGACCTAAGGACATATTGGTCTCTGAAACGTTATTAACACAGGTACCATATTACTTGATCCTAAATTTAAAATAAAATTATTTTCTTTACCTTTGTTGTATGGCCATTTACTTTTTCTCATTGTGTTGCTCCCAGTCTCTAGATTCTGCTTTCCTTCATTTTCATTGCTTAACTCTTCTGCGCCATTTGTCATTTTTCTTTCCTTTTTCTTTGCTTTCTTCAATATTTTTCAGCCTCTCTCTCTGTCCAGATTTAATTCATTCTTACTATCCATTCTTTAATTTCCTTCTTTTTCCTTCATCTACCTATGGCTTTTCATCTTTTTCTCACCCTTGTTCTCCCCATGCCCCTTCCTTTTATTCTTCAGTCTTTCTCTACTCCCCTTTTCCATCCAGCAGCTTTCCTCTTTCTCTCCCCATCCTTCCAGTGTCTCCTCTTTCTCCCTACTCTTCCATCCAGCGTCTTCCCTCTTTCTCTCCCCATCCTTCCACCCATCTACCCTCTCTCCTGATCCTTCCATCTAATGCCTCTCTCCCCCTCCTTCTATCCAGTGTCTCTCTCTCTACCCTTTTCTGTTCAGTGTCCTCCCCCCCCCATCCTTCCATCATGTCTTTCTCTCCCCATCCTTCCATCTGTTTTCCCTCTTTCTCTCCCCATCCTTTCATCCGTCTACCCCCTCTCCCGATTCTTCCATCCAGTGTCTCTCTCTCTAGCCCCTTCTTTCCATCCAGGCCCGCCCACCCAACACAGACCTGCCAAGTCTCCCATGAAACACACGGCGCCAGCTCACATTTCCAGCCACTGCTGCTTCTCCTGTTGAGCAGCAGCAGCCACTACAAAAACAAAAAGAACTAATTAAACCACCAAAAATGTTTTTTAAAAGCAAGCGCGGCACCGCAGGCAGCCATCAGGCATTGGCTGTCGGCTCTGCAGCCGCTCCTCTCGCGTCGCTGCGCTCCTCCGGGGTTCTACTCCAGGGGCAGTGACGTGAGAGGCGAGAGGAGCTGCCTGCGGTGCCGTGCTTGCTTTTTAAAAACATTTTTGGTTGTTTAATTAGCTCTTTTTCTTTTTGTAGTGGCCGCTGCTGCTCAACAGGAGAAGCAGCAGTGGCCGGAAATGGGAGCTGGCGCCACGTGTTTCATGGGAGACTTGGCAGGTCTGTATTGGGTGGGCAGGCCTGGAGGGAAAGTGGCTGGGCCTGGGCCCATCCAGGCCCGCCCGTGGCTATGCCCCTGGTTTGTGCTGTCTCAATTCTCTATGCTGTGCACAGTTCATTCAATGCTAGTGTTGCTATTCTAGCATATAATGTAATCCTGCCAGCCAATAGGAAGAGACAGTCTGCATTTTGCCACAGCAATTTCCTCCAGGTCCTTATCATTGAGCAGATAAGACAGCTTGGAGCTAGTTCTTCTGTGGCCTTTAGGTGAACTACTTGTTTCTTGCACCTGTCAGGAAATCACATGTTCTAGCACTACAAGTTTCCAGAGGAATAAAGAACTAAAAGAATAGGGGAGAAGTCTCTGGAAGCTTGTGAAACAGTAGCAGAGTTTATGAAAATGAGGGGAACTATCTGATGGCAGCAATAGCCTCCCCCTAAGTGGTATAGGCCTCCTGCTTGCCCATCAAATTTGTCTTTGTTTTCATCTGCCTCTTCTGGCACGTGCTACTAGGGAGATCCCTCCTGTCCAGCCTGATGTAGTATCCGAATGTGAAATCAGCCTGCCATACTCCGAGTTGGCACTAAAATAGCACTTGCTAAAGGAGCAGGGATTCATGGAAGCTTCATGGTGCCCCCTTTTAAGCATATTTACCTAGAAGAATATACATCTTCTATATTCTATGTTAAAGGCCACAAGTTTTGGAATGCATTGCCCCTGGAACTTCATTGCGTGCAAGAAATTACTCAATTTAAGAAGGATTTAAAGACCCACATGTTTAATTGTGCATTTGGATTATCAGACGAATGATTATTTCAACGGGGATTGATGGTATGTTTTTATTTTCACAGCCTTATGTAAGTTTATATTACTTATTATTATGTTTGTTTTCATGATCATTATGTATTTTTGTTGATTTAGATATTATTATTATGTATTTTATGTTCCCTGCTTAAATTGTTGAGATACAGTGGGCTATAAATAAAGTTTTATTATTATTATGGACCAAGGGACAAGTAACAGACCCAAAACCCGGTTGCTGGCTTGTTTTAGTAGGGAGGTATGAGGAACATTCCCACCCTATTTTATCCTGGGAAAGGAGAAAGGATTCTTTTAGAGAGCTGTAGTGTCATCCCAGCATTCTATTATTTCATCAAGCGCATTCAGGAGGAGTAAAGAATGTTTATAATATCTGATAACATCATTTCTGCAGAGTCACTGTGCTTTTTCTTCTAGATACTAAGGAGCCTATAAGTGTTACCAACTAATTCAATCTTGAGAACAGCTAACATTTGTTTACCTATACCAACAATTGCAAAGAATTTTGCATGCCAAGCCCTCACCTATCCAGTGAGTAGGCTTGAGAAAAGAGGAGAATAAGGCGAATCTGTATGACTGGAAAAGAAGAGAAAAGCTATTGTATATAGTTGGTCATCTATTTTGAAATATTTCAAGCTGTGTCCTTATCAACTGAAGGACAGTAAAGGTTCAGGTTTCAGCAAAAAGAACTGGTGTGGTTTCCGTTATTATATGAAGTGTGAAGTCTGAAGTACATCTTGCTCGGCCTCCTAGAGAAACCTGGTCCCAAACAATAAACACCACCCCTCTTGTCCAACTGTCTCGGACATAGTCTAGGCAGCCACCTAGACCCACCTTAAGCAGGAGGTTATTGTGGAACTGGGAAAGTCAGAGTTGACATTTATGTCTTTAGAATTTGTACTAAAGTGAGATATTGACAAAGGCTAGCTCAACAGATTCCACTGACAAGGAGAAGGCCAGAATGTATAAACAGAAGTAATTGTTACTGCAGATGTCTTTATCTGTACGAACAAAGAAAGTCCTTTAGATAAGAGAGGTTAAAGAAGGTCTGAAACTGACCAGTATTTCTGATAGATGTCTTCTTTTGGAACAATAAAGTACATTTTGTGTTTAACTAAAGAGAACAGGTTATAAACATTAGTCTAATATTAAATCTAGTTGAGAAATGCTATGTAACAGGTTTTTACTTTGCACTATGACCTTATACTTTAGACTTTTAGCATATTTGCTTAGATTAAGTTCAGCATTCTAAAAAGATGTCTTGCTGATGCTATGGAATTCTGTGTAGATGGATCAATAGCCTCATAAGTGGTTGAGGGTATAAATGCAAGCATTTGGATCGCCAGATTTCAGGGAAACTTGGAAGGAAAGACACTTCTCTCCACGTCTTCCCTCCTTGTTACAATAAGATATATTATGCAGCTCTAATAAAAAGTGCAGTTTTACTGATCTGATGTGGTACAATGAATTTTATTTCTACAAATGTATGTACATTCCACATTACATAAGCAATAACTTAAAATTCTGTTACCCAATCAAATACCAAAACATAAAACAAATAATAAAAACTGAACGGATAACTAGATTGCATAATATAGAAGTGTGCTTTCTTTTTCTGTGATCTGTCGTTCTTTAAATTTCATAGGATGCGCATTGAAGCTATATATTATTTTAGCTTATTGAGCATAGGGAATAAAAAAAACCTTGTTGCTGCTTTTAATGTTCAACATGATGGTTCCCCTGTTAAATTATGTTAAAGCTTACAAAAAAACTAAATGATACCATCTTTTACCATTCAGATTCATTTCACTCATAGAAACAGATATGCTGAAGCTCTCTTAATCAAAAGGAGGTGTTCTGGATTACAGCTGAATTACTTCACATAAGAAATATTAAGCCAAACAAATAAACATGAGGCTCTTTATTTAGTTAGTTATATTTTCTCCAAGCCTCCTTTTTTATTTATTCACTTATATTTATATACACATTATCCAAAGACTAAGACTAAGATGCATTTGGTGCTAACAGCGCCTAATGCAGCTTAAAATGCTGTACTGTGCACTTAACTGGTGAGCACAGGATTAACGTGTGACCCCTTACCGCCTACAAAATAGGAGTTGGTAAGTGATCATGCAATAATTGTTTTTAATGGTCATACACAAATAGCAACATTAGCACATGGTCATTAATACAAAAAAAATGGAAAATTGGCCATTTTCCGGTGACGGTAAAAATGGCCTTAGTGTGTAGGAAAAACCCACGTAAGGGCATGCTAAGGCCACTTTTCATCTCAGCTTATTTACTTACATTCATAAACCATATTCTCTGAAGTCTCCTTATTTAGAGGCCCTTTTGCTAAGCTGTGTTAGGTGCAAACGCAGCTTAAAATGGAATACAGAGATGCAGTAATGCAGCACAATAACTGCCAAATTAGCTTGCTCTACCCAGGCACTAATACGTTTTTGGCAGGGGAAGGGACATGTTAGGTGGCAGAGAGCGAGTGCTCCTGTACTAATCAGTCAGTGCAGCTATATTACCAACTAATAACTGGTTAGCATAGGATTTCAGCGTGAGCCCTTACCAGCTACAAAATAGGTGTTGATAAGTGTTCACAAAGTAATTTTTAATGGTCGCACGCTAATGGCATGGCCATTAATTTAAAAAAATAGAAAATCAGCCATTTTAATGTATGATACAAAGGCCTTAGCACGCAGGAAAACCCTGCGCAATGGCACGCTAAGGCTAGATTTTGCCACAGCTTAGTAAAAGAGTCTCTTATTTATTTACTTATATACCGCACTATCCAAAGCTTCTTTATTAATTTTCTTATATTTAAATAATGCATTATCCAAAGCCTTCTTATCAGGTGTACAAAACAAGCAAAGCACAGCATATGGCAGTGGTTCCCAAATCTGGTCCTGGAGGCACCCCAGCCAGTCAGGTTTTCAGGATACCCACAATGAATATTTATGAGATAGATCTGCATGCAGTGTACATAGTACATCACAGCTGACCCTCCCTCTAACACACATGCAAACAAATTTATTTATTTATTTATTTATTCATTCATTCATAGTTTTTGTTTTTGTTATATCACCCTTCAGAGATCTGCATGGAAATGTATGGGCCCTATTCTATAAATGGGTGCGTAAGTGTGTTTTTGCAAGGATCTGCCATGTTTGCCCCGTTTCGGTAACTTGCATCCCCTTAGAATGCTTTTCCGTGGTGAAGTTTTGGTGCAGAAGTAGCACCTAACGTTCGGCACCATATATAGAATTCGTCTGTAAGAACGTAAGGGGAAGTCTTGTCTATGTCCTGCCCATGAACAACACCTGTGTTCGCCCCCTTTGCAAATACTCATTATGTATGTTAAGTGGGCATTTGCAGAATTGTACTTAGGTGGCATAATAGCATTTGCACAACTAAGTGTACACAAACAGATGTAAATCTAGTATTAGAAACATGCACATGCATAACCTGTACATAAATACAAGACTCTAGGTTACCGAATTGGCCAGAAAATGTACACTTGGGCCTCAATGCTCAAAACTCCAGCGTTATTCCGAAATGTGCCATAAAAAAAACTGCTAGAACAATGCCTCATACTCAGCACTAATGAAATCCAAATATAGGCAAGCTCATAGCTTCAGCTTTAGGTAGGTTGATGGGAAAATAATACTTTGGTGTGGGAGGATTGTGCTGGCACAAGCGCAGAAGTGTGCCATGGTAAGATCAGATCCTGTGCACATGCGCCTGATAAAACTCAAACATGAAGAACACATTGGCGTCTGTTTTCTGTGGCCTAAATATAAGCATTTTTAATTTTTTTTAGCTTGGACACTTATATCTAGACAAGGAAACAGACGTCAGTGTGTGCTTTTTTTTTTTTAGCATGAATGCTTTAAATTTAGATACATTAATCCATGCTTATGTATATGCTCTGTAATTTTGTTCTTTATAATAGTCTCTTACCATTTTGCCCTGCAATATTATAAATGTATTTATTTAGATTTTGCTCACACCTTTTTCAGTAGTAGCTCAAGGTGAGTTACATTCAGGTACTTTGGATATTTCTCTGTCCCAGGAGGGCTCACAAACTAAGTTTGTACCTGAGGCAATGGAGGGTTAAGTGACTTGCCCAAGATCACAAGGAGCAGCAGTGGAATTTGAACCGGCCACCTCTGGATTGCAAGACCGGTGCTCTAACCACTAGGGCACTCCTCCACTCAAAGTGGGACTTCAGTAAATGGAGCCCAAAGTTAGGTGCTGGAAAGATCCACACTAAGGTAGTATTCAGCAAAGGGCACTTGGCAGAGGGCCCATTGCTGAATACTATCTTAGTGCAGATTTCGCACCTAACTTGGATTCCAGCATTTATGCCTGCTTGAAAACTGGTCTAAATGCTGGTGTCTAATTTTCAGTGCATTTCAGGGGTGTAGCCAGACCTCGATGAGAGGGGGGACCAGAGCCAAGGAGGGGAGCACATTCTGGCTCACCTCCCGCTGTTGCCCTCCCACCGCCTCCCCGCCAACACCTTCCTGCCGTTGCTTCCACTTCCCCCCCCCCCTCCACCGTCACTGCGAAAGTACCTTGGCTGGCAGGGGTCCCCAACCCCCGCCAGCTAAAGCGTTTGTCCCGCGCTGGTCTCACATTGCCTGTCGCCCTGTTCTGTTTTCAGTCACTGTGACACTGGTGCATTTTATAGAATTCTACATCAAGACTGGGAAACCCCTCTCCTGATCTGCCCATACGCCTCCCATAACTAAATCCCTTTGGAGTTGTGCACTATAAAATTTAGGCGCAGATCTTACAGAATGACTCCTAGGACAGATGTGTGCATAAGTACAACTTGTTGCCAATTAACACCAATTATTGATTGCTGACAGCTCATTAATTACTTTTTGCTTGCATCTGCTCTAGGTGCCCAAATTTGGGTGACCTATATGGAGGGGCATAATCGAAAGGGACGCCCATGCTTTGCTGAGGACGTCCTCGCAAAACGTCCCGGAAAAGGGGCGGGGAAACCCGTATTATTGAAACAAGATGGGCGTCCGTCTTTCATTTCGATAATACGGTCGGGGATGCCCAAATCTTGACATTTAGTACATAAGTATTGCCATACTAGGAAAGACCAAAGGTCCATCAAGCCCAGCATCCTGTTTCCAACAGTGACCAATCCAGGTCACAAATACCTGGCAAAATGCCAAAAAGGTACTAAACATTTTATTTTCCCCTAGTCCATCTAATAATGGTCTATGGACTTTTTCTTTAGGAAGCCATCCAAACCTTTTTTAAACTCCACTAAGCTAACGAATTCCAGAGTTTAATTACACATTGAGTGAAGAAAAATGTTCTCCAATTCGCTTTAAATTTACTACATTGTAGCTTCATCGCATGCCCCCTACTCCTAGTATTTTTTTTAAATTTTTATTTATAACCATTTAAATTTTTACAAGCGATAAAACAACTTACTACTACTACTACTTAACATTTCTAAAGCGCTACTAGGGTTACGCAGCGCTGTACAGTTTAACAAAGAAGGATAGTCCCTGCTCAAAGGAGCTTACAATCTAAAGGACGAAATGTAAAGTTGGGGCAGTCTAAATATCCTGAATGGAGGTATAATGGTTATGTGCCGAAGGCGACATTGAAGAGGTGGGCTTTGAGTAAGGATTTGAAGATGCTGGAGATACAGAGAAAGTAATATGTAGGAATTATTTCAGTCAGGTAATTCTATTCTCTTCCTTAGACCACTAAATAGGGAGAGTGAAACAAGATAAGGAGATCAATTAAACAGTAAACAGAAAAAAAAACGTGGTATTAATCTGATTATCCCCAGATATTACTCGTCTAATTCATTATTCCACATTGATCATCCAGTTGGCTTCTTCAAGGCCAATACGGTGTATAGTCAAATCATTTAATTGAAAACATACTTATTGTCCAATATTAGTTAAAAATAATACATCTGATTACGTTCTTTTTCTTTTAAAAACCAGAAGTTATTTAACAATACATATACTTAAGTCTCTAATTCAAATCCCACTGATTAAAGTAATCCCAGTTTTCACAGGCTTCACTCCTTTTAAAGTAATAATTTGAGGAAATATTTCTGAGGAAAACTTTAGGAGTCATACCCGGAACTCTGGGAAAAACAATAATTTTGATATTAATCATCTATAATAATATTCATTTTATTATTCAAAATGTCTGGTCTATTATTATTTTCAAAATCATAACACATCTTGCTCATGTAGAATCATTTGTTATATCAATTTTTTACTCTCAAAGGGTTCAGTTGAATTGTCCATGTAACTCTCTAATAAAATTATATCTAAAACAAAATTATTTACTGCCACCGTTAGGTCCCGAAGCGCCTTCCAGATGGTATACAATGTAACCTCCACGGGAGCCAAAAACTCCAAGTTGATTTCTCATAGGTGTTTAGGAGTAGTTCCGCCGATTTGGGTTCTGCTGTAAACGTCCTCCGTTTCAGCATATACCTCTAACTCACTCCTCCACTCCTTTGGACATGGTGGTTGAATAATTCGGGAGCGATGGAGTTGTTTTTTCCAGGTCCAAGAGCGTCGACGCTCCTTCGCCTGCGCTAATCAAAGGACTCGCCAACCCTTTCATCTGTGGGCAGTTCGTCGCGCAGCGGTCCCACACTTGCTGCTCAGGGGATAAAACGCTGGCCATCGGCGGCTGACTGCCGGTTGTCCCCTTCCTCTCAGTTAAGGTAACTGCAATTGCAGAGAGGAATTTTACGTAAAGAAGATGAAACTTCAGAGGACAGCTGGGCTGTTGGGCATACGAACTTCAGGTCACCATCTTACCACTCTCCCAGTTTGGGACACTCTTTGTCTGGTTTCTCTTCAGAGGCCTGTCTGATATGGGTAACCCTTCCGCATAGCCCTCTAAGTCATTGAAACACACAAGCCCCTCCACCCCTACAAGGTGGTGTCCCTTCGGAGGGGCCCCTAGTCCTAGTATTTTCGACTCCTCCCTCTCCTTCTCTGCCCATATCCAGCAGACAGCTAAGACCTGTCGCTTCTTCCTCTTTAATATTAGCAAAATTCGCCCATTCCTCTCTGAACAGACCACCCAAACCCTCGTCCACTCACTCGTTACCTCTCGTCTTGACTATTGCAACCTTCTCCTCGCTGGCCTCCCGCATAGCCACCTATCCCCCCTTCAATCTGTCCAAAATTCCACTGCACGTCTTATCTACCGCGTGAACCGTTACTCTCATATCACCCCTCTTCCTCAAGTCGCTTCACTGGCTCCCGATCCGCTACCATATACAGTTCAAGCTTCTCCTATTGACCTTCAAGTGCACTCAATCTGCAGCCCCCCATTACCTCTCTACCCTCCTCTCCCCGTATGTTCCCACTCGTAACCTCCGCTCTCAGAACAAATCACTCCTATCTGTACCCTTCTCCACCACCGCCAACTCCAGACTCCGCCCCTTCTGCCTCGCATCACCTTATGCCTGGAACAGACTTCCCGAGCCCATTTTCAAGTCCTTACTCAAAGCCCATCTCTTCTCCCTTGCTTTTGGTGCCTAACCACCTTCCCCATTCATGATACCTACACTGACTACATAGTTTGTTACCTTTACATTGTAAGCTCTCTTGAGCAGGGACCGTCCTTCCCCATGTTTAAACTTGTACAGCGCTGCGTAACCCTGGCAGCGCTATAGAAATGCTAAGTAGTAGTAGTAGTAGTAGTAGTATTTTTAAACAGACGCGTCACATCTACCCATTCCACTCCACTCATTATTTTATAGACTTCTATCATATCTCCCCTCAGACGCCTTTTCTCCAAGCTGAAGAGCCCTAGCCGCATTAGCCTTTCCTCATAGGGAAGTTGTCCCATCCCCTTTATCATTTTTGTCGCCCTTCTCTGTACCTTTTCTAATTCCACTATATCTTTTTTGAGATGCGGCAACCAGAATTGAACACAATATTTGAGGTGCGGTTGCACCATGGAGCGATATAAAGGCATTATAACATCTCATTTTTGTTTTACACTCCTTTCCTAATAATACCTAACATTCTATTTGCTTTCTTAGCCGCAGCAGCACACTGAGCAGAAGGTTTCAATGTATAATCAACGACGACACCTAGATCCCTTTCTTGGTCTGTGACTCCTAACGTGGAACCTTGCAAGACGTAGCTATAATTCGGGTTCCTCTTTCCCATATGCATCACTTTGCACTTGCTCACAATAAACGTCATCTGCCATTTAGACGCCCAGTCTCCCAGTCTCGTAAGGTCCTCTTGTAATTTTTCAAAATCCTCCCGCAATTTAACGACTTTGAATAACTTTGTGTCATCAGCAAATTTATTACCTCACTAGTTACTCAAATCTAAAGCAGCGGTCCCAGCACAGACCCCTGGGGAACACCACTAACTACCTTTCTCCATTGAGAATACTGACCATTTAACCCTACTCTCTGTTTTCTATCTTTTAACCAGTTTTTAATCCACAATAGAACACTACCTCCTATCCCATGACTCTCCAATTTCCTCTGGAGTCTTTCATGAGATACTTTTTCAAACACCTTCTGGAAATCCATATACACAATATCAACCTGCTCAACTTTATCCCTAGACTTGGCCATTTCTGATTTTCGGCAATAATGGAAACTAAGGACGCCCATCTCAGAAATGACCAAACTCAAGCCCTTTGGTTGTGGGAGGAGCCAGCATTCGTAGTGCACTGGTCCGCCTGACATGCCAGGACACCAACCGGGCACCCTAGGGGGCACTGCAGTGGACTTCATAAATTGCTCCCAGGTACATAGCTCCCTTACCATGTGTGCTGAGCCCCCCAACCCCCCCCCCCAAAACCCACTACCCCCAATTGTACACCACTACCATAGCCCTTATGGGTGAAGGGTGACACCTAGATGTGGGTACAGTGGGTTTTGGAGTGCTCACATTTACCACCACAAGTGTAACAGGTAGGGGGGGGATGGGCCTGGGTCCGCCTGCCTGAAGTGCACTGCACCCACTACAACTGCTCCAGGAACCTGCATACTACTACCATGGACCTGAGTATGACATTTGAGGCTGGCACGACATATTTTTAAAGTTGTTTGCTGAGGGTGGGAGGGGGTTAGTGACCACTGGGGGAGTAAGGGGAGGTGATCCCCGATTCTCTCCGGTGGTCATCTGGTCAGTTCGGGCACCTTTTTGTGCCTTGGTCATAAGAAAAACAGGACCAGGTAAAGTCATCCAAATGCTCGTCAGGGACGCCCTTTTTTTCCATTATGGGTCGAGGACGCCCATGTGATAGGCACGCCCAAGTCCCACCTTCGCTAGGCTTGACACGCCCCCATGAACTTTGGTCGTCCCGACGACGGAAAGCAGTTGGGGATGCCCAAAATTGGCTTTCGATTATGCCGATTTGGGCGACCCTGTGAGAAGGATGCCCATCTTCCTATCTGTGTCAAAAGATGGGCGTCCTTCTCTTTCAAAAATAAGCCTGATAGTATCCAGAGGCAAGCTTCTACGACTGGTAGGTAGAATATATCCAAAGCAGTGTGGACCAGAATAATGACACATTCAACTGATCTTTATCTGCATCATCTCCTATATTTTACACATGGAGAGGCATTTTCGAAAGAAACGTCCAAGTCGGAATTTGGACGTTTTACAAAGACGTCCAAATTTGGAGGCAGGGAGGCCATTTTCAAAAAAAAATGGTATTTTCATTTTGAAAATACCAAGGACATCCTGTGATTTGGACGTCCTTTTTTGAACAAAAAAACGTCCAAATGCAAGACATCCAAAACAGAGGAGGAGTGGCTTATGACTTTATTGTGCTTATTTTAGAGGTACTAATCATGTTTTAAACATCTATACACCAGCATTTAGATGTTCAACATACATGAACATCTATATCCCAGTTTTAGGAAGCTGGGATATGAATGTCTGCGACTGAAGAACCACAAAAATAGAGTGAATCAATATGGTGGCACGCCTGCTTATTATACGAGGAGGAAAAAGACATCATCAAACTGTGGCAAGTAGCAGTATGCAAAACCGGACCGCAAAATTAGCTGATCAACGTGCACATAGCTGAAAAAAGCTACAGCAAAATGGGTTCGTCAGGACCTCACTGTCTGTTCATTACCCTGACAAGACTGAGGGGGTCTTTTACTAAGGCACACTGGTGTTTTTAGCGAATGTTAAAAATAGGCACGTGCTAAACATTAAAGATGCCCATAGGAATACATTGGCGTCTTTATCGTTTAGCGCGCGCCTATTTTTAGCATGCGCTGAAAACGCCAGTGCTCCTTAGTAAAAGAATCCCTGAGAACTGATGCATTGCACAATTCAAGATAAGTGCCTTTTGTTGATTGATTTTGTCCGACACTGAAATGTTGAAGACTGTTTTTGTTCTGGAATAACCTTTTGTTTGTAACTGAATTCTACAGGAGATTTTTTGACCAATGATTACTTTTTTCAACTGTGTGCATGCTAATTTTGTAGTCCGCTTTTACATAACGCTGCTTGTCACAGTTTGATGAGGTCTTTTTCCTCCTTGTATAATAAATTTGCGTGCCACCATATTGATTCACTGTATTTTTGTGGTTTTCACATGTTTTAATTAATTAATCTAATCTGTGTGTATGGTTTACCTTGAGACTGAAGAACCTCCATATGGCAAGGGGGCATAGTCTGGGCATGTGTGGATGAGACTACAGCAGGCCCCAAAAAGAGAGGTTTATTGCCCGCTACAGAGGAGGAATACAAAAAAAAAATAACCACTGAGACTTAGACCTCCTACCTGGGATATCCATATTTCAAAAAAAAAAAGTATTCCTAGTGAGAAGACTCCCCTAGAGAGGTTAAGGAGGGTCACCTCCTTAATCTCTAATGGTTGGTGCCCCCCCCCCCCCCATTGAAACTGGCAAAGAATACCAGGCTCTGTGCCAAATTCAGGAAAAATAAACATTTGAGTTTCTAAAAAGGCTAAGAGGAAGATGCACTAAAGTCGTCGGTAATTCCCGTTCCCTACCGATTCCATAGCGAATCGGTAGGGAACGGGAATTCACTAAGGAAAGGAAATGCAACTGAGCTACTCGTTGTAGCTCCGTTGCATTCACCATTACCTCGGTAGCCAGTCGGAGAATCGGGAGGTCCCATTCGGTTATGCTCCTCTTCTTGGGTCTCTTCAGCCAATCAAAGCGCATCTAGCTTGCTGGTGTCAGCTACACGCACTCTGATTGGCTGAAGAGACCTGGAAGAGGAGCATAATGGAAAGGGACGTCCCGAACTCCGGATTGACTCGAGTCGCAGGTCCCCGATTCCCTAATCCCTTCTCCTCGCTGCTACAGAAGGTGAGCAGCGCAGGGGAGACAAAACTAAAAAAACAAACGGCGAAAAGACGTCCCTCACAAGCGCAGGCAGAGTACGTCCATAAAGGACGCCCCTCACGTGCGCTTGCTGCTTTTTTTTCTTCCTTTTATAATTTTTTTGGGGCTCTTTTCCTTTCCAATTCCCTCACAGGAGCCCTAACGAGAGGTGCAGACCTCACGTTAGGGTTTCCACGGTAAGGGAATCGGAAAAACGGTAGTGCATCTCATTATAATGAGCTGCAACGGTACTGCAGCTCATTATAATAGCCTTTGGATAATTTGCATTCCGTTTTCGTTGCCTGCTACCGTGACAGGAAAAATGCCCTTGGTGCATGCCCCGGTAAACTACTTGCGTTTTAAACTGCCTGGAACCAGTTTAAAACGCAAGTTGTGGGCTCGTTTATGCCCCAGCACATAAACGTTTATGTTGCTGTTTCTTAA
Organism: Microcaecilia unicolor; assembly: GCF_901765095.1. Lineage (NCBI taxonomy): Eukaryota > Metazoa > Chordata > Amphibia > Gymnophiona > Siphonopidae > Microcaecilia > Microcaecilia unicolor. The sequence goes on along the minus strand of NC_044034.1, from coordinate 98,982,992 downwards.
CATACATATTCATGAGCTGTCACAGAGATGTTCATGCTCCTATGTTGTTCTGTTGATATTTTAGATGTTCATTTTTCTAAAATGGACGTTCCCGCTACACATAGCCAGTGCACAAATATCCATTTTTCCATCTATTTTAGAACAGGCTCTATTTCGGCAGATCCTGTTCTAAGATAATAGCAGAACTTGAGACATCCTGACCTAGATGTCTCAAATCCTACTGTATGTCCTTTCTAAAATGCTACTCTATTTTTTATAAACTGAGGGATATTAATTCTACTTTACGTTATACAGCTTGCCTCAAACATAACTGCTCATTTTTCAATTCCTTCTGACCCCCCATTGAATGAAAATCTAGGTTTAATCTCAGCAACATAATTGCATAAATCACTTGTAACACTCTGCACTGCAGCAATGGATGGAAATTAATAAAAGCAATTCATTCACAAACCCACACTGGATTTTAAGCCTTTAAAAAGGTAAAATGTTAATCTTCAATGGAAAAGAAAACCCTGTTTTTAAGTCTACAATGATTTCTGAATTGGAAGTTCAAGTTAAGAAGTGCGTCACTGCATAAAAAGTAACTACAGTTCCATTTTATAACATGCATACCTTTAAAGCCTGATTAATTCTATAACCGAGGTGCTAATCTCTACACAGACATTACTAATGCAAATGTTTAGAATACTAGCACTTATGCAAGTAAATACCAGAATGATGCCTCAGTGCTATTATGCAAATATCTGTTTAACTTATCTAACAGGTATTTGCAAGGGGGAGTAGACAGGAGCAGAGCACACACAGGACACAGGCAGGGCTCGCACGCACTTACGTGCATAACTTCCAGAATACTGTTTCACAGGAAGCTGACATTCTTAGGTGCTCATATTCCAGTAGTTTTATGGCTGGCTAAGTGATCCTACCTAAATGTTAGGTGCATTGATAGAGTAGCATAATGGTTAAAGTGGGTGAGAACCTGGGGAACTGGGTTCAACTCCCACTGCAGCTCCTTGGGACTATGGGCAAGTCACTTAACCCTCCATTGCCCCAAGTATAAACAGACTGTGAGCCAGTGGTGTAGCTACAGGGCCATGGGAGCATGGGCCCTCCCAAATTGGTTCTGGGGCCCCTGGTTTGGCTGGCAGGGGACCCCAACCCCCACCAGCTGAAGCGTTTGTCCCATGCTGGTCTCAACACATTGCCTACCCTGCTCTTCTCAGTCATGCTGTGCACGCTTGTTTTAGTGAAACTGAGCTTGTGCGACACTTTGTGCATGCTCAGTTTCGTTAAAATGATCGTGCACGGCGTGACTGACAACAGAGCAGGGCAGACAATGGGAGACCAGCATTCCAGGGATGGAGTCAGCACTTGGCTGTTCACTGCACTTATCCAGCACAGGTAACCACATAAACAGGACTGCCTACAACGCAGCCCTATCTTTATGCGGTTCACTATAGCGAGTTAAACGCTGAATATCGAACTTAACCAGCTATGTTTTTCCTGGTCCCATATACCCAGAAATTCAATGCCAGAGCCCGGACATGGCTCAGCATTGAATTTCCGGGAATAACACCGGCGGCGGTCGGCAAAACGCTGATTGCCCCCAGCTGAATATTGGGTCTATCTTTTTTTCCAAGCTTATTGCTATGATCGGATTATGTATTTTATGAGGTTAAACTTTATCACCACTGTTTTGGCACCTGGATGAAGGTACTCTTATTTACTATGTATTATATGATTTTCATTTGTATTCTTTCAAATTCTGCATGTTTTGTTATAATCCACCTAGAATTCCATCAGCACTACCTAAGATCCATCTCCAAGAACATGGCAACAACACAGAGCTCAAACAAAAGGAATCCTTGAAAGATGCCAAATTTCCTACATGGAAGGAATTGTGCTTTGTGGCGAAAGCTCAGATTTCCTGCGTAGGGCACAGGACAAGGATGGAGAACACCTAAATTCCTAAAACTGACTTCCACAGCCATCTGAAAAGTGAGCACAGATCACTGAGAAGGCCACATCTTACATTCAAGTATGGCTGACCTGTAATTATCAGGGGTTAATATTCAAAAGCATTTATGCGGATAAAAGCACCTCCTATCCGGATAAGTGCTGCTGATTGGGATACTCAGAGGCACTATCCAGACAAATGGCTCAAAATAGCCTTAGAAACCATCATCTTCAAAATCTGCACTTTAGTCCACAAAATTATATATGGCATAGTCCCAGGATACATGATAGACCTCATAGATCTACCAATAAGAAACAGAATCAGGTCGTCAAGATCATACCTAAACCTACACTACCCAAATTGCAAAGGACTGAAATACAAAACAACCTACGCATCCGGCTTCTCCTACATAAGTGCACAACTATGGAATGGCCTCCCAAAAGCTGTGAAAACAATACATGACCACCTGAACTTCAGGAAATCACTACTTCAAAAAGGCCTACCCCCAACGATCTTACATAAACCTCTTCACCCAGAAACACAGCATGCCTAATGATCATGCTGGACAACACACAATCTTCATCCCTTCCAACCCTCCACACATACCTCATTCGATCACTATACAACCTTATATTTGCTATCAACCGACTGGGCAAACGCCTTGACGGTACTATGTAAGCCACATTGAGCCTGCAAATAGGTGGGAAAACGTGGAATATAAATGCAACAAATAAATAAATAAATCTCTGTGCTATGGAGTAATTCTATAATATATGCACTTACAGCTCCGTGCTGATCATGTGCTGGTTACTTGCATTCATTGTTAGAATAATGACATAAGTGTGCACATATGTCTAAATGCCAAAAATCTGCCTAAGCACTAATCTATAAATACACACATCTTACACAGTGAATATTTTATAGGCAGGTGTGCACATAGGCAAACCCTAGGCAGGACTCACACACACTAACTTACAGAAAACTATAAGTTACACGTTCCATGGCCAGTTTGATGTGTCTCCTATTATGATTTTACTTGCATCCCATAATGAAGGATTTAAGAAGAAGTAAAGCTAAGTACTTGATATATACTACATACTGGGAAGAAAATAAAAAAATATATATAGAGATAAAGGATCAATGACGATTACATGCTCATCCTTATTCTTGCTTGTCTCAAATAATTTAGCCTAATGGTTGAAGAATGCGCATCTGACGGATCCAACAGTAATTCTATAATGTATTTCTAAAGTGTTTGCTGGAGAGAAATATTTATTAGTAATATGTTAGTAATGTGGACTTTTTCGACTCTTCCTTTACTATAATATTTTCTGGTGCTTATTTGATTGGATTCAGTATAAATTATAGGCATGTATTTATGCTAGTATTCTATAAAGGAAAGTAGGTGACTCATGCTTAATTAGGGTGAGGCTAGGGTGGTCCCAGAGTTTATCCAGACAGTGGCAATAATTTCCAGTACTGACCACTTTATCAAGATAATCAATGCCAGCTAGTAACCGAATAGTGATGCTGGACATTCAGGTATTTTGCTGACCACGCAACTGATGTTTAAATAAGAAACAATGCCACTGGGATGGAAAAAGTCACCACGAGTTTCCTGTAGGAGGGTACTCCAAATCACTGGCGATTGCCACAACGAGGCTTGGAACGCACTGAGAGAAACTATTGAAGCACCTGAATGAGGCTTGGAATACACAGAGAGAGGCTTAAAAATCAAGGGTTTGCTGTTCTACAGGTATAGTATACACGTTTGCTATAAGCTATCTCATCAAAAATGTCAGTGCCAAAAGATTAATCTGAAATGGTTTGAGCCTTTAAGAATAATTGAATCTACTCTAAAAAAATAAATTCCCCATCACTTTTTCTTTTCTTTGCATCCTTACTGCTGGAAGCACCTGTGGGTATGGCTGGGGATGGAATGGATCTTAGGTGGGTATGGGTGAGATTCCAGTGGAGATAGGGATGGGTGAAATTTCTGTCCCCGTGCAACTCTCTACAGCAGAACAAACAATATTGCTTCCAGAACTTCTCTGACCTTCCTCTTTAACCTCTGATAACCTGTGCTGTATCCACTTTAAGCCTGGCTACACTAAAATGTGTGTCTCAATGAATAACGCACACCTCGAATGGAAAGATCACAATGCTGAGCTAAGAATCTTGAATTCTAACAGGGCTGTCCCCAAAATTTTGTTTACTAGAAGGGGCTATAATCCACCAGTACATAACAAACTAAACCTTGTAGCGTGGCTTCTCTATCTTTATTTCAATTTTAAAACGTTAGTGAGTTGTGGTTAGCCATCTATTGGGTTAGGGACTATGCCCTTTCTATCTGCTCTTATACTAGAGCACTAGAATATCAGGAAGCATGCTCCTATTAAGTCATTTTTTGCTTAATTATGGAATATCATAGCTTTTCTCCTCTTTCCGCTTCAAATCTTTCATGCTGTGTGATACACTGAAATTGGCTACTGTTTCATCTACTGTAGAGCAGATTGTACTTGTTTCTGTAGTGATGTGCTGTGGTTATAAAGAATTCTGAGGCCATGTACTGTACAAGCAAAAGCCACCAAATATCTGTTGTATTGAAATTAATAATATCGCATTGGAAAGATAACTCTCAAGTCAATGTTTTCCTTTGGTGGAACTGGATTTTACTATACAAAAAATATGAACAGTCTGCTGTTTACTCTTTGCCTGGTCCTAAAACTGGTCTTCAGAAATAGAAAACTTTAGACCTTTTGCTCTCTTCTACTGCTTAGCCTTATAGTATTGTTCTTTTTTAACTCAGCTTTGTTTATTTCATTGTGTTGTATTATAGTTCATGTTTTCTTTCTTTTGCTTTTAAAATGTTTGTTGTATCTTTAAAAATGTAATAAAAATATTTTTTTTAAAAAGCCACCAAACAGATTGTTAAATAATGGCATTGTCCTCGCAATTCTAGAACATGAAAAAAGCACAAAATATATATTGATTGTATTTTTCATGTTCTTCACTTTGAATGACATTTAGGCTCACTAGATTTTGCTTTTAATGAATCATCACATTTAGGTGGGGAAGTTATTAATATGGACTACTATTAAGATGGGTTATTTTAGCGCAAGTTGTGTTATTTTGGCACAGGGTCTCATTGCATAAAGTAGTTAAGCTCTGGAACTCATTGCAGGAGGTTAGAGTGGTTAGTACATCTAGATTTAAAAAAAAGGTTTGCACAAGTTCCTGGAGGAAAAGTACATAATCTGCTATTGAGATAGACATGTGGGAAGCCACTACTGGTCCTGGAACAGGTAGCACGGAATCTTGCTACTATTTGGGATTCTGCCAGGTATTTGTAACTTGGTCATTGTTGGAAGCAGGACACTGGGCTAGACAGATCATCAGTCTATTCTTATGTTCTTATAACCCTAGCGCAGTGGTCCCAAACCTGGTCCTGGAGGCACCCCAGCCAGTCAAGTTTTTAGGATATCTACAATTAATATTCATGAGAGATTTGCATACAGTGGAGGCAGTGCATACAAATCTCTCATGAATATTCATTGTGGCTATCCTGAAAACCTGACTGGCTGGGGTGCCTCCTAGACCAGGTTTGGGAACCATTACCCTAGTGGTAAAATAGCCTGTCTTAACAATAGCCCACATTGATAAACTCCCTCTTTAATACATGTGGAAAATAATTTTTGAAAGGCTATCTACATATACAAGCTGGTATTACACGTAGAAAGCAGGCTGTGCAAAATCCACCGTCATATACACAGAGAGCAATCCTATATATACTTTTGCACGGAGGCCAAGTTTAGGGCTTACATATTTCCTTTACAAAATGCAAAGTACACAACCTGGCAGTCGTATATGTATGTGCTTACTCTTGCTCCAGAGAAGGCATAAATATTTGCCTGTACTTTCCACACTCCTTGCACTCCTAAGCAATGATTTTAGACAGGAAAATATACGTACACTTTCCCTTTCTAAAATCTTAACATTTTACACCTGTAGGAGGTAATTATTTAACAGGATGCCTACTTTCCTTTAGAGCAGGGGTTCTCAACCCAGTCCTCAGGACACACCAAGCCAGTCAGGTTTTCTGGATAGCCACAATGAATATGCATAAGGTAGATTTGCATACCATGAAGGCAATACATGAAAATTTATCTCATGCATATTCATTGTGGATATCCTGAAAACCATACTGGTTGAGAACCCCTGCTTTAGCGAACACTAACATAGCAGGTGAAATCCATGCCTATGATTTTAGGTGCAAGCACTTACACCAGCTATAGAGCTGATGTAAATGTTCACGCTTAAATGGCAGACATGCACATAACTTATAGTATTTTATAAATTAGGCATTCAACTACGAGTCCCCCCACCCCTAGTTTCCACCTATGTGTATGCCTACCGGTCAAATACATGCTATGTAAGATACGCATGCCAATACTCTAAACATTTAGACACATATTTGGCATGTAAATGTTGGCGTCCATGTTACAGAATTAGCAACATACCAACCACATCCACTCATGCAACCGTTTCTAAAACTGCCTCCGTACTCATTGTGAATCCTTCAAAAATCACTAACATATTGCTACAATTTAACAACATTAAACGTTACCATTACTAGACAACAAAATGACCTTGCTCTGCAAAAAGGGTTATAAGCTGGCCTGCAGGAGACATGTGGAGGGGCATAATCGAACGGGGTGCCCAAGTTTTCATGAGGGCGTATTATCAAAACAAGATGGGCGTCCATCTTTTGTTTCGATAATACGGTCGGGGACGCCCAAATCTCAACATTTGGACCCCCAGTGATGCCCTTGTGGGACCCGGAAAGATTAAGGGGTCTGAGAGTCCACTAGGCCACCAGGGATGCCCTAGTAGGGTTAGGAGCCCACTTGGGCCACTAGGCATGTTTTTTGGGGTCCAGCGGCAGATGTCAGGGCACATTGGAATGAACAGGATCAAATGAGATGAAGTGCTGCCCTTTGCCATAGATGACCATTTGCTCTGAGCTAGAGTAAGATTCAGCACTATAAAGGGAATAAAACTACCAAAATCTGGTATGTTGTTTTTAACATCAGGAGCAATTAAGAATTTGGTTTTTGGCCTGTGTTTTGCATGCCCACCACACAACCTTTACTTACAATGATTTTATTTCTGATTTTTCTGCACTAAAAAAATTCTCAATAGATCGAGAATACAATTAGTACAAGAAAATCAGGAGTGCATTTCTGTGCTAAAGGATAGTGCAGCTCACCACACATCAGCCCTAGAACGAGACATGCAAGAAAGACCAGGATGGAATTGAGGCCAGAAAGGAAGATTCTCTTCAATTCCCAAAGAACAGTGGCAGGGCTGGAAATAAGTACAAGATGTTGGAGGTAGAATAAAAGGCCTTTGGTATGAATCTTAGTGGAATGGGAGAGCCAAGTCTCTTCCTGTGCCCCATTCGCTGAGGTAAAAAGATAGGTCATGTGGGATAGGGAAAAGGATCTGATGGGAAAACACAACAAAACAGAAGAACCTAGCTACAAGGTAGAAGCAGACAAAAGACTTTCACTACCTGAAATGTATTATTTGATTGTGTGTGTGCTATTCATGCACACAGAGCATTTGTAAAAAGCACTGCAGGAGGACAGTTGTTCTAAGAACTTTAGTTATATAATGCCACTCTCAACCAGCTGCTTTCCTGCAGTGCTTCTCCAAAATGGTGCGGACTTTTGCTAGCACACCCGGCCAGTTAAATAATACAGTTCAATAATCAAATACAGTTGCCTAACTGTGCAAGGCACTAGCTGAAAGTCCATAGACACTGACAGAAACCATGCAGGAAAGCAGTCAGCTAGAACAGACTTATTGAACTGTTACGTTTAACCGGGGGTGTGAAATATAGAAATGCTGTGAGAAGACAGCAGATCAAGAACTATAATTTTTGCTACCTGTGAAGTGTTCATAAAGGGCATAACTATTCCAGAACAAACAGGGGGTGTGATAGTCCAGAACTACTTTTTAACCTAGCGGTTTCCACCTGCTCCATTGTACTTCCTGCTCAGTTAGAAACAAGGCTAAGATCTGGTACCACAGAGCAATGGTCAGTCCTTGGGGCACACTCAGCCAACCGGGTTTTCAGGATATCTGCAATGACTATGCATGAGATCTGTACACTGAGGAGGAAGTGCATAAAAATCTCTCATGTATATATATATATTTTTTTTTGTTACATTTGTACCCCGTGTTTTCCCACTCATGGCAGACTCAATGCAGCTTACATATTGTATACAGGTACTTATTTGTACCTGGGGCAATGGAAGGTTAAGTGACTTGCCCAGAATCACAAGGAGCTGCCTGTGCCTGACGTGGGAATTGAACTCAGTTCCTCAGGACCAAAGTCCACCACCCTAACCACTAGGCCACTCCTCCACTCCTGGATATCCTGAAAACCCAACTGGCTGGCTGAGAACCAAGGATTGGGTTGAGAAATTTAGCAGAGATTGGGTGGCAGAGCCGGTGGTGGGAGGTGGGGCAAGTGCTGGGCAGACTTCTACGGTCTGTGCCCTGAAATGGCAGGTACAAATCAAAGTTAGGTATACACATAAAGCAGCACATATGAGTTTATCTTGTTGGGCAGACTGGATGGACCGTGCAGGTCTTTCTCTGCCCATCTATTATGTTACTATCCAGAGATTTTTCCACTATTTTATATCACCCCTAACACACCTAATCTGGTCTCTGCAGCAACGGTCCTGGGTCAGTGGCCCTACACCAAGGCTCCTTCCAGAATCCTGCAATCTGGGGCCCTGAATCCAGCCGTGCAGTATGACCCTTAAGCAATGACCACAACTGCTGCCTTGTAGGATGTTATAAATGTTGCTCCCACAGAATCCCAAGCCACAGCCAAGCCAGGGAGTAGATCATATTCAGAAATTGAACCAGGGACTTTCCACATGGCACTACACAGCACTGTCACTGTGCCACCTGACTGGCCCATAATTCCAACTTTAACTGAACACAGAATATGATTTTAGGCCCTGAATAACTAGATTTTTGTTCCTAGGAGTACCGTTTAAGCTGTCACCAGGCGAGAAGTTAATTATGCAGTATTCTGAATAGGTAAAAAAGAACTCTGGAGTGACAATTTGGCACAGCAGGGTTAACTACCACCAAGCACTCTTCAATAGCACTCTAGAATAATCAGTCTTACAGACGGGGACGCTGTTCCCTCTAAGCTACGCAGGAGTCCTCCACCTACAGTCCTGCCACTGGGAGGTGCTATTTCACTATTACTTTTTCAATAGTGAGGGACAGGCAAGCTCTGCACGACTCCAGGGAACCTGCCTGTCTCCAGCAATTGAAAACACAGTATTGAAACATCACCCTCCACTGGCAGCAAAGCAGTTGGAGGACTCCTGCTCGGCTTAGAGGGATCAGTATAGATGGCATTGGCAAACAATATCCAAGCTAACTGTGGGGTGCTAGCCGAATCCCTAGCAGTAACTCATAAGTCTGTCAAGAGTTCTCCCTGTCCTGAGGAATCAAAAAGAATGAAAAATAATCCCCCTCATTCTATAAGAAGTCACATAACGTTAGGCCCCAATGGCGTGCATAGTAGCACTTATGCGCATGGTTCTTACGGTTATGCACATAAGTGCAAGGCACCCGCTCAACAGTATTCTATAACACAGGTCCGCAACCTGTTTAGCATGTAAATGCAAGGGAGCATACACCGGGGCAGGTCCCATATTTATACACATAACCTACAGAATACTGTAAATTACGTATTAAGGTGCCACACTTAGGTGCGTCCATTTACACTTGCTAATGACATGACATAAGTGGGCAGGCCTAAACATTGGCATGTAAATGACAACTTATGCTAGAATTCTAGTTTGGAATCTAGGCATTATAGAATTAGCACTTAGCATGCTGCGTCTTGATTAGTAACAGTGATAGTCTCGGTATTCTCTGACCAGCAGCAAGCTCAACACTGAAGAGACAAAAGGATTCCTGGATCACCACTGCATCATCTTCTGTCCAGTGCCACCTGCTGGCAGGAAAATTGCATTACTTGAGGAGTGGCAAATTGTCAGGATGTATTCACCTGCTTCAGCAGACAATGAGGCTGGAAGGAAAAAGGCTGAATGGAAACTAGTTTCATACAAACTTCATATATACATGTTATCCTCCTATTTTAACTGTCAGCTCAAATACTGCTAATTTTCCTCTGTTCAGTCACTTGTCCTTAGCTCTGTCATCTATTACACTTTTGCATAAGGAAACAAATATACAAATTTAGGGGTCAATCACATCATTCAGCAAAGTGTTGAGTTTGACACATTGGTTGTCAAGTAGGGATGGGCTGTCATTTGAAATGAATGTCATTCGCTGATGAGTGCACACTATTTGTAAATTGCTTGCACTTTTCTTAAAGAGTGCACGATATATGCACATAGGACTAAATCTGGTAAATGGGTGCCAAAAAACAATGAGCTCTGAACGCTATTCTATAAATTTTGCTCCAAGCTGGGCACTGTTTATAGAATAGCTCATGGCACCAGGATTTCAATCAACTGAAAGAGGGTGCAAATCCTTGCACGTAAATTGGGTGTGAATCCCCCAAATTCTATAATACTGTGCACATCTTAAATAAACGTCCTTGATATTTGCTCGTGTTTCTCCCATACCCACGCTCCATTTTCAGTTCACACTAAAATATTTAAGCATGTATCTTTATAGAATAGTGCCTAGCAAGATGCACACATAAATCCAAATTGTTGCCATTTAGTGCTAATAATTGATTGCTAGTACCCAATTGGCACTAATTGGTTTGTTACACTATTGAATTGGGCATGCAACCAAATTTGCACATGCAACTTTGAGCGCCATATATAGAATCCAGGGGATAAAGTGCACTCTCTTTCCTTAGCTCTAATAGTGTGTACATGTATAATGGTTACCAGATGTGCATACTATCGAGAGTGTGAACTGTGTATTTATGACACACACTCTTTAGGATAAGTGCACACCATAACAAATAGTGCACAATTCATGACATTTGTTTCAAAGTGAAAATACTCAGTAAACAGTTACACTCTGGAACTCTTTACTGGAGGATGTTGTAATAATGGTTGGCATATCTGGGTTTTAAAAAGTTTGGACAAGTTCCTGGAGGAAAAGTCCAGAGTCTGCTATTGAGATAGACATGGGGAAGCCACTGCTTGCTCCGGGATCAGTATAACGGAATGTTGCTACTATTTGGGTTTCTGCCAAGTACTTGTGACCTGGACTGGCCATTGTTGGGAACAGGATACTGGGCTAGATGGACCATTGGTCTGACCCAGAGTGGCTATTCTTATGTTCTTATAAAAGCAAAAGTTTTTTTAGATGCCCATCCCTACTGTCCAGTAAAGTTTACTTACATCAACCCAAGAAAGAGCTTATAAACTGGTGCTATATCATTCACAAGTTATCAAAGATACGGATGACACATTTCAAGCAGTTCACAGAATGCATAATCCATTTAGCAAAAAAGAGAGAGAACAAGCTGTTAAATATCTAGGCCACTGCCCCTAAGATAGCTAAGAAACCCGTGTCACTTCTTCAGGGAATTATGCTGACACTGACACAATGACAAATGTAGCATGATACACAGATAGATAATAAAAAACACTTAAAGGTATTTATTTCTGTACTGAGAGGCTTAAGGGCCTCCTTCTGTGCTGTCACAAGGAAAAAAATGTTGAATCTCAACTATGGAAAGGACAGTATTCAAAGGGATTTAGCCAGGTAAAAAGAGCTGACTTCAAACTGCCTGCCTTAAACACAGCTAAAAGCATACATAGTCATCATATCTTGTGCACTTGTAGATTCAGGAAAAAGATGCACTCTTGTGGACTCATTTAAATCGGGGGAGGAAAAATAAACTAGTTTGCATCAAACCACTCCCTTGCAATAAAATAGCACATAAAGGGTTGGATTCAGTAAATGGCGCTCAAAATTCGTTGCCGAAAAAAATCAACACTAAGCACGCCAATTCCCACACTTAACTTTAGGCGCCAGACTTACGCCTGCTGAAACCTGGTGTAAATGCTGTTACTCAAATTAGACATGCTGAGGCCATGTTCTATAATTCCGTGTGACACTTTTCGGAATGCGCCTTACACATTAATGAATGCCAATTAAGATCAATAATTGGTTGTCCAATTATTGATGTTAATTGGCTTGTTAATTAATTTGCGCACACATCTTGGGTATGCAATTCTGGACGCCATACATAGAATCTGGAAGGAAAAGTACTGAGACACATTTAATGTCTAGATTTGGCACTTGCTAATTTTCAAACAATGCAGCTAGGTTCCTCTTTGGAAATTTTCCTAAAGTATGAGCATTTCAATTGCCCATATAGGAGATCATTTTGTAACAGAACACAAATATTTAGAAGGTGCCTGTTTTAAGACTCAAGCACAACACACGGCTCAAAATTTTTTTCAAAGTGAAAATCCCTTTGATTGTGTGAAGAAGGTATATTTTATTTATTTATTAGGATTTATTTATCGCCTTTATGAAGGAATTCACCCAAGGCAGTGTACAGTAAGAATAGAACAAACATGAGCAATAGACAATTACAGCAGTAAAAATATTCAAAAACAATACAAAGTATGGCATGGTATACTATTTACAATACACACTCATGAGATACAAACTAATTTTAAGTACATACTTACTGTTTATTTTTAAATAAAATTAAAGTGTATACTAAATCAATTTTTCTTTTTAGTTTTTGAAAAGTGCTCAGTTCACACGTCAGTCATAAATAAAGTGACTGGCTGAGTAGAGAACCATCATCGCACTTTGGCGTTCTCAATCTTAGGAGACATATTATGTTAAGGGAGAACATAATATGTCTCCTAACCATAAATCTAAAAATTAATTTGTCTGAGGCACGTATTGCTGAATTAATGTCATCTACTAGGCTATTGGATGGATCTGAGGTAGAAGGCCCTCTGGATTGGTCTGAGATTCAGAAACTTAACAAAGCATTGATACGGTCGGAATTACATTCAGCCACTTTGGTTGAATATTGTCATGTACAAAGGATCCCTCGCGGACGGTTTGCTAAAGAACCTCGATTCTTGGGCAATACTCAATACGTAGAACAGTGGAATAAAGTAATTTCACAATGCTCATTCGATTTAATGCTTCTTACAGTCGATGCATTGCAGGAAGTGATTATAGAACAAACGCAAGAACTTGAGACTAAATTAATTAACATGCAGACATCCATGACAGCAGTGGAGTATGATAAACAGCTTAGGAAGCATAGCCAACAGATGGAACAGTATAGAAGTGAACAAAGAAAATTTTAAATCAGTAAATTTCGGAGAGATGAACTAGATTACACAAAGGGTTATGTATACATGTGGATGGATAAATCCAGACTTAGTAAACGATACAAAAACAACAAACATATAACATTTAAATTATCGTTGAGTGATTCATCAGGGGAAGATGGTAAGGGACCTGATGATAGGACAGATAAACTGAAAGTAACTGTGTCTAATATGGGAGATGGCCTTTCTGATTCTTTTTTACGGTTAGGGCCGGAAGTGCCCACTCCTTTTTCCACACAAGTGACAACAATGAAAAACAGCAAACCCAAACACCAAATCAAACCACACTGAATCAAGTAATCAATATATCCTCTCATCATCTAACATCAGATGAATTAGCAGTATTGTCTAAGGGAATGACTTTTGTTCCATCTGTTTATTATGATGCTTTTGATACTAGGCAATATTTATACAAGTTCATGTGCAAATTAAAAAACATTTTTCATAATAGTCACATTCAGACGGATCGAATGCAGTTCCCTTTTCAGGGCAAAATTCCTTCATTATGAATCCCCCCGGGCCCTACTGACCCTAATATAGCGGCTTTTGAAAAGCTAGTGTTCAGGAACTGACCAAAATGGAATCGCATAAACACAGGGCGTTTTCTAATTTGACTACATCACAAAGATTAGCAATACATCATTTACAATGTAACACGTCCCTTTTCATAAAAAGAGCTGACAAGGGGGGTGCCATTGTCGTCATGGATTACACTGACTACATTGTAGAAGCATATAAACAACTTAATGATACATGTTTTTATTGTAAACTGCATGACGACCCAACTCAAACTATTCAAGACAAGGTTAATCAACTTCTGACTCAGGCCAATCTGGACGGTACCATTACCATGAAAGAGTATAAATTTCTCTATCAGGCATACCCTAAGATTCCTTATATATACTTTGTACCAAAAGTACATAAATCTATCAATAAACCTCCCGGATGCCCCATAGTGTCTGGTAGATGGTCCATCATGGAACCTTTATCCCAATATGTGGATCACTATCTCAAATTACATGTTCCTTTGGCCAAATCTTATGTTAGAGATTCCCTCCATTTCATACAAACATTACAACAGCTGGATTTACATTCAAATAAAGAAATGTTTTTAGTTACCATGGACGTCAATGCTCTCTACACAAATATTCCGTTGGACAAAGCTTTGATGGTGGTGGATGACTATTTATCTGAGTCTCCCATTTCGGGGCCAAAATTGACGCTATTCAACAAAATGACTGAACTTGTCATAAAGAATAATTATTTTAGATCTGAACAACAGTATTACTTACAAACTCAGGGGATAGCGATGGGCGCAACGGTGGCTCCTTCCATCGCCTGCCTTTTTATGACTAAATTCGAGGAACAGCATGTTTATCAAAGCCAATTTCAATCCAACATTATTATGTGGAAGAGATACATTGATGATGTGATCATGGTATGGCAGGGATCTTCAGAATCATTAGAAAGGTATTTTGTATATCTCAACAATGCAGATTCAGCAATTACGTTTTCTACCTCATACAGCCCCACACAAGTTAACTTTCTCGATATCAATGTCTCTATAGACACCACGGGTGCATTTTCTACTACATTATATAGGAAAAATAGTGGCAAAAACACTCTTCTTCACTATTCAAGCTTCCACCCCAAAAGTTCACGTAATAATATCCCAACAGGGCAATTTCTTAGAGTTAAGCGATTATGCTCAACCCAGGATCAATATAAAAAACATGCTCTGAATATGTATCATAGGTTTATTGATCGAGGATATCCGTCAAGGGTTGTTCAGCATGCATACAAAAGAGCATCTTCTACCAAAAGGGATTGATTATTACTGGATCAACCGCATGTACAGGATTCTTCTTTAGTTATGTGTGTTACCATATTCAACACAGGTGCATCGAATACGCGGCATTCTTCAGACGTTTTGGCATGTTTTACAGGTACATCCGGAGTTGGCTGATTATCCAAAGTTTGCTTATACTCATAGTCGCAATATTGGCAAACTATTGAACATGCATAAACTGCAAAATATTCAACAACCAAGCCACTTCAAATGTGGACATTGCAAATTCTGTGAACATGCCCTACAAATGGATCATATCAATATACCTGGCTCTAACAAGGTTTTCTGGTTAAGACAACACACTGACTGTACAAGCACAAATGTAATATATTGTATGCCCGTGCAACCTATACTATATTGGACAAACCAAACGCGCCATCAAAGTGCGCATCTGTGAACATTTGAGTAATTTAAAACATCATAGGGAGGAAGCTCCATTAACCTCCCACTGGATTGAACATAACCACATGGAACATGATTTAAAGTTTATTGCTCTTCTACAGGTAAATATGCCCTACGGGGGGAATGCTTCTGCCACATTGATCATAAAGGAGCAGCAATTTATATATACTTGGAATACTGTTCACCCGAATGGTCTAAATCAAGAAGTTGAATGGATATAATGAACGTACGTATAAGAACATGAACAGGTTTGCGGGATGAGGTCACTGAGCACACACGTGGGGTGGGGGGGTGTCCATTTCGCGGATCTATTTAAACCCATGGCTTTCCTTGTTACAGTACGCTATTCTAATCAATTGTGGTTGGAGTTTCCATTTGGTAAGTGGCCATATTATTATTGAAGCTCTGTTTAGATATGATATGAGTATAAATTTATGTATTACTTGGGACATTTAGATAATGAGGTTTTCACTAGATAAACTTGTTAAACTTGATTTAAAGAGCTGTATAGCTTTTCTAAGTTGCAGTCCTCATTACATGGTTTTTAGTTACTTCCTCCTGAAGAAGACACATTGAAACTCAGCTGATTTGGGTGACAAGATGATTATACAACAGCATGTATCAGCAGATTGAGTCGAGGATTGAGAGTTTGGGATGTTAGTTTTTCACTGTGTTTCACATTATTTTTCATTTTTTTTATTTTGTGACATTGTTACGAGGGACTACACACTGGACTGAGCCTGGAACGGTTTCACCACTTTAGCGAACTACTAACAGTTGCAGATAAGTAATTTACCACCGTATTTGTTGAAAAGACTTTTAAAGGGGGAGATAGCAATCCCTGCTACTCTGGCTATTAGAGACATTTCTTTTGATGGTCTTTTTCTAAAGCAGTAATCAAAAATTCAATACTGCATCAGCAAATATAAAAAAATCTGAAACTTAATAATTAATATTTGCTTAACCTAAAAGACAAAAATTTGAAGGAAAAATTTTTTTTGCTAAGCTTGTTATAAATAAGAGTAAAATATGGTTCTGTTTTTGCTCTTTCTCCTGATAAAGATTCGAAACAGGTTGAGCTCTATTTCTGTCGAGAAGTAAGAAATGAAGAATAAAGACGATAGAGTCCACAATGGTGCTGAAATTGATATATTGTATTGACGCTATTGGAGCATTGGATTAAAAAACGAAAAAAGGAAGAAAGATACTGGATATGAAAGATTCAGTTGAAGATAAGTAATTTCTTCTTCTGTTACAATTGGTCTGTTGGACGTATGGACATTTTCTACTTCTTATCTTTTTGTATACATTTTGATGAATAAATTTGTTGGATTTTGCTATTTGCACTAAAATTAACAAAATTTTTGTATTCCCTACCGACCTTTTACCACAGACTTTTCTCTCAGTTAGTTAGGAGAGTTTTTCTCTGTGGTTGGTTTGGTTGGTGGTGGGGCCAATGATGATAGCCATATAATAGGGTGTCCTAGAAATGCTTGGTACCCTGGGCTGGTGAGGCTATTTATTTAAAATTATAAAAAAAATTTTAGTGCTTAGCAAAATTTTTTTTCTTCAAATTTTTGTCTTTTAGGTTAAGCAAATATTAATTATAAAGTTTCTAAAGCAGTAATGCAATGACTTATTATTGGTCTAAAATTTGACTGGGATATTATCCATTTTGAAATTATCACTTTGTATCTTGACATAGTCAGTTTATTATCAGCTAATAATAACAGCTGGGTGATACAATTGTTCAAATTGCTATTCTAATGGTCAACTTTACGTAAGAATCTGCATTTTTTATGTTGTTTAACCCATAGATTTATGGTTAAGGGAGAACATAATATGTCTCCTAAGATTGAGAACGCCAAAGTGCGATGATGGTTCTCTACTCAGTCAGTCACTTTATTTATGACTGACATGTGAACTGAGCACTTTTCAAAAACTAAAAAGAAAAATTGATTTAGTATACACTTTAATTTTATTTAAAGATAAACAGTAAGTACGTACTTAAAATTAGTTTGTATCTCACGAGTGTGTATGATAAACAAGAGATATAATTGAAACTTTGAATATTCCCTATTTCTATAATACTATTTACAATGTCAACACAATATCTAATAGAACATTATAATTGATAGTGAAGGGTAAAGCAAAGATGTAACATATAGATAGGTAAGAAAGTAAGAAGAGTTAGAAAGTAAGGTGATTGATTTAAAGAAAGTTGCACATGAGGTCAGAGAAATGGTTAAGCATTATTTCAGCTAGAGTAGGAGTGGATAAACATGTCCTGCTGAGATAACATATAGGTAAGTGGCAATTCTATAAAAGTTAGGCATCATTCACATGTGCAAAATAAACACCAGTTGCACCCAAAAACCAGGAAAGTGCTCAGCGGTGTTCTATAACAGGAAAACAGATGCATGCATGGACAGCATGTTGCGTACATGTACACATCCTGAATGTGGACATGTCTGGGGTATGCATTATGTGCTGGACAGAACCAGCAGCCAAGCGAGCATGATTTATTCTATAAAGTATGTGGATAGCGCATAAAAGACGCACCCAAATGTATATCTCCTATAAATGTTGACTAAATGACTGGTTGGTGCCTTCTGTTGCAGGCTTGCATTTCAATATATGGTCAAGCCTCATTCAACGTCTAATTAGCAACCTCTCTGCCCTCATCTAACCCTCCACAGTCCCAATTCACACTCACTCTGCTCCATTTTGCCCCTTTCTACCAAACATCCTCTCCATCACTCAAAGCACTTTTCTCCTCTTCCATGTTCTCAGCCCCTCCATCCCATTTCCCTCTCTGCAAGAGCTAGGGTGTGTGTTTGTGGCATTTGGTTGTGCCTACCTACCACTGTCTGTGTGTGTGTGGTGGTGATTAGTGGGTGTTGCTGCTGGTGATTACTGGATGCAACTGGTGGTGGCCACTGGGAGCAACAGGTGTTAGATACTGGGTGCTACTGATGGATGGTATGAGTGGAAGCAGGGTGTTGCTTCTGTGGGCTCTTGCCACAGAGTATGAGGGTCCCTTTGCAGAGGTATACAAGTCCCAATGAAGTTTGTGGACATGACAGAGGAGCAGCATCTGCGCACATCCAGTTTGATAAGACTATATATATAGTGTACCTGTGCAATCAACTAGAAGAGGTCCTAAGTGGAGTGGAGGAGCCTAGTGGTTAGCAGTTAGTGCAGTGGACTTTGATCCTGGGGAACTGGGTTCAATTCCCACAGTAGCTCCTTGAGACTCTGGGCAAGTCACCTAACCCTCCATTGACCCAGGTACAAATAAGTACCTGTATAAACTATGTAAACCACTTTGAAAGTAGTTGCAAAAACCACAGAAAGGTGGTATATCAAGTCCCATTCTCTTTCCCCGTCCCTAAAGCACAATGCAGGGAAAGGAAAAGCACTGCCCATGCACCACAGAAGAATTGATTCAAACATTTTCTGTGCATCTGTGGGCTCTAGTGCTGCTTCTTTGACACTGGATATCATACAGTGCAATGCTATTTGCTTCTTTTTTGTGGGGGGGGTTTTCTCCTCAGAATATTGCCAAACACACCTTCAGAAACAGCTGTGCTTTGGAGACAAGCAGGACTTTGGACATGTGGCCCCTCCAAACATCAGCAGTGTCCCTGTTCCTGATAGTCATGGCGAGAACTGTGCCGAGGAATCCCCAGGTAGCAGCATTGTTTGGTGTCTTGTGCCAGCTTTGTGCATATGCTTTCTGCTGCCGTACACTAGATATGGGCTCTCAGTGTAGAAGGTCACTGGTCAATGTACCTGTTACAGCTAGTAGTAAAACAGAGTCAGCTGTGGTGACGTCATGTGGATTCCCTCACTGTGGTGCTTAATATTGACCTGCTTCCTCCTCCACATTCTACTAAGAAAGAAACTTTTTCCTTGTTTGCTTAACCTCTTAAATAAGATAATTACAGAATGCTAGGAGGAACATTTCAATATATCCATCTTTTGAAATGGCTATGTTGAAGTGCCACTTCAAGCAAGAACAAATGAATGGCAAATCATAATTAATTACATTTTAACAACAATATAATTTGATTGCCAGTATGGTGTCTCACATACAAAAATTTATTAAGCTCGGCAACTGGTTCACAATAAAGTGGTCTAATAACATGTGTTGAAGCTCAGTAACGTGTATCAACGTATCATTGCAGGTTAGTAAATCTAGCCCTGAGGCAACACAGTATGAAGTGATTTGTCCAGGGTCACAAGGAGCATCTGCATGATTTGAGCTCTGACTTCCCGGGTTCTCATCTGAAGACACACCTACCCAGTTGTGTTTTCAGGATTGCCACAATGAATAGAACATGAGCGAAATCTGCATACAATGATTCTTCAATGTATGCAAATATATCCCATGCATATTCATTGTGAATATACTGAAAACTAGACACATTTGATATACCACTAGGAGTAGCCAGCCTAGTGGTTAGAGCAGTGGACTTTGATCCTGGGGAACTGAGTTCAATTCCCACTGCAGCTCCTTGTGACTCTGGGCAAGTCACCTAACCCTCCATTGCCCCTGGTACAAAATAAGTACCTGAATATATGCAAACCACTTTGAATGTAGTTACAAAAACCTCAGAAAGGCAGTATAACAAGTCCCATTTCCCTTTCCCTATTTGAGATTCTAGATGGAATGTTGCTACTATTGAGATTCTGTTGCTACTATTTGAGATTTTACATGGAATGTTGCTATTCCACTAGCAACATTCCATGTAGAAGCCTGCCCTTGCAGATCAGCAACGCGGCCACGCAGACTTCTGTGAGTCTGACGTCCTGCACATACGTGCAGGACGTCAGACTCACAGAAACAGAAGCCTGCACGGCCGCATTGCTGATCTGCAAGGGCAGGCTTCTACATAGAATGTTGCTAGTGGAGTAGCAGCCTAGTGGTTAGTGCAGTGGACTTTGATCCTGGGGAACTGAGTTCGATTCCCACTGCAGCTCCTTGTGACTCTGGGCAAGTCACTTAACCCTCCATTGTCCCTGGTACAAAATAAGTTCCTGAATATATGTAAACCGCTTTGAATGTAGTTGAAAAACCTCAGAAAGGTGGTATATCAAGTCCCATTTCCCTACTATATATCATTTCTATAGCGCTACCAGTCATATGCAGCGCTTCACAATTTAACATGTAGAAAAGACAGTCCCTGCTCAAGACAGCTTACAATCTAATAGGACAGACAGACAGGACAATTAAGGATGGAACAGACAGATAGGACATATGGGGAAGGGACTATTGAAGAGAGGAAGACAAGATAAAGGTTACAAGCAGGTGACACGTTAGGAATTAAAAGCAGCATCAAACAGGTAGGCCTTTAGCCCAGATTTGAAGGCGGCCAGGGATGGAGCTTGACGTAATGGCTCAGGGAGTCTATTGCAGGCATAAGGTGCGGCAAGATAAAAGGAACGGAGTCTGGAGTTAGCGATGAGGGAGAAGGGTACAATTAGGAGAGATCTGCCTAGTGAACAGAGATCCTGGGAAGGGGTGTAGGAAGAGATGAGGGTGGAGAGGTAGAGAGGGGCAGGAGAAGGCTGTGAAACACTGTCCTAGAAAGTGTGTGATCTCCTTTTAAAAGCTTTCCCTCCTTCAGTACCTTCAAGAGATAAATGGTTCACCAAACTCTGGTAGCTATAGGATATGGAAATGTTATTAGCCAAGCCAGGGGTGGGCAACCACAGTTCTCAACAGCCACAATCCAGTTGGCACTTCAAGAATTGAAGTTGATTTGCATGTACTGCTTCCGTTGTATGCAAATAGAATTATGCATATTTAATAATAGTAAAATAACCAAATATAAGCATAAATACAATCAATGAGATAAACTTGGAAACAGCAAACTGAAACCTAATAGAACTACCATGAAACAGTATCAAAAATATACATATTTAACAGCACTGCAGAACAACCATATAATAGAAATACGACAAATGTCAGTACAATACAGACAATACCATAATATGGAAGAACATATCCAAATAACATAGATATATTGTTGCAGGAATTGAGATAGGAATTTGTGATGCTTCAGGAGTCAGACAGCACACACCAGAATGAGAGAGTAATCTTCTTTATTTGCCAGCAAACAAAGCAGGACATCAGTTCTAGCTCTCTTCTCTTCTCTTAGCTCTTTATGTCTTTCTCTCAGCTCTCTGGGTCTTTCTCTCAGCTCTCTGTGTCTTTGTCTCCTTCTTCTGTCTGTTCCTTCTGTCCTTCTCTTTCTTCTGAGCTCCTTCTGACGTAAACTGCTTCTGCTCCCACTTAAATAGGGTCCTAAGCCCTCCTCCTAGCCTAGCCCCCTTTACTCCCAATTGGTTAAGAAACTGATTGGCTACCTTGCCTCAACCAATCATTACTTTTGAAATATCAGTTACATAGGTTCCAGACATCCTAAACTGACCTCTGACCTGGGGCCCCTTAAGCCAGACATTTGGTCTCCAGTCTCTTACATGTTATTATGATTGATGTCTCATCTATAGCTTAGACTGGATTCCCTTAGAGACCAAGAGGCCCCATCTAACATTGGTTATTCTCATATCCCTAGTCTGGTTCATACTAACTGCTAACTAAACTCTGACATTCATTAAAGAGGTCAAAAGTCAGTCTTACTTAATAGCATACATATCAGGCTATTGCTTCCAAGACCATTTCTGCATTTTACCTATAATTAATCAAGGAGAAGAGAGCTGACTAGTTCTGACCTTTTTCACCTCTCAGCTCCATACACAGAACTAGCTAAGACCACAGAAAACTCAAAACACATGTGATCTCCTCACTGCAGCCTTAAACAGCAGACAAAGGATCATTTTAAAAGTAACACAGAGTTGAACAAACATCCTACACAGAATTATTAATTTACACAGAATACAACATATTCTAAAATAAGCATAATCAGATATATCTTATAAGATATATCTATATCTAAGCTATCTACATATTAAGCACTTCTAAATAGTATTTCAGCCTATTCTTAAACTACAATATGTCATATGTCTGGCTCGTGCCTGCTTACAAAACTATTCAGTAAGCCTAATAATTTACAGATGTGCCAGCTAGCATTGGCAATTCACAAGGGACAGAGTTGCATTTCTCACTGACCTTTCCTAACCTTAGCTCGGCCAAACTAGACTCTAATTAATTCCAGCCTGCATTCCTTCACTACTTTGCTGGCAGAGTGAAAAGAATTCAAACTTCAAGCTTTTAATATCATTTCTTATATATATAATTTCTTTGTCCACTGCCTCATTCCCCCCTTTGAGACTAAAATCAGCTTATGCAGAGATAAGTCTCACATCTCAAACTCTGGAGACTATAGTGATCCTAACTAGGAATAGACTTGTGAATTACCATTACCCTACTTGTTAAGGTCCGACGGCATACTGCCGAAGCACATGAGGCCAGGAAACAAAACAAAAACCCTGCTAAAACTAAGACTATTAGGGAAATGAACAAGGGACGTATCCAGGAGGTCAATGACCACCACCAGGAGGTAAGGTCTAATCCTCCTCGGTAATCCTCCACATTAAGGCTAGCCAACTGTAGGACTTTATCCATGGCATGCCTAACTACATGCGTCCTATTTATGACAATAGTACAGCACTCTGAAGAATTTAGCACTGTGCAGAGGCCACCCTGAGCTGCAAAGAGATAGTCAAGGCCCATACGGTTATATCTAGAAACTATACTTAATTCATTAATTTGATCCTGCAATGCATTGACTACCACGTTCAGCTCATGAACTAAAACATGGAGTAGGGATTGAAGTCTCCGGGTAGCCATACCTAGTTCAGTAATACCCGCTACCGGGCCTCCAATTGGAATCCAGGCCGTGGCAGAAAGGGCTACAAGTCTCTTTTAGTCAGAGGATAAGTAGAATTAATATACTGGAGGGCTAATTCAATCGCCTCATCCTCTGTGGCAACGGAGGAGGGTAAGGACAAAGCCTCCCGCTTAGAGCGGTGCGGGGATAGTGGCTTAAGAGGAATAACTTTAGGAAAATAATTCAAGGTTACCAATACACAAAAATCATATGTGGAGGGAAGAATCATGTGGAGGACATTATCACAGAGCCAGTAATGACCAAGGAGAGGGCGACGAAAGTTCCCAATAAATGTAGGCACAGGATGGAGATTAGGATGCCCATAATGCGAGCCCCTATCCCAGGGGGAACGAAGACGAAATGGAGACTTTGCACACCATAGGCGCCAATCCCCAATTGTGACAGGCTGCTCATTTGTTAGTAACTCTTCATACCCCGGGGACTTATGAAAGTAGAAAATAAGCTTGGACACTATAGTCTTCTCAGTGGTACGCTTAGGAGCCAGATAATCACCTGGGTCATAATCTACAGGTATGGTAGCAGGGCACATAGGAGTACCTGGAGAAACTACCCACACAGATTCTCCTTTTTCTGGGAGAACATTAGTATAGTTACAGGGAATGGGAAGAACAGTTGAGATGCTTCTTGTTAAACAAAACACTCCAGAAGCTGGATAGGGAGACGTAAAAACTGGCCTTAGAGAAGAGTCAGAGGGGGAAGTAGCATTATAAAAGGACCACCAAGTATAATCCTGGCTCCAAGGGCCTGAACTCGAAAAGTAGGGAGGTATAAGAGCTGGGAGTTGCACAGGGACAGGAACAGCTGGGACATCTGTAGTATAAGGAGAAAATCGGGAACACACAATACAAGGGGAAGTAATCTTTGCCTGGCTAATTAGTTCCTGGACTGAGTGTAACCAAAGGTTGGAGCGAGTTGGGGTATTAGGAACAAGGAGGCAAGGAGTAGAAAACAACAAAAGCATCCAAACTACTAACATTTTCTTTCTTCCTAATCTAAAACAAATACAGCAAACTAATTAAGCAGTAATATTTCAACAGTCTGTGCTAATCACAGATTACTCTCATATAATGTTCTCAGTCTTTGAGTTCTTATACCAGTTGGGATAGACCCTCAACTGACAAGGATCAAGCTCTCAAATTCCAGGAAAGCCAGAATCTGGACAGAAAGAGTCTCAGTATGAAGCCGAAGTTCAGCCGCTCCTGCAGTATGCAGTTGACCCTTCTTTTCAGCTAGTAGATTCTTTGGTTCGGGTCAAGCGCAACTTCAATGGCTCCGCTGGATCACTTTCTGCTCTCCACTGTTTAGGCTCCGTCTGATCCGTGCTGGGCTCAGTCTGATCAGCAGACTTAATTCGAGACCAATGGACCCATGGAGTAATCCCTGCGACCTTCACAGCTGCAGGGGTAGAAAGCAAAACAGTAAAAGGTCCTTTCCATCGGGGCCCCAAAGGCTGGAGCTTCCAGTCTTTCACCCAAACTCTATCCCCTGGCAGGAAGGAATGTACCTGAGCCTGGAAGGGGACAGGGTTTATTTCTCTCACATAAGACTGAAGCTCAGAAATTATCTTACCCAAGAGGGCTACCTGTTCCTGCACCTGGGCAGACCCTAAAATCCCTATGTCTCCCTTAATTCCCTGTAAAATGGCTGGGGGCTTCCCATACACAATTTCAAAGGGAGAGAGGGCTGTTCCTTTAGTTGGGGTGCATCGGAGGCGGAAGAGGGCTAGTGGCAGTGCCTGTGGCCATTTCAGTTGGGTTTCCTGACAAATCTTTGCTAGGCTATTTTTCAAGGTTCTGTTTGCTCGCTCAACCTGCCCTGAACTCTGGGGACGATAGGCACAATGCAATTTCCAGGTAATGCGCAATGCGCGGGACAGGGCCTGAAGTGTAGCTTCAACAAAGGCGGGACCATTATCTGAACCTATGGCAAGGGGCAGTCCATACCTGGGGATGACATCCCTAAGGAGAGCTCGAGCTACTTCTGTGGCTTTCTCAGTGACTGTAGGATATGCTTCCACCCACCCAGAAAAGGTACAGACCATGACTAAGAGGTATCGGAACCTACCACTCCTGGGCATTTCTGTGAAGTCTATAACTAGGGACTCAAAGGGTGTTAGACCTCTAGACTGAACTCCTGGTGGAATACGGGGTCCCTGACGGGCATTATTCTGGGCACAGAGAGTACATCGGGCAGAGGCAGTGGCAACCAGACTATCCAATCCTTCCAGCACCACTACTCGACTGAGTAGACGGGCTAGTGCTGTTTTCCCTAAGTGTGATAGGTCATGAGCTTGAGACACTACAGGCCAAGCTAGGTGGCGTGGCACCAGAACTCTGGTATCAGGGAGATGTAACCAGCCATCAGGTCTCCTTACTGCACCTTCTTCTTGAGCCCATTTCTCTTCCATTTGGGTATACATAGGTGTCCATTCTTGCAATCGGATTTGGAACAGGGGGGTCACAGTACTTGCTGGGGGTCCTCGAGCAGCTTCCTTGGCCACCCGATCAGCATGGCGATTCCCTCGGGCCACTGGAGTATCTATTCTTTGGTGTCCCCTGCAATGAATAACAGCTACCTTCTTAGGGGCCCACACAGCCTCTAGCAGCTGAAGTATTTCGGGTCCATACTTAACAGGTTGGCCTGCAGCATTTATGAGTCCCTTTTCCTTATACAAAGCTCCATGAGCATGTAGGGTTGTGAAAGCATACTTAGAATCAGTATAAATGTTGGTCACCAGTCCTGCTGCTAGCTCCAGAGCTCGTATGAGGGCCACAAGTTCTGCTTTCTGGGCTGAAGTTCCTTGGGGCAGGGCTCTTGCTTCTATCACCTTGTCCTCTGTCACCACAGCATAGCCTGCCAATCGCTTGGAGTTCTCCACATAACTGCTTCCATCTGTGAAATAAATTACATCTGGGTCCCTCCACGGAACATCTTTAAGATCTGGTCGACTGGAGTACACTTCATCCATAGTTTGGATACAGTCATGATCCGGTGGTCCCTCAGATGCTGGCAAAAGAGTGGCGGGATTGAATGTAGCCACTGTTTCCAGGTGTATCCGTGGATTCTCACACAAGCTAGCTTGGTACTTAACCATACGGTTATTTGTAAACCAGTGGTTGCCCTTATACTCCATGAGGGTGAGAACTGCATGGGGGACTTTAACAACCAGTTCTTGCCCCAAGGTCAACTTATCAGCTTCCTGGACCAGTAAGGCTGTTGCTGCAATGGCCCTCATGCAGGCTGGCCATCCTTTAGCCACTCCATCCAGCTGTTTAGACAGGTATGCAACAGGCCTCTGCCAGGATCCCATCATCTGGGTCAGCACACCCAGAGCAACCCCCTGTCGCTCGTGGACATACAATGAGAAAGGTTTCTCCACATCAGGAAGGCCTAACGCAGGGGCTTGGAGTAGGGCTTTCTTTATGGCAATGAAGGATTGTTGAGCAGTAGGTCCCCATTCAAATGGTTCCTTTTCACCCCCCTTTGTGGCTTGGTAAAGGGGTTTCGCCATCAATGCAAAATTTGGAATCCAAATTCTGCAAAATCCGGCTGCTCCCAGAAATTCCCTAACTTCTCTTCTGGACTTGGGTTGGGGAATTGCAGCTACCGCTTGCTTCCTACTAGCATCCAGTCTCCGACTTCCCTGGGAAATGCAAAAACCCAGATACTTCACTTCTGACTGACAGAGTTGGGCCTTTGAGCGTGAGACCTTATAGCCTGCATCCAAGAGTAGCTCCAGCAATTCTCTAGTAGCCTCAAAACACTCTTCCTGGGTCACTGCTGCAATCAGGAGGTCATCTACATACTGGAGTAAAACTCGCCTGGAAGGCTCAGATTTAAAAGTCTTAAGGTCTTGCCCTAGGGCTGTCCCAAAAATAGTGGGGGAATTCTTGAACCCCTGTGGCAGGCGAGTCCATGTATACTGAAGCTTCCTTCCTGTTACTGGGTTTTCCCATTGAAAGGCAAAAAGCAATTGACTGGCGGGGGCCACCCGAATACAAAAGAAGGCATCTTTTAGGTCTAGTGTTGTGAAATGGGTAGCTCCAGAAGGTATCAATCCTAACAGGACATATGGATTAGGCACTACAGGATGTAATGAGATAGTGGATTTGTTGACCACTCGTAAGTCTTGGACTGGCCGGTAGTCCTCAGTCCCTGGCTTCTGAACTGGCAATAGTGGCGTATTCCATGGAGACTGGCAAGGTCGAATAATTCCATGGGATAACAGACGATTCAAATGTGCTTGAATCCCTTCCAGAGCCTTTCTGGGAATTGGGTATTGGCGAAGATGGATTGGCCGGGCACTTGGAAGTAAATCTACATGTACAGGAGGAATATTTCGGGCCAACCCTGGGGGATTATCTTCTGCCCATACCCCACTGACCTGAAAGCTGTCTGCCAGGGGTAGGTCAACTTGGCCCTGCGACTGATGCAGCCGCCATTCTTCTTCAAGAGGGCAGCAGAAACTCAGTATACCCTTAGGGCTGGATGTTGGGGGCCGAAAGGAGACTGAAGTCTGGCCATCAGAGTCAAAGGAAATTTGGGCCCTAAGCTTGGACAGCAGGTTTCGACCTAACAAAGGGATTGGACAGTCTGGCATATACAAGAATTCATGAGTGACTATGTGTGAGCCTAATTGGCATCTACGGGTTGTCAGGAAAGGCCTCCGGTTCTGCACCCCCGTGGCTCCCACCACTCGGACAGTTTTTCCAGACACAGGCGCTAATCGCTCCGTCACAACAGAATGTTCAGCTCCTGTATCAATCATGAATGGAATTGAGCGGCTCCCTATAGTTAACTTGACCATAGGTTCCTGGGAGCCCAGTTTGTAGGAACCCGGTCTGTCCTATTCGTCCCATTCTGCCATCTCGGCTATCCCGATGATGTCAGATTCAGGAGGCTCATATCTTCCCTCTCGAACTCGGCCTCGGCTTCCTCGATCTCCTGGTCCCCTTCTCAGTCCCTGGCGCCTCTGGGGGCATTCATCTTTCCAGTGCCCTCTTTCCTTACAATAGGCACACTGATCCCTCTCCAATCTTGGTCTGGGATTCTCCCCCCTTGGCCGGGATTGATTGAAGGAATCTCGGGGCCTGGCTGGTGGTCCGGGGTCCCACTTTGGCTTCCCATTAGCTAGAGGTCGACCTCGGTTAAGGGTGGAATTAGTAATGGCTGCCGCTAAAAGGTCGGCCTTCTTCTGCATCTTCCGGTCAGCCTCTCGGCGCACCTCCTGATCTCTATTAATGAAAACCTTGGTTGCGATCTCAATTAGCTGGGTGGTATTCATCCCTGCGAATCCCTCCTGACGCTGCAACTTCTTCCGGATATCTGGCATACTCTGGGCCACCAATGCACTATTCACCATTCTCTGGTTTTCTTGGGCTTCAGGGTCAAATGGGGTGTATGTTCTGTAGGCTTCAATTAGTCGCTCTAGAAAGGCCCCAGGGGATTCAGTTGCCCCTTGGAGAATTTCAGAGACCTTTGCCAGATTAATGGGCCTCTTTATGCCTTTCCTCATACCTTCCAGTAAGTCCCGGCAATAGCCAGACAACAGTTCATAGTGCTGCCTATCATTTGGATCCCAATCTGGAGCTGCGCGAGGAAACCGAGCTCTAACCCATCCCTCTGGGTCCTGTGTCCTCTCGGGAACACGCTCTCGCGTGATGGCCTCAGCATTTTGCAAAATCTTCCGCCTCTCCTCAGTTGTGAAGAGGGTCAGGAGAAGTTGTTGACAATCAGTCCAGGTTGGGTTATGGGTGGCCATAATGCTAGTCACTAGGTCCACCACTGCCTGAGGCTTTTCAGTATAAGAGGGGTAATGCGTCTTCCAATTCAGGAGATCAGTGGTTGTGAAGGGTACATACTGGTAGGCCTGTGCCTGTATAACCTGACCCTGATTATTAGGATCCGGTCGAGTGGTAGTTACCTGTCGGAGTGGCAGAACCCTCGAGGAGGTGGGAATGGAACCTGAGGTAGAGCTAGGAGCTACCCTCCTATCATGCTCAAAGGTGATTGCAGCGGGTCTAACCCATTCAGTGGAGGTGTGTTGAACCCCTGAGGGATGGGGAGGGGTACTCATAGACTGAGAGGTGGTCACAGGTGATTCAGTCCATTGAAAGGGATGCCGGGCCCCTAATGAGTGGGTAGGGGTGCTAGAGGGAGAGGCTGGGCTGTCAGGAGTTGAGGAGTCAGGGAGTGGAGCCCAAAGTGGGTCTACAGAGGTTAACAGGAGAGGATTTGGCACAGAAGGGTAGAGGCCAGGTGAAAAGTCCAACCTAGGGTGTGGCAGGTTTGGCACAGGAGGGGAAGAACTATCCGGAGAAGCCTGTGCTGGAGAGGCTTGG
Organism: Microcaecilia unicolor; assembly: GCF_901765095.1. Taxonomy (NCBI): domain Eukaryota; kingdom Metazoa; phylum Chordata; class Amphibia; order Gymnophiona; family Siphonopidae; genus Microcaecilia; species Microcaecilia unicolor. Next base: position 98,953,167 of record NC_044034.1, on the reverse strand, counting down.
GCTGGGCGGCGTGGATCTCTAGGGGTGGCACGGAACCCCAACAATGGGCCATAAGGTGGTGGCTCAAGGTCTGAGGGGTCATCAGAGAGTATGGGTTTCTCAGACAGGGTAGGGGCGGAAGCCACCGATTGGGTGGTAAGCTTCCTGGGGCTCTTTCCCTCTTCTAGTTTAGATTTTCTAATCTTTCTTTGAACACGGCCTAACATGAATTTTACTGGGGATCCCATATAAGTTTTCAACCAGGAGGGAGGGTCAGTCACAAGGCTGTCCCAGGAATCTATATAAGGGAGTTGTTCAGAATATTCTGATTCTCCTACAACTATGCTGTAGACCTTCCGGATTACTTCAATATCTAAGCTGCCACTAGGGGGCCACCCCACTCCCATAGATGGCCACTCAACTTCACACAAGGTTCTTAAAGTACTTGAGCTTAAAGTCTGTCCATAGTCATTAATTAAAAAGCCTTTCTTGAAATTTCTAAGCATACAATCTAGGGGGGTAACAATTTGTCTAGATGATGTCCCACCCATAATGCTTACAGTTACAACACACAAAAAGGGAGGGAATTTTTGAGAGTGCAGTAAGGGGTCCGCACTCTCGAGACACTAGGTAGACAGACAACAATCGCTTCCTTCCGTTGCTGACCAATTGAACTCGCGTTAATTGGAAATGCAGCTATAAGAAGTCCGCACTCAGTTAATCATTCACGCATCACACATTCCATACAGAAAATCCCACCCAACAATTTCAGATTTCTCAGATACAGATAAGCTCAAGCGTTTTCGCTTCTAGTCCCCGCGACTAGAAGGTACTAGGGCCTTTGCTGAGAATTGATCAGATTCTCCTTCCTCAATTTTCTTGAGGGGCTGGTTTACAATTTCCTAGCTAGGATTACAATACAGAATACAAAATACATACCCGGCGAATGTTCTCCAGTCAGTTGGGTGCTGGGATTAATGCAGGATTCATGATCCCACCGCTGCCACCAAGAATTGTTGCAGGAATTGAGATAGGAATTTGTGATGCTTCAGGAGTCAGACAGCACACACCAGAATGAGAGAGTAATCTTCTTTATTTGCCAGCAAACAAAGCAGGACATCAGTTCTAGCTCTCTTCTCTTCTCTTAGCTCTTTATGTCTTTCTCTCAGCTCTCTGGGTCTTTCTCTCAGCTCTCTGTGTCTTTGTCTCCTTCTTCTGTCTGTTCCTTCTGTCCTTCTCTTTCTTCTGAGCTCCTTCTGACGTAAACTGCTTCTGCTCCCACTTAAATAGGGTCCTAAGCCCTCCTCCTAGCCTAGCCCCCTTTACTCCCAATTGGTTAAGAAACTGATTGGCTACCTTGCCTCAACCAATCATTACTTTTGAAATATCAGTTACATAGGTTCCAGACATCCTAAACTGACCTCTGACCTGGGGCCCCTTAAGCCAGACATTTGGTCTCCAGTCTCTTACATGTTATTATGATTGATGTCTCATCTATAGCTTAGACTGGATTCCCTTAGAGACCAAGAGGCCCCATCTAACATTGGTTATTCTCATATCCCTAGTCTGGTTCATACTAACTGCTAACTAAACTCTGACATTCATTAAAGAGGTCAAAAGTCAGTCTTACTTAATAGCATACATATCAGGCTATTGCTTCCAAGACCATTTCTGCATTTTACCTATAATTAATCAAGGAGAAGAGAGCTGACTAGTTCTGACCTTTTTCACCTCTCAGCTCCATACACAGAACTAGCTAAGACCACAGAAAACTCAAAACACATGTTGATCTCCTCACTGCAGCCTTAAACAGCAGACAAAGGATCATTTTAAAAGTAACACAGAGTTGAACAAACATCCTACACAGAATTATTAATTTACACAGAATACAACATATTCTAAAATAAGCATAATCAGATATATCTTATAAGATATATCTATATCTAAGCTATCTACATATTAAGCACTTCTAAATAGTATTTCAGCCTATTCTTAAACTACAATATGTCATATGTCTGGCTCGTGCCTGCTTACAAAACTATTCAGTAAGCCTAATAATTTACAGATGTGCCAGCTAGCATTGGCAATTCACAAGGGACAGAGTTGCATTTCTCACTGACCTTTCCTAACCTTAGCTCGGCCAAACTAGACTCTAATTAATTCCAGCCTGCATTCCTTCACTACTTTGCTGGCAGAGTGAAAAGAATTCAAACTTCAAGCTTTTAATATCATTTCTTATATATATAATTTCTTTGTCCACTGCCTCAATATTACGATGTCAGCAAAATACCAATGGAACACCTAATAAGCACACATTAGAATATTCAAATAACAAATATGATGCTAATGCTTTTTCTACAATACAGCTTACCACAGTGGTTCCCAAACCTGATCTTGGGGGCACCCCACCCAGTCAGGATTTTGGGATATCCACAATGAATATTCATGAAAGAGATCTGCATGCAATGGAGGCAGGGCATGCAGATCTCTCTCATGAATATTCATTGTAGATATCCCAAACACCTGACTGGCTGGGGTGCCTCCAGGACCAGGTTTGGGAACTACTGGCTTACCATGTAGCCGAGAGGCCAAGTGCACATATATAGATGGGGACAAGATGGATGGTACAGAGTCAGTTGGGATAAATAGACGGGTGGCTAAACTCAAGGCAAGTTCTTTCTACAGTTAAACAAGATATAGTCTAAGTTACAGCGTGTGTAGCAAGCTAGTCCAGATTGGAATGAGTTTATAGTCACTCATCATGGACTAAATTCTATAAATGGTGCTAAAAAAAGTTCTATTCTATAAGCCAGGCATAAAGTTAGGCACAGTTTATAGAATAGCTCTTATACCCAGGAATTTGCACCTAACTTTAGGCGTGGCCATTTGCACCAACTGAAACATGGTACAAATGTACATGCCTAAATTGAGCACATATTCACCCTCCCCTTATAACAATGCACGTAAATGCTAAGAACATCCCATTCTGCCCATTTCTGCATCCCCCTTTTTTACTCGCGCCTAAATTTACACAGGTAAAATTCTATTAAATCTAATTAGTAGCAATAATTGCTTGTTAAAAAGCCAATTATTGGTGCTAATTCGCTCATTCAATTAAATTAAATATACAAATTGGGCGCACACCCAAATTTGCGCTTGCAATTTTTGGCAAATTTTAAAGAATTAGGGAGCATGTGTATTAAAGGCTTGGGAGAAGAGCTGCTTAGAAAGACAGTCTATGAATGTTACTAACCATAAAAATATAAACTACTTATTCTATCACTATCAAAATCTCTACTATGTACTCACCAGGTTAGTACAATGCCCTGTTTTAAATTTTATCTGTTCTTCTTTAGGACACATAGCACCTATCATTTCCCTGCACATCTTAAGTAGTCACTGGCCTCAGGACTAAAATTTGTTACTCTTTGATTTGCCTTCCACGCCCTCTTTTTTATATGCATAATGAGAAACAGAACTGCAAAGGTTCACCTATCAGTCCACTAACAAATTGTATACAGGTCGCTGTGCTGATCCCAAATAGCGGTCAAAATACCAAAAGGTTGCATGTGAACTGCTGTGCTGATCCCAAATAACAGACAGGATACCAAAACCTCAGATTTGAATCCCAGTGATTGCGACCCAGGAATTCATATAGGTCCACTGTTCCAAGGACTCCAAAACCTTAACAAACGTTCTTGTTCAGTAGAAAGGATCCACATATAGGAAATATCAAACCAATATCCACTGTTGAAGTGCTCAAATCACCAACAATAAATCCTCGCATCTAAAAGTTGGACGCAGATCCCAGTGCTACATGCTATTCTATAAATGGCATCCAACTTGGAGTGCCATTTATAGAATACTCAGACCACTTTTGTTGGTGCCCAAATTTGGGCGCCATTTACTGAATTTAGTACTTTATGACTGGCCGCCTAACTTGTGAGGCAAGTGTTTAAGTTACACCAATACACCAAGTATGCAAACACTTTCCCTTTTAAAATTGCCCATGGGAAAACACATGCATGAATTTATACCTGCTCAAATTGAGCATTCTAATTTATGCACGCATGTACATATTTTATAAAATCACTGCGTAAGTCCCAATCCCATATCCCTCCCGGGAATGTCTCCAAACAAGACAACCTTGTGTGCCTAAGTTTAGGCACATATACTCCAGCCAATTTTCAAAGGGGCCATTTCTGTATGTAAAGTGCTGTTTAATGCACAGACATGTCTTTTAAAATTATCCCCCAAGGTGAAACGCATGCAAGACCAATTACAAAGGAAAAGAAAAGGTCAGAAGATGGTAATGCCCATCTGCTGAGTACAAGATTGTTTTTCAAGGGTACAAACTAAAAAGACACTTCCAAGTCACAGCCTTCTATTATCATCTTCTTCAGAAAGATTTTGATTTCCAGCTTAGACGAAACCATAACAACTAGGTCATAGGACCATCACAACAACAACAACTCTGAAGCATATATATTTACGTTTTCAAAGTATCTACTGTGCCTTCAGGCTCTTTGAACCCATGGCCTGCAAACAAAGGGGCACCTGCTTTATAGGTGCAAAGCATGCACATAAAAATACCTCAGACAGTTTGAAAATACTCGGTGTCACACTTGATCGCAACCTAACCCTCGAGAGCCAAGTAAACTCTCTAACAAAGAAAATGTTCTATGCAATGTGGAAGCTCAAACGATTAAAACCTTCTTCCCAAGAGCAACTTTTCGATACCTAATACAATCAATGGTCCTAAGCCATGCAGACTATTGCAACGGAATCTACGCGGGCTGCAAAAAACAACTCATGAAAAAACTCCAGACCGCCCAAAATACAGCAGCCAGGCTGATATTCAGCAAAACACGCTTCGAAAGTGCCAAACCCCTCCAAGAAAAGTTACATTGGCTCCCAATCAAGAATGGATCATCTTCAAAATCTGCAACTTAGTCCACAAAATCATATACGGCACAGTCCCAGGATACATGACAGACCTTATAGACTTACCAATAAGAAACAAATTCAGATCGTCAAGATTTTACCTAAACCTACACTAACCAAATTGCAAAGAACTGAAATACAAAACAACTTACACAGCCAGCTTCTCCTACTTAAGCGCACAACTGTGGAATGGGCTCCCAAAAGCTGTGAAAACAATCTACGACCACTTGAACTTCACAAAATCACTAAAAATAAACCTTTTCAAAAAGGCCTACCCCAATGACCCCACGTAACCCTCTTCACCTACCAACACAGCATGACTATGATCGAACAGGACAATACGCAATCTTCATCCATCCCAATCTTCCACTTATACCTCATATGATCACTATACAACTTTGTATTTGTTAACCACCGACTGGGCAAACGCCTTTGACGGTACAACGTAAGCCACATTGAGCCTGCAAATAGGTGGGAAAATGTGAGGTACAAATGCAACAAATAAATAAATAAATGTAGAGAGCCCATGAAGGTGTTTTTCTATATATCAGTGTCTGTGAAAACAAACCAGGAACATTCCAGTCCTAGAAAGGTTCAGTTCAGGAAGGGTAGCAGGTTACTTGAGGAGTATATGTATGTAAATGCCAAAATTCTGCCTAAGCACTCTTCTGTAAATACCCGCTTAACTTACAGAACGAATATGTGCAAGAGAGCGTACACATTGATCATGCTTGAGGGCTCATACTTACATGCACAACTTACAGAATACTGTAAGTTACACAAATATCTGATGCACTTAGTCGCCAACAATTATACCAGCTCTATGACAGGCATCATCAGTGCTCACACCTAAATGCTAAACTTGTATGTAGTCGGTTAAACTAGTATTCTATAAAGAAAGAAAGGTAGCTGCTTATGTACCTTTTTATGTTAAATCTCTTTTATTATTATTAAGAGGAACAAGTACAAACAATACAGAACATTATCAGAAATCTGAATTTTCCAGCAAGCCTTTCTCCCAACTCCCCCCACCCTCAATCTCCGCCACATCCATAGCACAGACTCTAGTACAGTGTCAAGTCCACCAATTCCCCTCCTTTGCCCGTGCTCTCCCACCCTTTCTTAACAAAGAGATCAAGTTCCCCCTCCGGTGAGCCCACAAGGCCTGGGTTCTTATGACCTCCCAGAGCCACCAGAGGAGAAGCAACAATGATGTACTTCCCTACCCTCTTCCCTCCCAGGTACCCTCTTGAAATGATTGGTCAGTTACATGAGGTTGTTGTTTGACAAGAGTTCAAGTCAAGGAGATAGTGTAATCATAACACATTAAGAACCAGACTTCTGCCCCTAGTGGACAAAGAGGACAGGTAGGGGTCCCAGAGCTTCAGAAATCGGGTTTTGTGTTTATAAGATCCCCACGCCTCCCTCGCTTCCCAGGTTAGCAACAAATGTACCTGGTTGCGCCAATGCCAATATGCTGGTGAGGTATCAGATGACTTGTTATAAAAATGCCCTTGTGTTGAGCAGCTGAATGGGCAGTTCCAAAGCTGCAGTATGAAGGCGGAGATCTCTCCTCACCTTCTGTTGGTGGGTCCTGAGGTGCAGTGGAAGACTTACTTCAAGGTTCCACCTTTTTGTACACTTAGCCTGTGCCATGGGTCTCACTTCAAATTCTCTCACTCATCTTCACTTGACTTTCACCCAATGGACTCGAAGTCCAGCCTAGGTGTCCTCTGTATAATAAAAAAATATACAGGCCAATATTCAGCTACTGCAGTTGGCATTTTCTTTTTAAACACCAGCCACAACAGTAAAAAAAAAAAAAAAAAAATTGGATATTTAGCATCAGTATCCAGATTGCAGCTGGTACTGAATATCCAGATAGAGTGACAAGTGGCCACTCTATCTAGATTACAGTGATATTCAAACCACTATGCTGCTACCCAGATAAGGGCTTCCAAATATTTACCTGAAAATATACTGTGTGAAAAACATCAGAACAGTTCATCTGGAAAAATAACATAGACAAGAATTATGTAGATATGGGAATACTACTTCTACCTTCCTCTTTTGTCTTGGGACTTCCTTCTCTTCTCTTCTTCCACTGCACCTCACACCAGTAAGAATACTTGAAAACAATTCCATATTGTTCACCTTGCACAGGTTCTGGGAGACTTCTGGCAGGCAATCACCATAACACCTTCCGCATACACCTCCCCTGTGGCATGTAAATTAACTCCCAGTCTGGGACATTTTATCCCACTCTTTAGATGAAGGCAAAAAGCCTGTGTATCCTCTCAATTTATCATTTCAATGGCCTTACTAACTCCTTCCCGGCCATTCTCAGTGGGGACAGTCAGTTAGAAAAATCACACTGATTATACTAGGGGTCCCCAGAGACTATTATTCAATCTGGTTTTCAGGACTTCCTCAATTTATATACCTCTATCATGTCTCCCTTCAGCAGTCTCTTCTCCAAGCTGAAGAACCCTAGTAGCTTTAGCCTTTCCTCAAAGGGAATTCATCCCATCCCCTGTGTATGAGATCTATTTGCATTGACTCCTCCATTGTAATATATATGTGTGCACTTGCCAAATAGGTACCTATGTGCTATTCTGAAAATACAAGCATATCTTACTACAGGTGGGCATGCATAGGGCAAAGCATGGGCGGGGTACATTACACATGTAACTTATATCACCAGCACTAAGGCAGACACCTGCCAACTGTATGGCTGACATAAATGCTCACACCTAAGCATAAGGAGTGGCCTAGTGGTTAGAGCACCGGTCTTGCAGTCCAGAGGTGGCCGGTTCAAATCCCACTGCTGCTCCTTGTGATCTCGGGCAAGTCACTTAACCATCCATTACCTCAGGTACAAACTTAGATTGTGAGCCCTCCTGGGACAGAGAAATATCCAGTGTACCTGAATGTAACTCACCTTGAGCTACTACTGAAAAAGGTGTGAGCAAAAAATCTAAATAAAATAAATAAATATATGCACAAACTGGGTTACGCTAGAGTATTATAAAAGAAAGCAGGCACATAATTTACTTTATAGAATATGCATTTATCAGGCACCTACACAGGCACAATGCTATATCCACAATGCTATTATCCACCTGGGTCAAACTGGCCTTCCATGCAGTGGTGTAACCTACTATCACTTGCCACTGATGAACAGCCCTGTTGTTGTAATAAACCCTACACCAGGTGTAACCCTACACCAGGCTCATAGCTTAAAGTGACCCTGGCAAGATAAATCAAATGTCAAGGGTAAAACAGGACCAGAGAAACCCAGATTATTCCACTCTGTTAAACCCAGGAAACATACTCGAAGATTTCAGGGGGATCATCAAAGCAGTCAGAACTTTATTTCTTGCTCCTTGCACATGTCTTGGTGAATGCATATTTGGTCAGAAATAAGAAGTGCTTAGATTTTTGATTTGCTTGCTCATAATATTACTAACATTATTTATATCACAAAGTCATAACACATAGGGATAGATTTACTAAAGTAGCCTAACATATTAGCATACATTAACGTCATTTGACGCACGTTATTAGTAACTAAGTCCCACTGCACAGAATGAGACCTGCAGTAAATAACGCATGTTCATATATGTTAGTGCACAGTAAAATCTTTCAGTAAATTTAGCCATATAGGAATTTAGAATCAGTTTTGTCTTGTGGGTTATGTTTTTAAGCATCAACCGGGACTTGGGAAACAAGGAGCAGTTTCATTTTAAAATAAGTGTTGATTCCATTACTTCACATGCTATAATCCAATCTGGTTGTGAAGCTTTAATGCTACACAGGAAGAACTGTGTTCTCCGTCTTCTTTATTGCGCCCCATAAAATTTCAGGAGTCCTTCATGGATTTACTAGGAGATATTATTTTATCCTGGGAGACTTTAATTTATAGGGTTTACCCCGGTAGACGATGTTGTATTTGCCATGTATATTCTATGATCTTTACAATTCGTTTCTACTTCCACACATGAAGTGGGATACATTGCTGATCTAGTTTTTCCACCATGCAATAATTCTCCATTTTTAGGGAAAAGTTGAAAAATATTACAATGACTCCACACCCATGGCCAGATCATCAAATTCTGGAAGGCTTATAATGTTGAAAGAAGCCATTAAACACTTACATCCAACATCTCAAACCTACTGATGAGGCAAGATATAGCTAAATTTGAAATGTATTGGCTTGCACTCCGAGCATGTGATCTACATGGTTGAGTTGTGGTATCAAATGCTTTCAGATACTCTAGATTTCATAGCTCGCCGTACAAAGTGTTGCTTGACAAAAAATGGGTCATTTGATTTACAACTGAAATTTTGGAATTAAAAAGGTCCCTATAAAAATCGGAACATAAATAGAAGAAATGCATGGTCTCAGATTTGTAAACCAATTTGAGCTTTGTCCCTATGAAAGAGCTATAAAAAAAAAAAATGCTTTCTATACACAAAAGATTCCGAATTCAGTGAATTGCCCATAGAACTCTTTGCTGTAGCAAAGTGTCTGTTAGAAACTAACTGGACTAGATTTACTAAAGTGTATTAGTATGCGATTGACATGAGTTATTAGTAAACAGGCCTACTAAGAATAATGGGGCCTGCATTAGTGTTCAATAATGCATTTTAAGACATTAACACACACACACGAGTACATCTAGCTCAAAGAGTTTGTTACAAACTCTCACCGCGGCAGACCCTAGGATTAATAGTGAGGACGGGTGACTTTTTTATACAGCTATACTTAAATCAATTGTTGACAATTTTGGACCAGCAGTTGAATTTGAACTACGAGGAGAATTATCATTACACAAATCATAATTTGGAACATCTTTTGCTCAGTTAATGATAACCAGTAATCACATTTCTAGCCACAGTAAGAAATTCCTATAAAACATAGCACCCTTGTTTGGCTAATGATACTGTTTAAAACACCTACGATTATGATACTGATACAGATAATCAATACGTCTTTTGCTAAAGGATGTCTTCTCTCAAAACTGAAACAGACAATAGTTTATTCAATGTTATGAGAACTGGCAAAAGACAACTGATTACCTCAATGGTATCCTTCATCGGCGTATTCCTGTCAGAGTGGACACGCAGTAATATAGTGACTTGACCATTTTGGATTGTGTAAAGATGGTAACATATTCCCAAAGAAGGCATTTTTGTTGGCCAGAAAATGTATTTTGCATAATTGGAGGGCACAAGATCCACCTACTCTGGTACAGTGGAAAAATCAGATCTACATAAGTATATAACTGTTGCCCTACTGGGACAGACCAAAGGTCCATCAATCCTAGTATCCTGTTTACGACAGTGGCCAATGCGGGTTATAAATACCTGGCAAGATACCAAAACAGTAAAATTGATTTTATACTGCTTATCCTAGAAATAATCAGTGGATTTTCTGCAAGTCCATCTTAATAATGGCTTACGGACTTTTCTTTTAGGAAGTTATCCAAACCTTTTTTAAACCCTGCTAAGCTAACTTCTTTTACCACATTCTGTGGCAATGAATTCCAGAGTTTAATTACACATTGAGTGAAGTAAATTTAAAGACAGGACACTAAACAGGGCTCACCGAAAGCCTGGAATAATTACCAACAAATCTGGTCCCCAATTTGGGAGAATTTTACCTCACAGAGCATGTAGTCTTACTAAATCTATGATGTTAAGAACAGGGGAGAGGATGCTTGGGTTTGTGGGAAGGGGGTGGTGGGTAAGAATTTTATCTATTCTGGCTACAGATATACAATAACGAATGGCCAGCACAAACGGACTGCACACACTATCTCACAGAATGGGTAAAAGATGCAGAAGTATACTAGACGAAATATTATTATTATTAGCATTTGTAAAGCACTACCAGACACATGCAGCACTGAACAAATAGCACCCTTACGAACAAGAACCTCACGTAGGCATAACACTATACCATGGTTCAACAATGAACTGAAAACACTAAAAACACAATCCAGGAAACGCGAACGAGCATGGAAAAAAATAAAAGATGAACACACACTCAATGCATGGAAACAGATACAAAGAAAATACAAATACGCAATAAGACAAACCAAAAGGACATACTATAAAATTAAAATAGGGGCCTGATCAAAAAGACACGAAGAAACTATACCAACTCGTGAACAAACTGCTAGACACTACAGCGGTCGCTACAACCAATACAGACATGCCATCTGCAGACAAACTTGCTAAATATTTCAATGAAAAAATTACAAACCTACGTAATACGTAACACTCTAACTCAGGACAACACCGATATGAAAAACTTCATCAATAATCTGGATCCAACCCCCGGAGAATACCCAGCTGCCCGAACTTGGTCAAACTTCACTCTCCTCACCGTCGAGCATGAAGCGGTCAGGGGCGGATTTTATTAGGTAGCTGGGGCAGGTATCCAATTTACAGTGGGTATTAAAGAACCTTTTGATCGCCTGGGTGACTGTTTCGACAGTGAGGAGAGTAACAGACACCCAGGTGATCAAAAGGTTCTCTAACACCCACTGTAAATTGGATACCTGCTCCAGCTACCTAATAAAATCCGCCCCTGACCGCTTCATAACTGACCTCACATCCCACCTAAACTACATGCTTCAACAAGGTCTCTTCCCCAAGGAAAACGGCAACATCCTACTCACCCCAATACCAAAAGACACCAAGAAAAATACAAACGAAATCACCAACTACCGACCAGTAGTATCTATCCCACTGGTAATCAAATTGATGGAAAGCATGGTAACCAAGCAACTTACCGACTATCTAAACAAATTCTCAATATTACATGAATCACAATCAGGATTTCGCCCCCTGCATAGCACTGAAACAGTACTAATCACTCTCTTAGCGATATTCAAGCAAGAAATAACAACAGGTAAAAGCATACTCCTCCTTCAAGCATACTCCTCCTTCAATTCAACATGTCCAGTGCATTCGACAGGGTAAACCATAATCTACTACTAAGACTCCTAGACTACTTTGGGATCGGAGGAAATACACTTAGTTGGATCAAGGGTTTCCTAACCACTAGAACATATCAAGTGAAATCAAATTCAAACATGTCATCACCGTGGAAAGCAGACTGTAGGGAACCTCAAGGATCACCACTATCACCGATCCTCTTCAACCTAATGATGACCCCACTAGCCAAGTCTTTATCCAACCAAGGTCTTAACCCTTTCATCTATGCGGACGATGTCACAATATATATTCCTTACAAACACGATCCGACAGAAATCACCAACAAAATTAAACTCGGCTTGAACATCATGGATTCATGGGCAAATGCGTTTCAACTAAAACTCAATACAGATAAAACACACTGCCTCATCCTCTCATCCCAACACAATGTGAACAACCCCATAAATATAAACACCCCAGATTACACCCTCCCCATCTCAGACAGCCTGAAACTCCTTGGCGTTACAATCGACCGCAACCTAACACTAGAGAGCCATGTGAAATCCACAACTAAGAAAATGTTCCACTCAATGTGGAGTGTGCAAAAAGTGGGAGTACGACCAAGGAAACCAGACACTGGAAGACGTTCTTAAATAAAAAGACTTTATTAAAGATTTGAAGACTCAATGTGGAAACTCAAACGCGTGAAACCATTCTTCCCAAGGGAAACATTTCGGAACCTGATACAATCAATGGTACTAAGTCACCTAGATTACTGCAATGGAATTATGCGGGATGTAAAGAACAACTCAAAAAGAAACTTCAGACCGCTCAAAACACGGCAGCCAGGTTTATATTTGGAAAAACGCAATTCGAAAGCACCAAGCCCCTCCGTGAAAAATTGCACTGGCTCCCAATCAAAGAAGTTCATCCAATATTAAAGAAACCAACATCAGACCCATCAGGCTTAGCCTATTACTGCTCTATTTTGAATCACCCATTTTTAGAGTTTTTGTCCAGTTGCAGGATCATAATCAGTGGCATACCGAAGGTGGGACAGTGGGGGCGGCCCGCCCTGGGTGCAGATCATAAGGAGGGTGCTCATTTTCCTGTACAGAGCTGTACAGAGGTGGCTTATGGGGCAGGCAGAAGGCAGCGTTTATATCGCTGATGCTGCCGGCGGGCCTGGAAGTTTGGAAGACTGAGCGGGGCAAGGGTGGAGAAAGAGGAGGGAAAGCGATGCCAGACCACAAGGAAAGGGAAAGAGCGGTGGAGAGAGGACGATGTGATGCCAGACCAAAGGGGAAGGGGGGTGGAGAGAGGAGGGAAAGCGATGCCAGACCACAGGGAAAGGGAAAGAGCAGTGGAGAGAAGACAATGTGATGCCAGACCAAAGGAGAAGGGGGTGGAGAGAAGAGGCAGAGCGATGCCAGACCACAAGGGAAATGGAAGGGGAAAAGGAAAGGGGGTGGAGAGAGGAGAAAAAGCAATGCCAGACCACAGGGAAAGGGAAAGGGGGGAGAGAGAAGAGGGAGAGCTATGCAATGCCAGACCACAGGGGAAGGGGAAAAGGGAGTGGAGAGATGAGGAAGAGCGATGCCAGTCCAAAAGCTAAGCAGGAAGCGAGAGCAAGGATGAAAAGTTGGAGAAGAGAGAGGGAGGCGAAATCGAAAGGTGGGACGCAAAAGAGAGGGAAGACTGGGTAAAAAGCTGGATCTGGGGATGGGAAGAACGAGAAACAGTACTATGGGGCAGGGGAGAGAAGAGGGAGAGATGCTGGCCCTGGGGTGGGAGTGCAGGAGAAAGAAGGGGGAGCAACATGGGAACAGAGGGGAGGAGGGATGGGAACACAGAGGGCAGCTGATGAACAAGGGGGGAATAGGTACAGGGTACACAGAGGGGAGGTTATGGACAGGAGAGATAGGGAGCCAGAGGGAATGAGAGTGGACATGAAGAGAGAAAAAGTCAAATAGTCAGGAGATACTGGGAAAGCAGGATATGGATATGGAGGTGGGGGATGGGGGATTGGGAACAGAGAGAGGAGAGATAAAAATGGAGAAGGGGGATATGCTGGAATGCATCATGTAAAAAGAGAGGGAGGCACAGGCTGGATGGAAGGGAAAAAGGGGCAGGCAGTGGATGGAAGGGGAAGAGAAAAGACAGATACCACATGGAAAGGGGGACAGGGCAGACGCAGGGTGGAAGAGAGAGCGGGCAGACAGCGCATGGAAGGGGCAGAGAAAGCATGCAATGCTGAATGGAGGGCAGAGAGAGAGGGCAGACACTAGACAGAAGGAGGAGAGAGGGCAGACACTAGACGGAAGGGAGAGAGTGAAGAGAAGATGAGGAAAGCAGAAACCAGAGACGACAAAGGTAGAAAAAATATCTACATTTTATGCTTTAGGATAAAGTAGTATTGTAGTTGTGGTAATAAATAGAAAATGAATATAAGGTGATCTTTTTATCGGACTCATTTTAATACATTTTTTACTAACTTTCAAAGACCAAAACCCCCAACCTAAAACCGTAACAGCAGTATGCTTCCTGAGGAAGGAGGTTTTGGCCTCTGAAAGCTAATTGAAAAATGTATTAGTACAATAAAATGATAGTATCTCATTTTCCAGTTGATTGTTTTACTTCTATTTGTAAAGTGGTGATTGGTACTTGTCAGGTTTTTTTTTTAATTTACATTTGTTATCTTTATATTTATATTTTGCACAGTACTAGGGGACATGCAGCACTGTTTCTGTGCATTGTATGCAGAATCTGGCTTCTTGGGGGTTCATTATCTATTTATTTATTTATTTATTGCATTTGTATCCCACATTTTCCCACCTCTTTGCAGGCTCAATGTGGCTTACAATACATCTTGAACAGTGGAAATATATTAGAAAATAGTTATTTAGTGTTACAGAAGGATCTTGGGCAACATGATAATGATAAAACAAGATAGGAGTATAACAAGCAGATGTTGTAAGACGTTTTACCTACATATTTCTATTTTTAGTTGTGGTTACTTATTCTATATTGGGTGACGGTGAATCTGTGTTCTATGCTTGTGGAAAAGACAAGTTTTTCTATTGGCAGGATCATCTTTACTAATCTGGCTTGTTTAGTTTTACAATGGGTGTATTGATGTTCTAGTGCTGACTGCAACGTTTAAAATGCTGCCTTTTACTAGGTGCACCCTTGTTATGTGACTCATGGATTATTACTAAAAAAAATTATTTCATATCGAGCAGGGGGTGTTAAAAAAATGATTGGCTCCGGGTGTCAAATACGCTAAGTACGCCACTGATCATTAACTTTTTGACACTCATCAATCGGGCTTTTGCAGGGGTCATCATACAGAGACATTGGTACTCTCACTAATGGAGGAAGATGTTCTGGTAATTGTTCTGGACATACTCTCAGCATCTGATATAACAAACCGTAACATCTAACACAGCTAAGGGATTTGCACTTTAATCCATCCATCTACTGTGCCGTTCTACTAGGTAGTTGCCACAGCTTTTCTTGGAAGCCAATTCAATCTGCTGTTCTATAGCATTCTCTCCTGCTCTATTCAACATCTATTTTCAATCCCTGGGGAATGTTATGGCCTATAGAATCTATACCAATTATATATAACTGTTTTTTACTTTTGAGACTTGGTGTGAGGCAAGAATTCATATTCAGATGCTGAAGAATAACCTTACCTTCAATTGCAAAAAGACAGATACTATGGGGTAATTCTACTATATAGAGAAGGCATCAATAGGAGGACTTGTGTCTTTTTTCTTTTACATCTGTGTTTTCAATTCCATTTGGAAATGGTTCCCCCCTCCCCCTCTCCAGCCAAGTTGTATAAGAGTTTACCTTGATTGTATGACTGGAAACATATAAATTAAAAAAAATAAAAAATAAAGAAGGCACTACCTTTGGGGGGAAGAGTGCACGTAAACGACCACAATATTGGCAAGCATGTGCTTACTGTATATGTGCACATGTGCACATAAATGAAAATATTTCAACTATGTGTTATTCTACAACATGGCGTCTAAATGTGAAGGCACATAGTTTGAAGGTGGAGCTACACATGGGTGGAGCCTGGATAAGTGTGGACAACCTGCACAGTTATACACATACCAGTCGATATTCAAAATGATTAAAGTGGGCAAGACAGGCTAACTGTTGATATTCAGTGGCACTTAACCGGTTAGTACCTGCACCGAAACCAGCTAACTTGTGTGTGTTCTGGGGTGGAGCAGGCACATGAGGTTAAGTGCTGATATGCAGCTCTTGACCATATAAGATAATCCCTAAATTGGGTTGCATAAATAGTAGGCCCATCTTTAAGTGGTTCAGCTTATGCGGTCAAGGGCTGAATATTACACTTAACCGCATAAGCTTTAGTGGCCAACTTAAAACAGGATATTCAATGCCGGTGCCCAGACATTGCCCGGCATTGAATATCTGGAAATACAGCTGGCGATGAACTTCTAAACGCTGACCGCCACCAGCTGAATATTGGCTGGAAAAATTATAGAATACTATCATTTATGCACATTTTTTAGTAATCTAGACATGAGCATTTACAACAACTCTATGGCTAGTTTAAGTAGTTGCGCCTACAATATATGCACATATGTGATGGAAAAGATGAGTAAAGTCTCCAGAAACAAAAAAAATGAGGTTTTAATGAATTCTATTAGAGCAAATAATCTCTATATAATAAAAGGCACCTCCAACGTTCTGAAGCCTCAAGCCGGAAATTGAGGCGCCAGAGATATCCGGTTTGCCCTGAGTGTCTGGCCTGCCCTCGCGTCATAACGTCGAGGGCGGTGCTATGACAATCGGCCAAACGCCATCTCCCTGACCCTCGGCGGATATTCCCCACCTCTGGAGGACTAATATCGCCTGCACAACGTCGGAGAGAGGCAGGCGGGGACATAAGCATCGGCGACACGCAATCTCACTCCCCTTGCCCCTCGGCAGCCATTTCCCAACTTCGCAGGACGGAGGGAGCGACGCAGGCAGGCAGCCTGAACGTCGGACACACGCAGGGAGCCAGCCTGCCTGAACGTGCCAGGAATGGAGACAGCTTCAGTCGGAGTGAGCGCCACGACCCTGAAAGGCACTGGAAGGGGGGGTACTCGAACCTCAACCTGCAAGGGAGGAAGGGGGAGGGCAGGGAGGGGGAAAAATGCTGGCAGACGGAGGGACCACCATCCTGAAAGCCCAAGGGAGGCGGGGCCAACACCCTGAAGCTCGGATTCCCTCTCACACACACACACTCACATTCTCGCACAAACACGCCACACACACTCTCACTCTGTCACACTCACACATTCACTCTCTCTCACACACTCACTCTCACACACACTCTCTCAAACATACACACTACGATACAGAAAAACACCGCCACAGGGCCCACGATCCTGCAGGCTGGGGGGGAGGGGCACGACCCTGAGGCTGGGAGGGGGAGGGGGACGAGAAGAATATGGGAAAAGGAAACACAGGGGGGGAGTGGGAAGGATGCCAACACACGCAGGGGAGACCCCTGCGGCACACTCTCTGTCTCGAACACACACTCTCACACAGACAGTCTCACTCTCTCACACACACACAGTCGCAAATTCACTCTGTCTCTCACACACTCACTGTCAAACATACACACTTCCATGAAAACCTTGCTAGCGCCCGTTTCATTCCTCTCAGAAAACGGGCCTTTTTTACTAGTCTATAATACAACCCACCCTTTTATATGAAACAATTTTTTAAAAAAAAGTCATTTCCCTGTCCATATTTTGCCACCTTTGAGACATCAGGAAACGACAGTGCCAACCTTGCAAACTGTGTTCAGAAGCCAAATGCTCTTGAAATGTGCGAAACAATCAATGAAAATGTAAGGCCTTTCGTCCCCCATCCTTCTACTCCTAAAAGCACATGTCAAATAATAAGGTAGTTTCTGTAGCTACATTAAGATGGCCACATTCATTTCCATTGTGACGCAAGTGGTTTTGATCTCAGGTCTCCAGCAACAGTTAATGAATAGGCCACTGCAGCACACATAACTGTGCATGCACCCACATTATTCCCCGCAGTCGCTATATAACCAAGAAACAGTTTAAGCCCAAATAGGCACAAAATTAAAAGAAAAAGATAAAAGGAGATAAAAATCTTCAATTAACCCAGAAGACAAACAATTGTACAGCGTGCTGTTAACTTTAAATGCAATTCGATCTTAATCTTTAAGTATTAATCTAAATTACTAACCAGGGGATTGTTTCAGCCTACCAGATATGACAGTAAGATACAGCTGTCTGGGAAATGAAGTTAGGATAAAAAATGACCTTTTACCTAATTGGCTACAAATGGTTTTCCTGCAGATGAGTCACTTCCTTGCTCACTTTACTGCCATTTCAGATCCCTTATGGTCAAGATACATCCTCCCCCCCTCTCCGCCCCCTCCCCAGGCATGATATATTTGTTATTATTTTAAAAAAACATCTCGCTTGTCCATCTGCTACTACTTTTGAACCACTCCACAGGTAGCGGATTTAAAACAAATTGGAAATAGTATTTTCCCACGCGGAAATCAAGCTGTGGAAGATACAGCCAGAGGTCATGGTTAAGGCATCCAAAGTAGCTGAATATAAAGGAGATTTGGGCAGATACATAGAGAAGTCCATAAACAACTATTAGCTAAATATTAGCTTGGAATTTCGCTGCTCATCCCTGGATCTGTTCTTAGGAATCTGCCAGGTGCTTTCTAGTAACCTGGATTGTGTGTATATGAATATATTTGCGTATATGTGTGTGTGTGTGTGTGTATATGCGTGCATGTATGTGTATGTACATGTGTCCTCTTCCATTATAACCTGCAAACTGCAGGAGTACTATATGGGGTGGAAACAGGACTGTGACATTTTTTTGTTTTCACTTTGGAATGTTTGGGAATAATTTCTGGTGCAGCTCTGCGTTCAAGAAATGATGGATTTGTGTAGCGCTGAACAGAACCAAGGCTGGTTAAATTTGGTACATTTCTACAGTACTCGTTTAAATATGTGTTGATGGTTCAGAGGCTCACTGGTAAGCACAGCTATGCTTTGGCTTCTCTTTATCCCTGGTAGACACGTATTGCCTTATCTAATCCTGCACAGCAAACATGACTACTCCAAAAGACAATTTCACTGTATGATCAATGAGTGATGAATGTGCTATAGTCTATATTCAGTTCCACAATGCGCTACAGAAGCTAATCCAGAACAAAGACACGCATTGGAAGAGGACATCCAAAAGGGGCAGCTCTATCAAAGCCTTGCTCTACCCAGTCAGGTTTTCAAGATATCCACAATGAATATGCGTGAGAAAGATTTACATTCATTGGAAGCAGTGCATGCAAATTTCTCTTATGCATATTTATTGTGGCTATCCTGAAAACCAGACAGTTTGAGTGTCCCGAGATCTAGGTTGAGAACCACTGCTCTAGTGCAAAACCTGTTGTAGATTTCAGCCATCAAAAATACCCAGTGGGCGGGAACTCCCATTGGGTATTTTTGATAACTGAATCTACAGCAGATTAAAATTGGAGCATTTTCACACAGAAGAAAAACAGAGAAATGCAAAGAACTTTAGAATCCAATACTGCAGGTTATAGTAAATTCCTAATGCTCCAACCATGTCTGTGTCTGCACATGATGCAGACAGAGGACACAGGACAGCCGCATCACAAGTGGCCAGAAAACAAAATGGGTTCAAATTAAGTGTTCCTCCTAGTAACCCTTAAGAAAATTCAAACTATATGAACAGCAATGCTTAAAAACCTCTTACATAAGCAAGTCAGTGCTGAACTTCATATTTCTCTTGGATCTCTGCCTCATGTTACAATAAAGAATGTATGTGGAAGGGTTTATGAATTTCTCTTTTGCAATTTCTTCACCGGGGTGTCTGTTTATCCAAGAAAGTGAGGGAAAGTGAAGCTCAAAAAGAAAGTTAAGAGTTCACATTTTTCCTTCTATTCTACTCAGCACTGTACTTGGCTAGTGAACAAACTGTTTTATGTCCAAGCACCTCAATGCATGCGTCATACTGTCTTTTCACAGCCCTACAACCCTTACATTCAACCCTAGGTGTACCATATTACACTGTTGCACCCATCCGCACAACATCCAATAGTAATAAACAGAGCTCTCACCTAAATCCCATACAGTAGTATGTTAATTCTTTGCAAATCAGATCTGTAAATCATGCTGTCAGTAAAACCCAAATTAAGTGCCCACCCTTCAAGGGCACCACCTCCATGAAACTGTACATTTCAGAAATGGACATCTAAGGGGGCGATTCTGTAAAACAGATCCTAACATTTACATGCCAATGCTTGCATAAATAATTAGAATACTAGCACATACATGTGGATCTGCCAATACTCACCTAAGTGCTAGTCTGGAAATATGGGCGTAACCTGCAAAGCAGATATTTGTAAGGGGGCATGCACATGGGCGGAGCCTGGGCAAGACTCCCACTTAGCTTACAGAATACTGTAATGTGCACACGTATTTCCCGAATTTAGGTGTGACCATTTACACCAGCTCTACAACTGGCAAGGTGTTCGTGCCTAACCGCCTAGGAATTCATATACCTGGTTAGGCTAGAATTCTATACAAGAAATTAGGCATCTACTTTCTTTTATAGAATAGGCTCCTACCAGATGCCCTATTACAGAATTGCCCTTTTCAGGGTAATTCTCTATAAAGCTGCCTAGTTTTAGATGGCAAGAACATGCATAAATGGCGGTATTCTAATCATTTACGTGTATAAGTGGACACATACACACATAAATGACATCTTCTCCAAAGGAAATGTACCAGATAGCAGGCAAAAGATTGATAAAGCACAGCTCAGGAAAGGGACCTTAGTGGTGATGGTGTCTGAGGATCTCAAGGTGACAAAAGTGTCAATGTGACAAAGTGGCCACAGCCAGAATGATGCTAGGCTATATAAAGAGGGGTATAACTAGCAGAAGAAAGGAGATGTTGATGCCCCTGTACAAGTCGTTGGTAAGGCCCCATTTGGAGTATCAGTTTTGGAGGCCGCATCTTGCTAAAGACATAAAGAAGTGCTGCAGAGAAAAGCAAAGAAAATAGTATAGGATTTGCGCCACAAGACTTATGAGGAAAGACTTGATGACCTCTAGATGTATGCCCTGGAGGAAAGGAGAGATGGGGTGATATAGACATTCAAATATTTGAAAGGTATTAATATACAAACCTTTTCCAGAGACGGGAAGGCAGTAGAACTAGAGAAGGGGGTGGGGGTCTCAGATGGGAGAAGGGGGTGGGGGTCTCAGATGGGAGAAGGGGACATGGGAGGGGGGTCTCAGATGGGAGAAGGGGACGTGGGGAGGGGGGCTCGATGGGAGAAGGGGACTGGGGTGGGGAGGGGGATCTCAGATGGGAGAAGAGGGGAGAAGGGGACGGGTGGGGAGAAGAGGGGGTGGGGAAGGGGCCAATGCGAGAAAATGGGAGCCATGCCTGGGACTGGTGGGAAAATGGGTCTGGGGCTGAAAAGGGGTCCCTAATGCAAGGCATGTGGATGAAGGGGGCTGGAACTGATGGCTGAAAAGGAGGGTAGGTGGGATAAGGGGGCTAGTACTGGAACTGGGGGCTGAAAAGGGGACAGGGAGAAGTGGCTGGGGCTGAAGCTCGGGACTGGTGAGAGAAAAGGGCTGGGGCTGAAACTGCGGACTGGTGGGATAGTGGGGCTGAAAAGGGGGAGCAAGTGGGAGATGTGGGCTGGGGCTAGAACTAGGGGCAGGTGGGATAAGAGGGCTGGAACTGGGGATTGAAAAAAGGGGCAGAGAGAGAGAGAGGGGGGACAGACGATGGATGGAGGGGAGAGGGAGGGCAGACCCTGGATGGATAGGGGGAGATGAGAGGGCAGACCCTTAATGGATGGGGGGATGAGGGAGGGCAGACCTTGGATGGATGGGGGGGAGAGAGGGAGGGCAGAAAGTGAATGGAAGGGGGAGAGAGAGGGCAGACAGTGAATGGAAGGGGCAGGGAGAGAGGGCAGACACTGGATGGAGGGGACAGCAGAGAGGGCAGACACTGGATGGCAGAGAAAGAACGAAGACAGATGCTGGATGGAAGGAAGAGAGAGAAAAGAAGATGAGGAAAGCAGAAACCAGAGACAACAAACTGTAAATAAAATATATTTTTTTGTTTTTTTTGCTTTAGGATAAAGTAGTATTGTAGCTGTGTTAATAAATGTTTATAATAGAACATGTAAATAAGGTAATCTTTTTATTGGACTAATTTTAATACATTTTGACTAACTTTCGGAGAACAAAACCCCCTTCCTCAGGTCAGGTTAGGACACTGTAACACACTATACTGTATTGACCTGAAGAAGAAGGTTTTGGCCTCTGACAGCTAAATGTATTAGTCCAATAAAATGGTATTTTATTTTCTATATTTGTTTTATTTCTATTTGTTAATTTGTAAAGTGGTGATTGGTATTTGTTAGTTTTTTTTCCAAATTTACATCTGCTGTCTTTATATTTTGCACAGTACTAGGGGACATTTTCTGTTTCTGTGGTGTTGCATTGTATGCAGAGTCTGGCATCTTGGGGGTTCAGTTTAATTTTTGCCTAAATAGAAAGTTTATGATTACTTGTTCTATAGTGGATTAGGGTGTATCTGTGTTTGTGAAAAAGACATGACTTTCAGTTGGCATTGACTGTGCAGGATTGACGATCTGTACTATCTGTCTGGTTTCATTTTACAATAGGTGAATTGATGTTCTAGTGCTCACTGTAGTGTTTAAGATTTCTTTTTCCATGTGTGACTCATAGAAATGACTGCTTATGGTATGGTAGAATTGCTCTATAGGTCCTGAGTGTTTTGTATTCTCGGTATGCCTAGTACTGGATTTTGGAGGGGGGTGTTAAAAAATGACCGGCCCTGGGTGTCAACTACCCTAGGTACGCCACTGATCACGGCTAGACAGATTTGGATGGGCTGGAGTGGGGCTTCAGTAGTTGGAGAACAAAGCAAATCAAGATTACATATGCATATGCAGTATCGCATCATGCCTTATGCTACGAATTTATCTTTTTGAGCAAACTGGATGGACCGTACAGGTTATCTGCCATCATCTACTATGTTAATATTTGATATACCACATCTCGTTAATACATCTAAGCTGTTTACAAACATCAAATTATATCAGTAGCAGAATACTATACATAAATCCAGGACAGCACAAGAAACAAGAAAAAAAGAAAAGCTACATATTTGATAGAAGAGTCATCTGCCATATGCACTAGTCTACTGCCCATCATGAATACACTAGTAAAAAAGGCCCATTTCTGGCTGAAATAAAACGGGCGCTAGCAAGGTTTTGCGCGGAGTGTGTATGTTTGAGAGAGTGTCTGTGAGAGTGACTGTGTGAGAGTGAGAATGTGCAAGTGTGTGTGTGTGACAGAGAGTGGGTGTGAGTGTGTCTGTGAGAGAGTGTGTGTGTATGTGAGAATGAGTGTGTGCGAGTGCGTATGTGAGACAGTGAGTGTCCTTCCCTGTCCCCCCTGTCAGGTGTCAGGACTGGGGGGACTGTGGACAGTCATGAAGGCAGCCCCTATCAAAATAATGAAAGCAAGACCATTTGTATAATAATCACTGCATTCCAGAGAACAAAATGGAGCAAGTTCCCACATGCTATCTTTTGCTTTCTGTATTCAGTAGCTGACAGGCTTGCTAGACTTACCTAAGTGGCTGCAGCTGCAATACACTGAAAAGAAAGCAAGGAAACCTATGAGACGTAGATACGGCCGTCCCCTTGGCCTCTGACGCTCCTCCCTTCTTCTATTTGACTCCCCTCTGATAGGTCCGTCATTCGGTGTGACGCTCCTCCCTTTTCCTGTTTCAGTTCCCTTTGATAGGTCAGAGCGGTGCAGCTGACACTCCTCCCTTCTCTGATAGGTCAGGGCGGGGCAGAGATGTAGTGTGCTTAAAAATGGTTACAGAGCTTCGAACATACGAACTGTTGAAGCCTCAGAGTGTGCTTTAGAACGTTGAGGGTGCTTTTTATGTGCAGATGGGGCGTGGCCTACGGCCCAGATGAGCGTGGCTGAGACTGAGGGTGAGTAGTCCAAATAGCCTAGCCTACCAGGAGGACAGGAGTTCAGGACAGATGGAGTGAGCTTCAGAACGTCTGAGGGGGGATTTTATTTATATAAATATACAGCCTCCAACCAAATTTCCCTCCAAGGAGGAAACAAATGCTTTAGTAAACTTCATAAAGGACATCTCCATTCCTAAGTGTAATAGCAGATTATTCTATAATGTTGAGTCTATCGAGATACTTAGAGAATCTAGTCAGAAGAGTCTGAAAGAGAAGATGACTCATAGATTCTTCCTAGGATGATCCGAGAGTCCAAACAATAGGAAAGGTAGTCAAACTGCCCAAAACACAGCTGCAAGACTTGTATGTAACATCTCACAATTTAAGAAGGCATCACCACTCCTTTACTCATTACATTGGCTTCCGATCAAAGCCAGGGTTGCCTTCAAATTACATGTCATTACATTCAACATTATCTATGGTATAGCCCCTGACTATATGCTCCATTTGATTGACCTCCCTATGCGTAAATCCATCCCTGGATCCAGAGAATTCCTAATTCTCCATCAATTGTAAAAAGATAGTTTACAAAAACAGTTCTCTCTGCTGACTTTTCCTACCAATGTACTAATTGGTGGCATCTTCTTCCAAGGGCTGTTAGATCTGTACATGATTACAGTTGCTTTCGGAAATTATTAAAAATGTTCTTCTTTTCAAAAAGTTCCTGCAACAAGATAATGGAAGACAGGAAAAACCACTTTTATGCAAAATGCTGTCTCGAACTTTATCGTGTATAACTGCTTATAATTTGATGTTTGTTACACAGTACAACTTTGTAAAATAATTCATTAACTAATTTTTGTAAAGTTTCATATGGCCGTATATAGATTTACTCGACATATTTCCTTTATCAGAAGATATATAACTATAATATGTATGTACTAAATTGTCTGGATTGTAAGCCACATTGAATCTGAACTCTGTTTGGGATACAAATGTCATTATAAACAAATAGTTGGGATAAAATAGTGGCAATCTTAAAAGGGATTCCAGATGAAATCAGCAGCCAATACTCTTCCTTTAAGCGTGGGGTGATGTGATCAAATTTTCATGCACCTGTAAGGAATTTAATTGCCACATTTTGAATCCACTGTAGACATCTAATATCATTAGTTCGCAATCCCTTGAGTAAGGTGTTGCAATAAGTAAGGCAACTTATCACTAGAGCATGCATAAGAGTGGAGATGGTTTACTTATCCAATAATCCTCAAACTGAGCAAATCATTAGTAGGATAAAGAAGCATTTCCTATCAGATCCCATTTTAGGCACACTTTAGTAAATCTGACCCTTACTTAACATAATGTAACATAACAATGGTATTTGTATACTGTTATAACTGCAAAGTTCTAAGCAGTTCACAATAATCATAAGAAGTCAGGACAATCTCTCTGGAATTACACATAAATTATCAATCAATAACTCTGGTTATTTAAACAGACCAAATTTCTGAAAAAGATAGATTTTAAGGTTTCTCCTAAATAGGACATAAGAATCAGATTGAGGAAAACATTGAGAGATCTTGTCAGAGTTTAGGGGTTCGATATGCCAACAATAAATCATCTTACACCGTTTAGCAGAATGAAAAGTAAAAGGAGAATTATTAACTACTAGTAAAAAAGCCCCGTTTCTGATGCAAATGAAACGGGGGCTAGCAATGTTTTCTTCTGTGTGCATGTGGGAGTGTGTGTGTCCCTGCCCTCTAGCCTCTCTCCCCTCCCCCCTCTGAGTCCTTCACTGTTACAGAGCCAGCGATTTGATTTCGTGCTCTGCTGTTTTCCTTCACTGACTGTGTTACAGAGAGGGCGGGGCAGACACTCATAGGGAAACCGAATATCTCGCCCCCTTCACACTTCCGGCTGGAGGCTTCATAGAACGTTGGTGTTGCCTTTTATTTAGAGAGATTCTTTGAGGTCTGGACAGAGATGTGAACTGAAAGTTAGCCAACATTTAATCTGGAACAGCTCCATTTAAAATTTTAAACATAAAACAAGAAGTGTAGCTTTACAAAATACCCTGAAATTCTATCCGATTTTCTCAAAGAGAAAATTAAACGCACCGCTGTGTTCTGTATTGTCTGAAGCTTTCTTAGCTTGTGTTTTGCACCTCCCAAGAAAAACAAATTACAATAATCAAGTTTCAACAGTATCAGAGATTGAACTAGAAGTCTAAATTTATTAATGTCAAAGAGGCATCTCACACATCTCAATTTTCTCAGTAGGAAAAACAAGCCTTTAACTAAAGCGTTGATATGTGAATCAAGAGCGCTATCCACATAAAATCCTTACATTTTAACAACAGAGGAAAAAGTATATTTTGTTTAACCTGAATATCCTTCTAGTAAGCCATCCTGACCAAAGAAATATCTATATCCTGTACTTGATCCTGAGCTCAAATTTGGCAAAAGGAGTAATTAACTGAAGAGCATCAGCAACATATTTAGAGGAGAGGAGGATACGGGTCTGAGGGCGAGAGGAACGAGAGAGTGTGTGTGGTCAGGTCCATGAGGGAGGGAAGAGAAAAAAAAAGTGGTGGTTTATGGGAAGGAGTAAAAGAGTGTGATGGGATCACAGGCCCCACAAGTGACAAAATACTGAAATGTGGCACCTTAAGTAAAAACAATGGACAGCCCTTATTTAAACAGTACAGGTTCTCTAGAGGAAGAAGATGGTCTACCAAAATGATAGTCTGCACTATAAGCCTAAGAAGTGAGCCTAAGAACCTCAATAGAATATCCTAAAGTAGAGGAATGAGTTGACAGACATTCAAAACACCTCAAAACATTAACGCAATCAACTAAAACTGAATAAGATATAAGGCCAGAAGTATCAAAATTCACAAAAACACAGAAGAAGCAGAGAGGATCTTTAGTGGATACGAAACAAGAAAACAACTGGAGCTGAAGTAAAGGAAGTTAACTTGGGTGGGGTAGATGTGGATTGCAGTTATTATGGGGGTAATTCTATAAGGAGCTATCTAGTGTTAAGCAGCAAGAATGCACATAAACGGCAACATTCTAGTCATTCACAAACTTAAGTGACCTGTTATGCATGTAAATGACCTCCTATAGAATACCGACTAGCAGAAAAGTATATTCCACGTTTGATGGTGCATATTTTACCAGTTGGTGTGTACACGGGCAGAGTGTGCAAATACATATGTTCTGGCTTACATCTAGACATGGGTATTGACACCAGCTATAAAGTTGGTCTATAAATGTAAGTTCATTTTCTGCCACATGTGCTAGTGATTTGAAGTAAGCTCTTGCTTACTCTTTTGTCCTAGATGCACTGTTATAGAATAGAATTACCCTCTATTGTTTACCCTCATTATTTATATGTTTCTATGCAGTTTCCTTGAGCTTCTGAAAGATGTCATGTTCCAAACTTGTGTAATAAATTATTTATTGCATTTGTATCCCACATTTCCCCACCCATCAGTAGAGGTTCAATGTGGCTTACATAATATAAGAGAGACGGTTACAGATATAGGTTTCGTTGAAGTATAATTCTTAATAAATATGATCAAAATTACTACACATGAAATGGAATCTCATTTGTGATGTTAGATTCATTCTAGACAAACAGGATCCAGCAAGTGAGAGGTACTTTAGGTTAGGGTTCTTTACTAGTATGGCTTCTTCCAGGGACACAAAGAATTGCAAGAGTGCTGCTTAAATAAATATCAGAAAAACCAACAATAAAATGTTTATTATGGCTCTCATTTTACAAGACTTATTTGTGTTTGATACATGTATAAACTGGCACTTAATCTTGCATAAACATCTAAGTCTCCATTTTACAAAGCCGGGATATGCATGTATCAAACCCAAGTGCAAGTAAATGGCAAGCGGGTGTGGTCTGGGCATGTTTTAGGAGGGACAAGGGCATGGTAAGTTCATAGACATTTATTCCTCATTTCAGAAGGGGATAAAAACATCTTCCTAAAACACTGACGTCAGGAGTTATACCTGCTACCAAGCATGTTTGAAATTTAATGACCAGTTGCTACTGAGTGGCACTCCATTGGAGGGATTAGGGGAGGTTGCCCCTTTAATCCCCCAGAGGTTTTTGGCCCCTCCAAATGCCAAACTGGCAAGAGAAACTGTTAGGAAAATACTACTACTACTACTACTATTTAGCATTTCTATAGCGCTACAAAGCATACGCAGCGCTGCACAAACATAGAAGAAAGACAGTCCCTGCTCAAAGAGCTTACAATCTAATAGACAAAAAATAAAGTAAGCAAATCAAATCCTCTCCACCCCATGTCCAACAGTTCTCCCTCTCTCATTCCTCTCCCCCTCCCCCCTTATGTTCAACAATTCTCCCACTATCACCCCCCACCCCTCCTGCAGCATCTCTCCTTCCCTACTCCATCTTACAACTCTCCTTGTATGAATGAATGAGTCCCTGGCAGCAGCAGCGAGAGGAGCAAATTGGATGTGCGTGCTCCTGCATCTCTCTCTCCCATGCACCACTCGACTTGCCTGAACAGGTCCCCGGCAGGCAGCAGCGACCCCCACACACCGCCCCCCGCCAAGCCGGAAGCCTTCTCTCCGCCACGTTCCACCTAATAGCATCAGAATAATAATTGGTTATGTTTCGAAGGTCGCAAAGATAAACAGTTATGTGGCTGCCTCACTAGTGAAGCTTGAGGAATGGTCCAGAATTTGGCAGCTAATATTTAATGCTAAAACATGCAGGGTCATGCATCTGGGCTGCAAACACCTGAGGGAATGGTACAGTTTAATGATGAAGAACTTTTGTGCAGATAGGTGTGATGATCATCGGATGTGATGATCTTAAGGTAACAGGTAGAAAAGGCGACGACGAAAGCTATAAGGTTGCTTGGGTGCATAGGGAGAGGAATGGCCGGTAGGGAAAAAGAGGTGATGATGCCTCTGTACAAGACTCTGGTGAGACCTCATTTCGAATATTGTGTACAATTCTGGAGGCCACACATTCAAAAAGATATAAACAGGATGGAGTTTGTCCAGAGGATGGCTACTAAAACGGTCAGTAATCTTCATCATAAAGCGTATGGGGGCAGAATTAACTCAATATGTATTCTTTGGAAGAAAGGCGGGAGAGAGGAGATATGATAGAGACATTTAAACACCTACGTGGCATAAATGCACAGGAGGCGAGTCTCTTGCAACTGAAAGGAAGTTCTGGAATTAGGAGGGCACAGGATGAAGGTGAAAGAGGATAGACTCAGAAGTAACCAGAGGAAATACTTCTTCATGGAAAGGGTGGTGAATTCTTGGAATGGCCTCCCAGTGGAAGTGGTGGAGATGAAAACAGTATCTGAATTCAAGAAAGCTTGGGACAAGTACATAGGATCTCTAAGGGAGTGAAAGGGAAAGTAGATGGCATGGATGGGTAGACTGGATAAGCCATATCGTCTTTACCTGCTTTAATTTTTCTATGGTTCAGTCGATTCTGCATACATTTATTTTTCTAAAATAGATGTTTATGCTGCATGCACCATAAACATTCTTTTCTCCTGCATTTTAGAAGAGGCTCTATGTCGGCTGATTATGTTCTAAAACACTGGTGAACCTTCAGACACAATGACCTGCATGTCTCAATTCCTGCTTCTACAACCTGTATAAGTGCAGAAGCCTAACTTAGAAGCAAAAAAAACAGAATAAAGGGCTTACAAGACTGGAGCAGACAATGATACTTTACTCAGAGACCTGACAAAGGCCATGTTTCAGTGTCACTACGCCTGCGTCTGGGGTCAATCTAATCTGCAGTGCATAAAACTTTAAGCAATGTCAAGAACTTGCTAATGAGTCTGCTCAATATAGGTCTCCCACCTAATATCTAGCAGTAGTGTCCACTAAACTGGCAGACTCATTAGCAAGTTCTTGACATTGCTTAAAGTGTTATGAGCTGCAAATTAGATTGAACCCTGAAGCAGGCACAGTGATGCCGAAACATGGCCCGTGTCAGGGCTCTGAATAAAGTATCATTGTCTGCTCCAATCTTGAATGCCCTTTATGCTGGGTTGTTTTTTTTTTTTTTTGCTGCTTTGTACTGTGTACTTTGACCCTCCCTGTTTGGAGCCTAACTTAGAAACATCAACCCCCCTGTTTACTAAGCTGTACTACCAGCTGTCATGCAGAAATGCCAACACAGCCCATTCAAAATGAATGGGTTGTGTTGGCATTTGCACACGGCAGCTGTTAGCATGGCTTAGTAAACAGGGGGGCAAGATAGGATTTCAAGGCCTGATACTCCTAAATTAAGGTGTTCATTTTCAAAGTGCATTGACTTACAAAGTTAACTAGTAACCTATGTAACTTTGTAAGTCTATCCGGCCGATATTTGGAGTTATTTCACTGGCCAGGAATGGCTCCTTAGCAGCTTTCCATGAATATTCAGCGGGGATAGCTTGCTATCTTATGCTGAATATTCGTGGTCAGCGTATAGGGGGGATTCTGTATATGGCGCCTAAAAAATCCACATGGAAAATATTTTCGCATAAGTGTATTCTATAAATGCCGCCTCGATTTAGGCGTGGTATATAGAATACACTTACCCCAGCACCTAAATCTACGCGTGTCTATCAACACTAACTAAAACATGGTGTAAATCATGATGAGTAGATTTAGGGACTGGGCCATATTCTGTAACTAAGTGTGCAAAATCTGGATGCCCACGAAACGCCCATTTCCTCACCCATAACAATGCCCCTTTTTGGCTGCACATATTAGAAGTTAGGCGCACTGCATTACAGAATATGCTTAGTGAGTTGTGCATGTAAATTCTAATTATTGCCAATTAGTGCACATTATTGCTTGTTAAGTACTGTTATCAACGTTAATTAGATTGTTAAGCCAATTAGGTTACACACATTGTTACAGAATATGCTTGGATTTCAGTGTGGATCTCTAGGCGCACTATATATAATCTGGGGAATAGCGGATAACCAGCTATATTGCACAATACAGCTGGCTAGCCGATTCAGCACATCACTGCCTAAGTTTGGCGGCCAAATTGGGCCACCATAAACTTACCCAGCCAGCGATGAATATTACATACCCGGTTAATTTAAACCAAAACCAGGCAAAAAAAACCCAGATATTCAAAGCAGGTCACTGGAAATGGCCCTGCATTGAATATCCAGGTTTAGCACCAGTGTCGGGCAGCGCCAGCTGAATATCAGCCGATATGTGCTTAGAAAATGAGCCTCTTAGGCTCCTAAATTTATGCCCTATTTTATTCATCTTAATTTAGGAGTATAAATTTGGGACTATCATTCATTTGCCTAGATTTATGAGCCTAATGCTGAAAAGCAGTGCTAAGCTCCTGATTTTTTTCCTCACCCTAAATCCACCCCATTACCACGCTGCTAAATCAAGTTAAATGAAATTTAAAGCATAAATTTAGGCACTTAGCCCTAATAAATTTTCAAAGAGGCCACAATTTAGGAGCATAATCTCAAAGCTAGGAGCATGAATTCCTTGAATACTGGGTGCCCAATTTTCATTTAAGGGTGCCTTAAAATGCAGGCAAGGAATGGCATCCAAGTGACTAAGAGACAGAAGGCACTTTGTAAAACCTCTTAATTGTCAATTACAGAAATCCTAGAAAAGTAGGACAATCGTTTTTGATAAAGCAGCATCCATTACTTTACAAATGTCGCTAGTGTGCCCAGGGCTCTTACCTGTACCTATGTTTTTATTTATTAACCTTTATTTCTACCCCAGAGAAATATGAATTCTTACATGGGGAATGTGTTCTTCCTGCAAGTGAACCTGTCATCACAGTTCTAGCTTTACATACATCTTTCAGAAGACATGATTAATAGCAATACTTGCGATTCAACAGAGCACAGTCTTCAATCTCAGAGATGTCGAATTTCATAAATCGCTGAGTGAGTGATCATAGAATGTATGATTTAATTAGCAACCCTGCACAGAATTACAGATTTATGTCATGGGGGAGGGGTGAGCGAAGGTGCCAAATCAATAGCAGCCGGACTGCATGTCTTTCCCCAAAGCACCTCAGTCCACTTGTTCACTTACTAAAATGATATTTTCATTTGGATTGGGCCTGTCAAACAATTAAGTAACTCTTTGTCTGTATCTTGTGGCTCAGGAAGTGTCACAGCATGGCAGCTTCTCAGATTCCTGATCACCAGGGCACAAGGCAACAGAGAGAACAAATCAAGGTAAGGCATACACAAGAAGTAGCACATATGAGTTTATCTTGTTGGGCAGACTAGATGGACCGTGCAGGTCTTTTTCTGCCGTAATCTACTATGTTACTATGTAGAAGTTCATATGTGCAGGACAATTCTACAACAGGGCACCCTCTGTTCTATAAGGTTTTCATGTTTAAGTTTCAAGTTTTGTTTATTATTTGCTATACCACCCATCAAAGTCTGTCTGAGCAGTTTACACATACATAGAAACGTCCTCAAAGTTTTAGCATAACAGCTGGGAAACAGTGGCGTAGCTACATGGGGCCAGGGGGCCTGGGCCCCCATAGATTTGGCCCTGGACCCCCTTGCCAATGACCCTCTCGCCCCCC
This sequence comes from Microcaecilia unicolor, assembly GCF_901765095.1. Classification (NCBI taxonomy): domain Eukaryota; kingdom Metazoa; phylum Chordata; class Amphibia; order Gymnophiona; family Siphonopidae; genus Microcaecilia; species Microcaecilia unicolor. The sequence continues at coordinate 98,920,587 of NC_044034.1, read as the reverse complement.
CCCCCCCTCCTGCTGCCAACCCGCCGTCACCTGCCTTTGCTGGCGGGGGACCCCAACTCCTGCCAGCCGAGGTCCTCTTCTTCTCGCAAAAGGCTTCCTTCTGTTTCTGGACATCAGAAACAGAAGGAAGCCTTTTGTGAGAAGAAGAGGACCTCGGCTGGCAGGGGTTGGGGTCCCCCGCCAGCAAAGGAAGATGATGGCGGGTTGGCAGCAGGGGGGGGGGGCGGTCGAGAGGGTCAACGGCAGGGGGAAGGAAAGTTGGTGGTGGCGGGGGGGTGGGGCTAAAATGTGCCCTCTCACCTCGGGCTCTGGACCCCACCCCCCCCCCCCCCACCCCCACCAAAGTCTGGCTACACCCATGCTGGGAAACATAATGACTGCTAGCAGAAGATTATCCAAGAACTTTTTCTATGTTCACATGTTTAGTCAAAACTATTTCACAGAGTGGTATCCTTCCCATATTTCATTCAGTCAAATCTTCCGAACACTTCATGGCACTCATAAATAACAACAAAGCTTCAACAGACCTTGAACCCACACTGAAATGTGCAATCACTCTCCTTGGTGCTGAACAGCTTAAACAACCGAGCAGTTTAAAGGATTTTTAATTTTACATCAAGCATAAACACACGTCGGTCCAGCTTCCAAGACCCATTGATTTATCAGCTAGCTCTGAAGGAGGAGACGCAGGTGGAATTTACTGAGTAGCCAAACTGCAGTGGAAATTTACTTTAGTAGCACTTTTTGAGACGTATGGTAACATGTCGATGTTTGCTGCTGAGATTCCATTTATAGGCAAAGGAAGGGGGGGGGGAACAAAGAAACATCTGCATATTTTTCATCTACTGCTTCCCCACTGCACACCCAGAACACTATTGTTGCACATAAAATGATTTTGCTAACCTGCAGCACAGCAGTTTTTAGATGGCAGATTTGGCACTCATTTCTTTGACAAGCAACCATGTCAATATTGTTTGCCATAGCAAAGTACAGTTCAGAAAGTATGTGGGTCTTACATACTGGTAACTGAAGCATGAGAAACAAGCAGGTAGATGAGTACAGTGTAGTTTCTGTTTAAAATCTCCCTCAGGAAATATTTCACCATTTAAAAAAAATACTCAAAGTGTACTGTTTTGGGATCTTGTCAGGTACTTGTGACCTGGATTGGCCACTGGTGGAAACAAGATACTAGGCTTGATGGACCTTCGGTCTGTCCCAGTATGGCAACACTTATGTACTTTTGTGTTGGCCGTTAAGGGTGCAATTCTATAACGGTGGCCCAAATATGGAAGCCAAAATGCAGGGCGCTGATTGTGAATTCTACAATGATATCCGGGCGCCCAGAATCCATTATAAAATAAAGCATAAAGTCCACATTTGCGCACCAAAATTTAGGTGCGATCAATGACGTCATACAAAAGGCAGACATAAATGTGTGAGCACAACTACTGAATTTTAGCTTGTAACTTACAGTATTCTTTATTGTATGCGCATATATGTGGGACTCACCCATACCCTGCCCACATGTATACCCCATTGCAGTTGTGCGATATGTGGGTTGAGAACTAAGTTTGCAGAATACCACTCAGCGCTCAACTGGCACTTATGCATATGAATGTAAGCGCAACTCAGAAATGGGCGAACAACAAACTCTGCCTGAACCCAAGCAAAACAGAGATCCTTTGGGTACCTAACACAAGTGGACAAATACCCAACTTCAAAATACCTTTTAGGAAGTATGAACTCCCCCTAAAATCCACAGGTCAGAAATCTTGGGATACTGCTAGACTCATCACTCACTCTGGTCTCGCAAATTCAAACAACCTTTAATAATTGTCTCTATCGCCTACGGCAGTTACAAAATCTCTCTTCATATACTGATAAGACAAGTCTGACCACAGTGGCCCATGCCATGATAACATCATAACTAGACTACTGTAATGCCCTGTACACTGGTCAAACTCAAAAGAGTTTGTATCGGCTCCTACTAATTCGGAATGCTGCAGCACAACTGATAGAAGGCAGCAAGAAGAGGGGGCCACATCACACCCTTCCTGTAAAACCTACACTGGCAACCAGTACCTTACAGGGCTAAATTAAAACTCTATATTTGATTTTTAAGGTCCTCGGGCAAAATAGGCCAGAGCACTTTAAGTTGGCTCTTTACACACTTTTAAGATCTCTAAGGCTCTCTCAAGGAGCATCACTATCTGTGCCCTTATCAAAAGAAACTCTATGATGTGACACTCTGCAGAGAGCCTTCTCAGGGGTAGCCCCCATGCTCTGGAATTCACTTCCAGAGGAGCTATGTCTAACTCAAGACTACCTCTACTTCAGGAAGCAGGTGAAAGCATGACTCTTCTCCCAAGCCTTTAGCACATAGTGTGACTGACTATATACCGCTCTGCACCTAGACTAGCTTGCCACACACACTGTAATTTAGGCCAGTTCTTTATACATGTTTAATTGTAGAAAGAACTTGCCTTGAGTTTAGCCACCCATCTATTTATCCCAACTGACTCTGTACCACCCATCTTGTCCCCATCTCTATATCTGCACTTGGTCCCTCAGCTATATGGTAAGCTGTACTGTAGAAAATAATTAGCATATTTGTTATTTTAATGTTCTAATGTGTGTTTATTAGATGTTTCATTAGTATTATACTGACATTGCATTATATCTGTTAATTGAATTTCAATGCTGTTAAAATATTTTTGATACTGTTTCATGGTAGTCCTATTATAAGGTTTTAATTTGCTGTTCTCAAGTTTACCTCATTTATTGTATTTATGCTTGTATTTGGTCATTTTTAAATTGTAAGTTTTATGTTAAACTGTACCTGTTGTACAATGCCTTGGATGAATTTCTTCATAAAACCGGTTAATCAATCCCAATAAATATACAAATACTCTATAATCTTAGCGCGCAAATGGTACTTGGGTGCTAAGGTTACAGAATGAAGAGGTAAATGGCCAATACAAAACTCCTTAATCAGATTTTTTAGAAATTATACAGATAATATTGAGCCATTTAGGAGGGGAAGTTATCAATGTGGGCTACTGTTAAGACAAATTGCTTTATTGTTAACCCAGGTTCTTAGTAACTAGGTCACATTGCATAAAATGAGACCTGTACTAAAACAGCATAAGTTAATTGTAAAATAATCCGTCTTAACAGTAGCCCACATTGATAACTTCCCTCCTCAATTTGCTAAATGGCCAATACGATCCATATAATTGTGCCTCAGGTTACTGCAGAAGTGAGGGCAGAGTCACACATTACTCGTTTATTGGTGATATTCAGCCACTAAATGGATGGTGCAACATGGTCACCAGTGAATCCATATATTCAGTAATCCCTTGAGCGTGCCAGCAGAAAATCCAGGCTGAACATTTACAAAAAAGGACTCCAACCTAAACACTCAGACCCAGAAAATTCAAAAGCAAAATAAAAACTCCAGAAGTGAAAGACTTCACATTACCAAATCACTGTCTTGTTGGTTTTAGGAAACCAAGTATTGGTAATAAAAAGAAAAGAATTACGCTATAAAACTATAAGTTATTTGTCATCTTAATCAGCTTTACATTAACAGAACTTTAAAACCACACATGTAGTTGCCTCTGAGGATGACTTAATGACTTGTTTTTGGCAGACAAACAGCAAGACAGCTACTAATTGAGAAAAGGAAGACCGATAAGTATCATCATCATTAGTTTTCTTATTGCCTAATTAGGCCAATATTGAACAGAGATACTGCTAACAAAAATAGGTCATGCAAAGTAGCATGATTGGTAGAGTAAGGATTAGAGAACCTAAGTTTCAAGCATTCTCCTAACACATTGTTCTTCACTTTAATCATTAGAGAGTTTCTCCTCTCACAACAGCCTTTATAAAGATGAATGAAGACCGAATTCTGAAAGCCGGTGTCCTAAGGCCAACAGTCTGCCAAAAAAAACATGGTTTTCTATCCATATTACACTTATATATATATGTGTAATTTAATAAGACAGTGCTCGGAGATGGGAGGGCGGTAGAACGAGAGGACATGATATGAGAGTGAAGGGGGGCAGACTCAAGAAAAATGTCAGGAAGTATGTTTTCACGGAGAGAGTGGTAGATACTTGGAATGCCCTCCCGCGGGAGGTGGTGGGGATGAAAACAGTAGCGGAATTCAAGCATGCGAGGGATAAACATAAAGGAATCCTGTGCAGAAGGAATGGATCCTCAGAAGCTTAGCCGAGATTGGGAGGCGGGGCTGGTGTTTGGGTGGTGGGGCTAGTTCTGGGCAAGACCTCTACGGTCTGTGTCCTGAAAATGGCAGATACAAATCAAGGTAAGGTATACACAAGAAGTAGCACATATGAGTTATCTTGTTGGGCAGACTAGATGGACCGTGCAGGTCTTTTTCTGCCGTCATCTACTATGTTACTATGTCATGAAGTAAAGAAGAACAATGAAAGCATCAGTATGGTTGATGAAGGAATCTGTTCTAGGGCAGTCCTGATCTGCTAGACAAGAGCAATCCCTGTCCTCTGCACAGTCCCTTCATCCTCTAAATATTGCATGAGGGAGTTACAGATGTGGCTTCGAAGGCATTCCCACACTCCTCACCACACTCATACACCACCACCAGATGGTGACTTAAATAGTGCTTCTATTTCAGTCTGCTGAGAAAAAAGCTCTGATCTACACACACACTCCCCTCCTGGTTCACTCCTCAGTCTTTAGGAAATAGGCAGGCACACTAGAGAGGTTCATGTGAGGCAGTGAACCCTAGAGCAAGATCTGCAGGAGAGGGTGGATTTAGCAATGCATTATTAATATTATTAATATGACATTATCCAGAACAAGCTCAGGTTCAATGTACCTTACATTCAAGAAAAAAACATCAAAAATATAATACCGTCAGATAATTATAACATTTAACATATTAGGAATAATTGTGTGTTTGTCATGAAGCTAGGTTAGAGTATTGCTTATGCTGAAACATATAAGAGAGACAGCAACATTAGTTTATTGTCTTTTGAAAAGATATGTACTTAAGAGAAAAGCCTTTAGTAATTTATGGAATCTCAGATAATTTTCTAAGTACCTTAATTGCTTGAGTAGAGAATTCCAAAATTTGGTACTCCGATATGTGAAGCCTGCAACAAGGATTGATTTGTAAGAAAGACATTTGCGGTTTGGATAATGGAGCGTGAGGTATTCTCTAGATGTTTATTACCTGAAGGTAAATCAATTAGTTGTTGCATATAGGAGGGTGATAAACCATATGTGATTTGGTAAATAGTCACACATATTTTAAAGGTGATCCTGGTGATTATGGAAGCCAGAGAAGTTTTAATAAGAGAGGGGAAGCCTTTTCAAAGCGAGGAGTACTGCATACAAGGTGAGCAGCGGTATTTTGTGCAGTTTGTAATTTTTTTAAGGAGAGATTACAATAATCAAATTTGGAACATTTAATCTGCACCTCGAGTTCCCTACTGGGAAGAAGCAAACCACGCTATAGAAGATTTAAAAGTCTTTGTTATCAAACAGGTACCATCTAGACCAAGAGGTGGTAATACAGAAAGTATTCTTTTAAGAGAAGAACAACACTTTATTTTTAACTTAAATACAGTCACCCCTAATGGTCTTAATCTGGAACTAGATCTTACACCTTTCCTGTAAATTCACTCCTGTCCCTATACAGTAGTTTTGTAGTAAGGGGTTTTTTAGATCTCATTTGCATTTTTGAGACATTCTGTTACATATTTACTAGTTTATCAGCACTTTACATATGTGAAACATTTTGTTATATATCTTCTAGTTCATCAGTACTTGACTACACCCTGACCTGTACAACATTCTTTCAATTACACTAACCTTTGATTATACAGGTCTATATATCCAGCACAACATCACTAATCCAATAACTGCAGTATTATAACCTTACAATTTGTATTCTTCAGTCTTAATTACTGTTTTAAAAACCATTAGAACTCTTAGTAAGAGTATTATAAACACTATTTTATCTAATGTATTATTCTACAATCGCAGTTAGATTTGTCACATCACTAAATAGGTCACACTTCACCATTTTAAATGATTTTCTGTTTTTGGCGCCTTGCATCCTGCACCGTGCATGTAGCCCCGTGCGGGGCGCGGGGCGCCAGACACAGATGGTCACGCGGTGGGGGCGCCGGAGTCGACCAGCGCTGGGGAGGACTTTTTGGCTGACGGGGATTGGGGACACCTGCTGGCGGGCAGGGTGCCTGGTGCGGTGGCGGGGCAGGTGGTGGCGGCGGCGGGGGGTTGCGGTTGCAGCAGGGGGGTTGCGGCAGCGGGGGGGGGTCCAGTGGCGGGAGGGGGGTTGGCGGCGGGGGGAGGTGGCTAAACAGTGCCCCCCCCCCACTTCGGGCTCTGGCCCCCCCTCCCACTGAGCTCTGGCTACGCCCCTGGGATGAACCACACCAAATCTAATTAACTGTACTCCTACACTGTATTTGTTCACACCGGAGTCTGTAACCATCTCTCCGGAACTATGTAAGCTACTTTGAGCCTACTAATAGGTGGGAAAAGGTGGGATACAAATGTAACAAAATAAATAAATAAATGCTCTCAACAGAATCTCTCATTTTTTCTTTCTGGACCAGAGACTTTGCTTGTGCTAGTCCAAAGAATCAATTGTTCACCACTTTTGGTAAGCTTCTAGTTGTGTATGTCTTAGTATTCCATTTGTTTTCAATTCACATTTCTCACTGTGTTTTATTCGGTGTTAGCATTACAACAGTTATGTGTATCCGCCATAACTCACTGGTCACATTTCCATGATATACTTTGAGGTGGATTCCTTTTTCTCACCTTCACTTTAATTTATATTACATAGCGATTCACCACCTATGTTGTTTTAAAGTCAGCAATATACCCGAAATGCTTGCACAGTTTAACTTACAACGGTGGTTTTTCATCTTCTTGCCAAGAAACATTACCGGCATAGATTGCAAGTTTCAATCAGATACAAATTGGGTGTCTCTAGCATTAGCACGTACTAATTCTTAGTGTGCGCTAAAAGTTAGCACGCCCATAGTGCAGCTTAGTAAACAGGGCCCTAAGTTTTTGTTTTTTATTGATCTTTCGATTTGTTTCTTGATGACATATTATTTGTTCATATTTGGTTCAGTACACTAATGTATGTATTCTCATACTAGGATTTCAACCTAGAATCCCGAGTTTAGACTTTAACACTTGCAGCGTTTGAGGTACAGACGAACAACCACGGAAGTGGAGAAACTGGATCCGCCACCAGGGGGAGCGCAGAGACAAGAGAGTAGTGGAGGAGTGGCCTAGTGGTTAGGGTGGTGGACTTTGGTCCTGGGGAACTGAGGAACTGAGTTCGATTCCCAGCACAGGCAGCTCCTTGTGACTCTGGGCAAGTCACTTAACCCTCCATTGCCTACCGCATTGAGCCTGCCATGAGTGGGAAAGCGCGGGGTACAAATGTAACAAAAAAAAAATGCTTCCAAATAAAGCCCAAGAGATGAGAGCTGAAAAAAATAAAGCTTTAATGGTAAATAAGACTCAACATGTGTTTACCACTGGATGTCCATTTTGATATGGATTTTTATTTTGCTCAATCTACACATTATTTTGTTTAACACAATAGTCTGTATTCATGTTTATACAATTTTATGTATTCATTAGTATATGTTTTATTTTATTTTAGTTTGTAGACTCCTGAGGCAGGCGTTGTTCGTCAAAACACAATTCCATGTCGAGTCTTATCTACCATATTTTTCCAGCATTTGAGGTACATCATTTACTGTTTATACATGCTCATATTTGTACAGAGTCTTACAAGTCAGCACATAGGTACGTTATATATAGTCTCAGTGCTAAGGGATGGCCAGAATCCCAATTGTGTACTATGAAGGATGGAAAGACCTGTAGAAACTCCATGAGCTGACTAGCTACTAAACCTTCCATCACTTTTACCAATAAAGGAATAGAGGCAACAGGTCTATAATTAGATGTTTCGCTTCTCCTGGCCTTGGAATTCTTTAGAAAAGGTGTCAGAATGAACACTCTCAGTCTTAACTAGAAAAACATGAACCACTGAACTCTTTAGTGACCTCTCATGAGAATCAGCAGGGTCAACGTCTAGCTGAATTACATACCATGTGTGAGAGCCAAGAATCTACATATGCAGCCAAACACCATTGCCAACCATTTGGTCAACAGCTGCCAGATATGGAAGGAACGTGACATGCAGAAAATGGTAGAGACTATTATAAAGAACAAAATAACAGAGCACAACATGGATTCAGTCAAGTGAAATCTTGCCTCACCAATCTACTACATTTCTTTGAAGGGGTGAATAAACAATGTGAATTAAGGTGAACCAGTCGATATTGTGTATCTGGATTTCCAAAAGGTATTTGACAAAGTACCTTATGAAAGACTCGAGGAAATTAGAAAGTCATAGGATAGGAGGTAATGTCCTACTGTGGATTAAGAACTGATTAAAAGATAGAAAACAGAGAGTAAGGTTAAACAGCCCATATTCTCAATGGAGAAGTGTAAATAGTGGGATTCCCCAAGGGTCTGTGCTGGGACTGCTGTTTTTTAACATATTTATAAATGATCTAGAAATGGAAATAACTAGTGAGATAATTAAATTTGCTGATGACACAAACAGGGGCATAATCAAAAGGGATGCCCAAGTTTTGCTGAGGACGTCCTCGCAAATGACCTCACAAAACGTCCCAATGGAGGGGCGGGGAAACCTGCATTATCGAAACAAGATGGATGTCCATCTTTTGTTTCAATAATACAGTCGGGGACGCCCAAATCTTGACATTTAGGTCATCCTTAGAGATGGTCGTTCCTAGACTTGGTCGTTTCTGATTTTCTGCGATAATGGAAACTAAGGACACCCATCTCAGAAACAACTAAACGCAAGCCCTTTGGTCATGGGAGGAGCCAGCATTCGTAGTGCACTGGTCCCCCTCACATGCCAGGACACCAACCAGGCACCATAGGGGGCACTGCAGTGGACTTCAGAAATTGCTCCCAGGAACATAGCTCCCTTACCTTGTGTGCTGAGCCCCCCAAACCCCACTACCCACCACTGAACACCACTACCATAGCCCTTACGGGTGAAGGGGGGCACCTAGATGTGGGTACAGTGGGTTTCTGGTGGGTTTTGAAGGGCTAAACAAAAAAAAACAGCACCACGGGCCTTTAGTTTGTACTTCGTTCCCTCTCTTTTGTTATATCCGGGTTTTGAAGGGCTCACATTTACCACCACAAGTGTAACAGGTGGGGGTGGGCCTGGGTCCGCCTGCCTGAAGTGCACTGCACCCACTAAAACTACGTCAGGGACCTGCATACTGCTGTGATGGACCTGAGTATGACATTTGAGGCTGGTAAAGAGGCTGGCACAAAATATTTTTAAAGATGTTTTTTGAGGGTGGGAGGGGGTTAGTGACTACTTGAGGCATAAGGGGAGGTGATCCTCGATTGTCTCCGGGTGGTCATCTGGTCAGTTCGGGCACCTTTTTGTGGCTTGGTTGTAAGAAAAATAGGACCAGGTAAAGTCGTCCAAGTGCTCGTCAGGGACGCCCTTTTTTTCCATTATAGGTCGAGAACGCCCAAGTCCCGCCTTCGCTACACCTCCAACACGCCCCCGTGAACTTTGGTCGTCCCCGCGATGGAAAGCAGTAGGGGACGCCCAAAATCGGCTTTCAATTATGCCGATTTGGGCGACCCTGTGAGAAGGACACCCATCTTCCGATTAGTGTCGAAAGATGGGCGTCCTTCTCTTTCGAAAATAAGCCTGAAAGTTATTCAAAGTTGTTAAATTATAAGAGGGTTGTGAAAAATTGCAAGAGGACCTTATGAGACTGGGCGACTGGGCATCCAAATGGCAGCAGTTGGGACATCTTGGGGGGGGGGGGAGAAGAGGAGACAGGAGGGAGGTAGTGATGGAAGGGGGAGGGACAGAGAAAGAGAGATGCTGTACAGAAAGGGGAGAGAGGGGGACAGATGCCATATAGCAGGGGGGAGACAGAGGGCAGATACTGGAGGAGAAATAGAGGGAGCAGGAAGATGATGTATGGATTGGGGAGAGACAGAGGAGAGAGATACTAATGAAAGGGGAGAGGGGGAGACACTGGATGGAAGAGGAGAGAGATAATGATTGAATGGGGATAGAGGTGAGATGCTGGATGGGAAGGGGAGAGAAGGGGAGACAAAGAGGGCAGATATTGGGGCAGAGAGACAGATGATGGAAGGAGGGAAGAGAGGGGAGACGGATGGCAAGGGCAGAGGGCGAGAGTCAGAGCAGATGCTGGATGGAAGAGAGAGAGAGAGAGAGAAGGATGAAATTGATTTTTTGGGATGGAGAGAAAGAAGACATTGGATGGAAAGGAGAGAGAGGGGGCAGATGCTGTACAGAAGGGGGAGATACAGAGGAGGGGATAATGATGGAAAACAGAAGGGAAGGAGAGAGAAAGAGGACAAATATTGGATGGAAAGGGTGGAAAAAGAGGGCGGAGTCAGTGAAAGACTGGGGAATAAGGGGAAGTGGAATAAGATAGCTGGGATGAGGGAGAGATGGAAAGCTGCGGGTAGACAGAGTAAAAAAAATGAAATTGAAAACTAGATAGTAAGAATAAATTAAATTTGGACAGAGATGCAGATAAATAAATTGAAGAAAGCTGAAAGGAAAAGGAGAAGAGAGAAAAACAACAAATGGAAAGGAAATCCTGTCAAAAGAGTTGAGAGAAGACAGAGGAAAGCAGAAACCAGAGACTTAGACCATGATGATCTCATCCCATGGTTTTCAGTATCATCTTTATGCTGATGACTCCCAGATCTACCTCTCCACACCAGAAATCTCAGCCGAAAGCCAGGCTAAAGTATCTGCCTACCTGTCTGACATTGCTGCCTGGATGTCTCAGCGCCATCTGAAACTAAACATGACCAAGACTGAGCTTCTTATCTTTCCCCCTAAACCAACCTCTCCTCCTCCCCCATTCTCTATTTCTGTGGATAACACTCTCATCCTTCCTGTCTCATCAGCTCGTAACCTTGGGGTCATCTTTGACTCCTCCCTCTCCTTCTCTGCACATATTCAGCAGACTGCTAAAACCTGTCGTTTCTTTCTCTATAATATCAGCAAAATTCGCCCTTTCCTTTCTGAGCACACTACCAGAACCCTCATCCACACTCCTATCACCTCTCGCTTAGGCTATTGCAACTTGCTTCTCACAGGTCTCCCACTTAGCTATCTCTCTCCTCTTCAATCTGTTCAAAACTCTGCTGCACGACTAATATTCCGCCAGTGTCGTTATGCTCATATTAGCCCTCTCCTCAAGTCACTTCACTGGCTTCCTATCCGTTTCCGCATACAGTTCAAACTCCTCTTATTGACCTATAAGTGCATTCACTCTGCAGTTCCTCAGTACCTCTCCACTCTCATCTCTCCCTACATTCCTCCCCGGGAACTCCATTCACTGGATAAATCTCTCTTATCTGCACCCTTCTCCTCCACTGCTAACTCCAGACTCCGTTCCTTTTATCTTGCTGCACCTTATGCCTGGAATAGACTTTCTGAGCCGGTACTTCAAGCTCCATCTCTGGCTGTCTTCAAATCTAAGCTAAAAGCCCACCTTTTTGATGCTGCTCTTAACTCCTAACCCTTATTCACTTGTTCAGAACCCTTATTTTATCATCCTCACTTTAATATTCCCTTATCTCTTGTTTGTCCTGTTTGTCTGTCCTAATTAGATTGTAACCTCTGTCGAGCAGGGACTGTCTCTTCATGTTCAAGTGTACAGCGCTGCGTACATCTAGTAGCGCTATAGAAATGATAAGTCGTAGTAGTAACATCATTAGAAAACGTAAATGGCCAAACAACAAAATGCCCTCCCGCGGGAGGTGGTGGAGATGAAAACGGTAATGGAATTCAAACATGCGTGGGATAAACACAAAGCAATCCTGTTTAAAAGGAATGGATCCACGGAATCTTAGCGGAGATTGGGTGGCGATGCCGGTAATTGGGAAGCAAAACCAGTGCTGGGTAGACTTCTACGGTCTATGCCCTGATCGTGACTGAATAGATATGGATGAGCCTGAGTATATATTTTAAGGGGCTTCGACATTAGCTTCAGAACTTTTAGTACAAGAAGAGTGCTGGACAGACTTCTACAGTCTGTGCCCTGAGAATGGCAACAACAAATCAAACTCGGGTATACATAAAAAAGTATCACTTACCAAGTAAAATGAGTTTATCTTGTTGGGCAGACAGGATGGACTGTACAGGTCTTTATCTGCTGTCATTTAGTATCAGCCTTATTTTCAAAAGTGATGGGCGCCCATATTTCGACCCAAATCGGGAGATGGGCGCCCATCTCGCAAAGATGCCCAAATCGGTATAATCGAAAGCCGATTTTGGGCGTCTTCAACTGCAATCTGTCGCGGAAATGGGCAAAGTTGACGGGGGAGTGTCGGAGGCGTGGTGAAGGCGTGACTGGGGCGTGTTTATCGGCCGAGGAGAGATGGGCGCCCTTGGCCGATAATCGAACAAAGAAAGGCGTTTTTACCGCGAATTTGGGTCACTTTTTTTTTACCCTTTTTTTCACGAACAAGTCCCAAAAAGTGCCCTAAATGACCAGATCACCACCCCTGACTCCCCCAGTGGTCACTAACCCCCTCCCACCAAAAAAAACAACTTTTTTTCCAGCCTGTATGCCATCCTCAAATGCCATACCCAACTCCATCACAGCAGTATGCAGGTCCCTGGAGCAGTTAGTGGGTGCAGTGGACTTCACCCAGGTGGACCCAGGCCCATCCCCCCCCTACTTGTTACACTTGTGGAGGTAAATGGGAGCGATCCAAACCGCCCCCAAAACCCACTGTACCCACATCTAGGTGCCCCCCTTCCGCCATAAGTGCTATGGTAATGGTGTAGAGTTGTGGGCAGTGGGTTTTGGGGGGCTCAGCACCCAAGGGAAGGGAGCTATGGACTTGGGAGGTATTTAACTTTTATTTTAATTGTTACAAGTACCCCCTAGGGTGCCTGGTTGGTGTCCTGGCATATGAGGGGGACCAGTGCACTACAAATCCTGGCCCCTCCCACGACCAAATGCCTTGGATTTGTTCATTTTTGAGCTGGGCGCCTTCGGTTTCCATTATCGCTAAAAAACGAAACCGCCCAGCTCAAATCCACACAAATCCGATGCATTTGCCCAGCACAAACCGTATTATCGAAAAAAAAGATGGACGCCCATTTTTTTTGAAAATACAGTCTGTCCCGCCCCTTCACATACCCGTTCTCGGAGATAGACGCCCATGGAGATGGGCATTCGCATTTGATTATGCCCCTCCACGTTTACTATGTTACTAAACTGGGCAAATCTACTTCTAAGCTTACAAAGGTAAAAATATAAACAAAGTATTAAAAATGCAACCTAAAGTAAAAGGACAGATTCAGATTGTATACTCTTAGGGCCCTGTTTACTAAGGTGCGCTAGCTTTTTTAGTGCATGCTAAAATTAGTGTGCGCTAAACGCTAGAGACAGCCATAGGAATATATGGATGTCTTTAGCATTTAGCGTGTGCTGTTTAATGTGCACTAAAAACGCTAGCGTGTCTTTTAGAACAGCTTAGTAAACAGGGTCCTTAATTTCTAATTTAATTTATTATTTTATGATTTATGTTTATGTTTCAACAATTTTTATTGATGACAATCCAAAATAACAGACATATTATTATGCATCAGAAACAATCATATCAATAACCATCCAGTCCACTTCTCTGCAGACATCTATCATCAACATTTTTATATGTGTAGGCCTATCCCTAACCCCCAACTCCCCTCCCCCCCTTGCTGTCCCCCACTAACACCTAAGCGGCCATAACGCATTGACTCCCAAGGGGCTTGGACTCTGATAGCCCCCCAGAAGCAACTACGTTCCAACATATTTGATTAACAGTAAATCAAAATAAACACATCCAATAATGCACTGTTCCATCAATTCATATGTCAATACAGTTAGAACAATGGCAGGATGTTAAGTACAGTCCTCAAACATGATTTATGTTTGTTTTTAGGTAACAGTAAATGATGGCAAAGAAAGACCTGCATGGTCCATCCAGCCTGCCCAACAGTCACATTCGTTATCAAATCGTTATTGAACGGTCCAAAAGTATTATTTCAATATTTTACTTGCTAAATTGCACTTCACAATGTCTTCTGTTTCCCCACTGAAATACAGCACACAATCCGAACTTGCAGAGCTATTGTTAGTAATATGTAATTTATCCTTAAAATCGAGCATGGTACTGGAAGATTGGAGGGTGGCCAATGTAACACCGATTTTTTAAAAAGGTTCCAGAGGAGATCCGTGAAATTATAGACCAGTGAGTCCAACGTAGGTGCCGGACAAAATGGTAGAGACTATTATAAAGGACAAAATTACAGAGCATATTCAAAAGCATGGATTAATGAGACAAAGCCAGCATGGATTTAGTGAAGGGAAATCTTGCCTCACCAATCTATTACATTTCTTTGAAGGGGTGAACAAACATGTGGATAAAGGTGAACCAGTTGATACTGTGTATCTGGAATTTCAGAAGGCGTTTGACAAAGTACCTCATGAAAGACTCCAGTGGAAATTGGAGAGTCATGGGATAGGAGATAGTGTCCTATTGTGGATTAAAAACTGGTTAAAAGAAAACAGAGAGTGGGGTTAAATAGTCAGTATTCTCAATAGAGAAGGGTAGTTAGTGGGGTTCCCCAGGGGTCTGTGCTGGGACCGCTGCTTTTTAATATATTTATAAATGACCTAGAGATGGGAGTAACTAGTGAAGTAATTAAATTTGCTGACGACACAAAGTTATTCAAAGGCGTTAAATCGCAGTAGGATTGTGAAAAATTACAAGAGGACCTTACGAGACTGGGAGCCTGGGCATCTAAATGGCAGATGACGTTTAATGTGAGCAAGTGCAAAGTGATGCATGTGGGAAAGAGGAACCCGAATTATAGCTACGTCATGCAAGGTTCCACGTTAGGAGTCACAGACCAAGAAAGGGATCTAGGTGTCGTTGTTAATGATACATTGAAGCCTTCTGCTCAGTGTGCTGCTGCAGCTAAGAAAGCAAATAGAATGTTAGGTATTATTAGGAAAGGAATGGAAAACAAAAATAAGGATGTTATAATGCCTTTGTATCACTCCATGGTGCAACCACACCTCGAATACTGTGTTCAAATCTGGTCGCTGCATCTCAAAAAAGATATAGTGGAATTAGAAAAGGTATAGAGAAGGGTGAAGAAAATGATAAAGGGGATGGGACGACTTCCCTATGAGGAAAGGCTAAAGCGACTAAGGCTCTTCAGCTTGGAGAAAAGGCAGCTGAGGGGAGATATGATAGAGGTCTATAGAATAATGAGTACAGTTGAATGGGTAGACGTGAAGCATCTGTTTATGCTTTCCAAAAATACTAGGACTAGGGGGCATGCGATGAAGCTACAAAGTAGTAAATTTAAACGAATCGCAGAAACATTTTCTTCACTCAACGTGTAATTAAACGCTGGAATTTGTTGCCAGAGAATGTGGTAAAGGCGGTTAGCTTAGCAGAGTTTAAAAAGGTTTGGACAGCTAAAGATGCCCAGTCTCCCAACTAAAGGAAAAGTCCATAGACCATTATTAAATTGGACTTGGTGAAAATCCACCATTTCTGGGATAAGCAGTATAAAATATTTTTTACTTTTTGGGATCTTGTCAGGTATTTGTGACCTGGATTAGCCACTTTTGGAAACAGGATGCTGGGTTTGATGGACCTTTGGTCTGTCCCAGTATGGCAATACTTATGTACTTATGTGGTATAAAATATTCATTCTTGATCCCAATCCATCCTTGCCATTTTCAGGGCTCAGACAATAAAAGTCTGCCATACACTGGCCCCAACTGCTGGGGTTGCCATCAAAATCCATTCAATCCACATAGGTCTGTGTCCCATATATGGAAAGACAGATTAGGATATACAGAACACAGATCATAGAAGTCTATCTGCCACTGGCCTCACTTCCCCACTGCTGGAGGTGCTGTCAAAGCTCACGCCAGCCCATTCTGATCTGTCTTGTCATATACGGGACACAGACCATTGAAATCCCTAGAAGATATGAATGGTTTGGTAAGCGGTTAATTTCTCTCCTATCAATTATTTGCAGTTCCATTTTGAAAACTGAGACACTAATCTACAAACAGCTTAGACCCATTTGATCAGACAAGGCAGTATAGGAAATCTTAATAAACTATAAATTACTTGCAAAGCGAGACCTATCAGCCAGTCTGCAGAAGCCATTTTCTAAAGAATAAAAGCTGATATGCAAAGCACAAGCAACAATGACTGCATAACCAGCTGAGGTCAAGCTGGAAGTGCTTCAGAGTCTCATTTTAATCATGTAAATGAGTATTAAATAACAAGCAGCAAACAAAACGAAAGAAAAAAGCCCTGAAGATGCAATATGTAAGCACTAACATTGCTTTACAATTACAAACTGCTTATGCCAAGACTCTTCCTTGACGTTGAGAAAATAAAGCTTTCAGTTCTTGATGTTACGGAGCACCACGGTGCCCTGATCTGATGGCGTGCAGCCACACTTATACCGTGAAATCCACGGCAGGATAGCACATGATTTAAAAAGGAATTGTGTGCAAGTCTGGTTGAAGAGCAGACTTTAGAAGATTATTTTCAGTTACCAAGATAACATCACGGCTTTTCTCAAAAGGAAGAAAAAAAGTCGGGTGTTCTGCATGTGACACGCTCCACATAAAAAGGCCAAATTTCTTTCAGCAGCCACCATTTAATAGTGAACCTTCTCTACTGCAAGTAGTTTTCAATGGTTTTAAACATTTTTGCAACCATAGGGGCAACTCTATAAAGGTCACCCAAAATTTGGGTGCTAAAATGCAGGGAACTGGGTGTGAATTCTATAAGGGCATTTATCTGAGCAGCCAGGGCCCAATCTTCAGTGCTATTTAACCAGCCAGGAACGGCTCCTGGCTGGTTAAATAGCGCTTAGCCGGCTAAGCGCTAATATTCAGAACAAGATAGCCAGTTATCTCCACTGAATATCAGCACTCAGCAGCTAGCCGCTAAGGTAGAGATTCTATATATATGGCACCTAAAAAAAAAAATTGGCGCTGAAATCAGTGCCGACTAAGCATATTCTATAAATCGGTGCCTACATTTGGGCGATGATTATAGAATACGCTTAGATGATAAATCTCTCTTATCTGTCCCCTTCTCCTCTATTGCTAATTCCAGACTCTGTTCCTTTTATCTTGCTGCACCTCACGTCTGGAATAAACTTCCCGAGCTTGTGCGTCTAGCCCCCTCTTTGGCTGTTTTCAAGTCCAAACTTAAAGCCCACCTCTTTACCACTGCTTTTGACTCCTAACCACTGCTCACTTGCCCTGTCCTTTTTATCCTCACCTCTTTCCCTTACCCTTAATTGTTCTGTCTGTCTGCCTGTCTTATCTAGATTGTAAGCTCTTTGAGCAGGGACTGTCTTTTGTGTATGGTGTACAGCGCTGCGTATGCCTTGTAGCGCTATAGAAATGATAAGTAGTAGTAGTAGTAGATGGCATTTCAGTGCCTAAATCTATGCGCATCCATTTACACCAACGAAAGCATGGTGTAAATCCCAGCATGTAGATTTAGGTGCACTAGAATATATTATATAAACTAGGCATGTAAATTTCAGATCCCCCACAATATGCCCATTTCCCTGCCCATAACCATGCCCCTTTTTGCCTGCGCAGGTTAGAAGTTCAGCACACATCATTACAGAATATACTTAGCGAGTTGTGCGCCTAAATTCTAATCAGTGCCAATTAGTGCTCATTATAATTGCTTGTTAAGTGCTGTTATCAGCGCTCATTAGCTTGTTACGCTTGTTAAATTACGCACATTGTTATAGAAACTGCGCCAATTTTGGCACTGATCTCTAGGCGTGCTATATAGAATCCAGGGGTAAATGCCTTAAATTTACGCTCTTATATTTGAGCATAATTTATGCTCAAAAATTACGAGCATACTCTATACTCCAAAATAGATTATGCTCATAATTTATGAGCATAAATTTAGGAGTGTAAATTATGCTCATAAATTAGGAGCATAACCTTTATAGAATAAGGCCCTATGTTGTACAACAGCCAACTAAGTGCGAATATTCAGTGATAAACCGGCTAAGTTGAGTGGTTACGATTGCGACCTATCTTTAACCACTAGCGCTAAATATTCGCTTAGCCGGTTAAGTTGCCGCAGCCAAAACTGAAACTGGATATTCAATGCCGGTTGCCGAATAACGGGGCAGCAGTTAATCGCACTGCCTAACGCCAGCTGAATATCAAGGGGCCGGAGTCCATTACAGAATAAAACGAAAGTCGGCATCTACCTTTAGGAGCTATAACTTATGCCTTGTGACTGACAGGCTTAACTGTTACCTCATAAATGTATTCTAAAGTTACAGTGTGAAACCAGTCTATGCCCTGTCCACATGCAACCACCCCCTCTCCCTTTATAGTTGTGCATTATGCAGGTTGCGTGCTAAGCTTGTAAAATACCACTTGGTGCTCAACTGGCACCTATGTGTGTCAATGTTACATTCGCGCGTATGAGTGCTAGTACGCTCTAATTCTTAGCACGCAAATGGCACTTACATTTAGGCGCTAAAATTAAAGAATTAGGAAGCATGCGTTCAAAACAACCTTTCAGTAGCCACCCGGATCCTTGTTATCCCAAGGATTTTGTTTCAGCAGTTCATGTGGCTCTTCCAAAGACATTTCCATATTGCATTTTTGCTTAAGTGGACCCTTTATGGTAAAAAATCTATATCATTTTGTATGTCTTTATTCTTGTATTTTATGGGCCCAATATTCAAAATGATCCATGTGATGGGCAGTGGCGTAGCTAGGTGGGGCGCCAGGGGAGCGGCCACTCCCCCAAACGGACTTCTGCCGGCGCCTATTCTGTTGCATAGAAAATATGCGCCGGCGGAAGTCCGCTTTCGCTCCCCCCACGCCGTGGTGCTGCAATGCAATATTCCAACCCCTGGAACTGTGTGGTGGAACAGACTGGCTGTTCTACGTTCTATACTCACTTTTGGCACCAGGACTAGCTTGCTACACACACTGTAACTTAGATCAGTTCCTTATCTCTTGCTTAACTTTCAACAGTTTTTTAATGATGACAGAACATAAGTAACATATCAGTCAATAAAATACACACATTGTCCAATGTCATGACATGTAGAGTTATATCAACAAAATACTGTCTGTCATCCATATTTCCAATAAACCATCCCCTAAACCCCTTCTCCTCCCCTACCCCTCCTTCCTTCATCACCGCTAAACAATTTTTTAATTGATGACTACATTATGTTGAAACTACTAGTAGCATCGATAAATACCTTGCCAGAACAACTAACGCCCGCTCAGTACAATAAGGCAAATACAGTCATCAAACTTTTAACCTTTAACCTCTCCCCCCCCCCACTACAACCCCACACCAAATTTATTGCCCTGACCGCACATTGATCAACTGCGTATAACATACAAGGCAATCTTGAATGAAACAGATCAATATCTTCCAAAAGATTAAAACTCCTATCCTAAAACCCAATCATTACTACCCCTCCCTCCTCCCCACCACCCCCCAAATTCCAGCAGACCTAACCGCATTATCCTTTAAACTACTCTTAAATCTGCCCCCCACCCCCGAAGCACTGCTCAATTCATCCTTATCTCTTGCTTAACTATACAACAAACTTGCTTTGAGTTTAGCTAACCATCAAGTTTCCCAAGTGGTACTATAAATGCCAGATTATTTGCACAATTAGTTTGCGGGCGCTTTCCACCTTATAATAGCAATTAAGCAATTAAACAAATGGAACCTCAAATCCCCCGGTAGCGCAAATTTCAATACAGAACTACCACTACCAATATAGGGGTCCGTTTACTATCATAGGTTCCGTAAGGGACAGAAGAGGAGGAAAACCAATCACTCAAAAAAAAACTCACTCTAAGTGAGAAAAACGAGCGACTTAAAAAACCTCCTCCTGTTCCTTACTAACACCTAATGTGGAGTACGCCAATCACCAATCTAAACAAACATGTCCTAAGACAATTGTATCAATTGTTCACCACCCTTCTGAACTAAAAGCCCCCCAGGAAAACTATATCCACCTTCTAGATCTCTTAAATCCCCCAAGAAAAACAAAATTTTAACAACTTGGGTATTTAGGTACTTAGTTGCAAGGCATAAATCAGTCCAGATCTCAACGGGGGCTCCTGATAGTAACCAAAGGGAGGAGTTGCCGTCTTTCACCCCAACATTCAAGCAGAGTACACTAACTCTTCTAAGTGACACTATACCATGCATCTTGTTCCCATCATGTATCTGCTCTTGGTCCCTCAGCTATATGGCAAGCCGTAATGTAGAAACTCTCTAGCATCATATCTATGTTAGTTGAATGTTCTAATGCATGCTTATTAGGTGTATCATTAATATTATGCTAATATTGTATTATATCTCTGGTATTTGAATTCCAGTGCTGTTAAATGTGTATATTTTCGATACTGTTTAATGGTAGTTCTATTATTAGGTTTCAAGTTAATGTTTTCAAGTTTACCTCATTTATTTTATCTCTGTTTATTCTTGATTATTTTACTATTGTTATGCTGTTATTCTAAGTTTTATGTTAAACTGTACCTGCTGTACACTGCCTTGGGTGAATCTCTTCATAAATGCAGTTAATAAATCCAAATCTTATATAATAAAACTCACCCTCAACGTTCTGAAGACACTGACGTCACTTCCGTCACTTCCTTCGGGGTTCGAAGGGTTCGTGGTGGTGAAGCCACCAAAATCGCCAAGTCTCGGGGCCCCGCCCTCACGTCAAACGAGATGACGTTGAGGGTGGAGCAATGGCGTCACACCGAGGGCGGAGCAATGGCGTACCGTGCGTTCAGGAGCTGCGGAGCAATGGCGTCAGAACGACAAAGGGGTCGGTAGGTAGATAGGAAGGGAGAAGGGGGGATGTTGGGGAGGAAAACCTTGCTAGCACCCATTTTATTTGCTCCAGAAACGGGCCTCTTTTACTAGTAAATTAATAAAATACTGGGATTTAGCAGATAACTGCATTCCTTTGTTTTCTGGTGCAAGCTGACTGTAGTAGGAAGTG
Organism: Microcaecilia unicolor; assembly: GCF_901765095.1. Taxonomy (NCBI): domain Eukaryota; kingdom Metazoa; phylum Chordata; class Amphibia; order Gymnophiona; family Siphonopidae; genus Microcaecilia; species Microcaecilia unicolor. Next base: position 98,899,352 of record NC_044034.1, on the reverse strand, counting down.
CCTGAGTTTACCATGAACTGTTTGCACTGCGGGGTTTGTGACTAGGGATTGTTTATGAGAACTGGATGCCGGCACTAAATGAAAGGGAAACACTGAACAGTTTGATTACTATTTTGTAACATTTCAACTCGAGTACACAATATAAGTTTAGATTGATTTGAACTGATTAGGGGAGGGGGGTTTTTCTAGCCGATGAGGTGACTTTACCCAGTGTTCCTGGTAGCTTAACCCTGATAGTTCAGGGTGGGTCCTGAAGCTTTTTCCTCCACTAAACAATAATAGAAGCTCTGTTTGAAATGGTCTAAGGACTGCTGGCCATTTCAATTAATCTGGAATTTTTTTCTTTAGATAGTGGGGTTCCCCTGAATCTGTGCTGGGACCGCTGCTTTTTAACATATTTATAAATGATCTGGAGATGGGAATAACTAGTGAGGTAATTACATTTGCTGATGACACAATGTTAAATCGCAAGCGGATTGTGAAAAATTGCAAGAGGACCTTATGAGACTGGGTGACTGGGCATCTAAATGGCAAATGATGTTTAAAAATGATCTTTATGGGAAAGAGAAACCCAAGCTATAGCTGCATGATGCAAGGTTCCACATTAGGAGTCACCACCCAAGAAAAGGACCTAGGTGTTATCGCTGATAACATTGAAACTCTCTGCTCAGTGTGCAACAGCAGCTAAGAAAGCAAATAGAATGTTAGGAATTATTAGGAAAAGAATGGAGAACAAAAATGAGAATTTTATACTGCCTTTGTATCACTCCATGGTGCAACCACACCTCAAATACTGTTTGCAATTCAGAAAAGATATAGTGAAATTAGAAAAGGTACAGAGAAGGGCAACGAAAATTATGAAGGGGATGGGATGACTTCCCTATGATGAAAGGCTAAAGCGGCTAGGGCTCTTCAGCTTGGAGAAGAGACAGCTGAGGGGAGATATGATAGAGGTCTATAAAATACTGAGTGGGCAGGAACAGGTAGATGTGAATCTCTTGTTCACGCTTACCAAAAATACTAGGACTAGGGGACAGGCAATGAAGATACTAAGTAGTAAATTTAAAACAAATCAGAGAAAATATGTCTTCACTCAACGTGTAATTAAACTCTGGAATTCATTGCCGGAGAATGTGATAAAAGCAGTTAGCTTAGCAGGGTTTAAAAAAGGTTTGGCTAATTTCCTAAAACAAAAAATCCATAAGCCATTGTTAAGATGGACTTGGGAAAAATCTACTGCTTATTTCTAGGATAAGCAGCATAAAATGTATTGCACTGTTCTGGGATCTTGCCAGGTACTTATAACCTGGATTAACCCACTGTTGGAAACAGGATACTGGACTTAAAGGACCTTCGGTCTGTCCCAGTATAGCAATGCTTATGTTCTTATGCAATACTCAGCTGAATATTGGCCAGGACCAGCATAAGCTCTGCCAGCAAGCCCACAAAAAACAAGTTAGCCCTGGATATTCAGTGCCAGTGACTGCACATGGCCCAGCACTGAATATCCAAGGCTAATTTAGCCAGCAACGGTCTGACCGCCGACCGGCTGAACATGGCTGGCCAGTTCTTTGATTTATGTGAAACAGACTCCACTTTAGGAAGAAAGGAACAAATTGGACACAGAGACATTTTCTCCCGATATTCAGCACTATTTAACCAAGACAGGAACAGCTGCCGACTGGTTAGTGTTTTAGCGCCTAACCGGCAATGTTTAGTAGGAGATAACTGGTTATCTCCCACTGAATATCCACAATTAGCAGCTAGCCACTAACTGGCTATACTGTGCAACACAGCCGGTGAGGCGCAGGTATTCAGTGTCACATAAATAGCAGGCCTATATTTAACTACTAAAAAGTTAACCAGTTAGCACTGAGTATTAGCATAACCGGTTAACTCTTTAGTAGTTTAAAAAAAAGAAAAAAACAGAAATGGTCCAGCATTGTATATCCGGGTTTAACTACGCCAACGAACAACAAAAGCGCTGCCTAACGCTGGCTAAATATCAGGGGGGTTAGTCTCTAGATATCTTAAGGAAGCATTCCCTGTGAGATAGAGAGTGCTATTCCAAAACCTGCCAAGCTGAGCAAACTGCCACCAAGGAAACAATTTTTAAGAGATAAATCTTTGGCCAGATTTAGAGGTTTAAAAGGTAATTGTTTTGCTTTATGTTTACAACCCAGCAGAAAACAAACAAAAAAAGAGACATATACAATAGAGAAAGCAAAGAGAAACAAGAGCACTGGCTAGGTGCATCTTAGTCTACCATCTTGGTCTGCAGGCTAGAGTATTTCTGCCCTCACTGGTTCATTATTCTTGTCTTCCTCTTCCGAACTCAAGTATCTTGCCTTGATTTGTCCAACCATCTCTTCCCGAGGGACTAACATTAGGTTCCTGACAGGTTTTTTTTTTGAGAGGGGGAGGTTGTTTGGTTTTAAGTTTTGGTTTGGTTTTTTGCCTTGCTTCCTGATGCCTCAAGATTCCAGCTTCTTGTCAAGTTCTCTGGTTCCAGTAATTCTCGTTGGCCCTTGAGTGTTGGATGCACTTCTTGGAGGTTCAGCGATATTACAACTTCTAGCATTCAAGTCTCAGAAGTCCTTATCTAGTAGACTCTCTCACACACTCTCACTCTCTCTCTCTTTCTCATCTATAGGCAGCATCTGTGCTGAGGAAAGCTGGCTTCTACATTAAGGGCCCTATTTACTAAGGTGAGCGAGCGTTTTTAGCGTGTCTAAAAATTAGCGCACACTAATCATGTAGACACCCATAGAAATATTATCACCATCTAGTGTGCGCTAAAAACGCTAATGCGCTTCTAGTGCGGCTTAGTAAACAGGGCCCTAGGTGAGCTAGAGGCAGAAGAAACCTGCCACGGAGCTCCGCCTCCTGCTAACACATTCCATCACATTCACAACAGTCCTCTCTCCATGACTCCTGTCATCATGGGCTATCAGTAGCATATACTTCCACTGGGGCCTACAGATGCAGGGACAAGACTCCCTCAACAGAATACCAGTGGGTTTTTTTTCTCTATAAGCACTATGCAAGTAGCAAGGAGCTTCAAAGAAAGAAAGACTCCAAGTTGCTGACAACAGGAAGGCTGCAAGCTGTGCAACCCTCAGGGCTATTGTTTAAGGAGAATCCACCCCAAATGCCACCACCATAGACGTCCCCTGAGCCCAGCTCAGGCTGCAACAACAGAAGTACACAACAGCCTCTGCCAATGGAGCCTCGATGATCCCGCTGCACCAAACCAGATATCTCTACCCCTGGAGGCAGAGAATTCTAATAGGTCCTTCGGTTGCACTGGACTGCTGTTATGATTGGGGTCAGAACCCCTCTCAAACTTACCTCTTTCCTGGGGGTCAGCTTCTTAGCTGGCTTCTGTTTCTTTTGTTTGTCCTTTCTGAGCAGCTGGTTCTCTCTCTCTGTGCTGGCAGCTTCCAGCAGCATGACTCTAATTGTTTCACTTTACCACAGCTGTGTGGGTGGACTGAGTTAGCTCTACCTCTCTTTGGGTGTACTGGCTTCAAGTGCTTCACGGTTTTGCATTGGTGTGGGTTGGGCCTCTCTGGGTCAGTGTGCTATTGCCTGGGGCTAGGGAGTGTGACATCATCAGGGAGGGCCTTGATAAGGAAGTGGTGTTGTTTCCTTCAGAGCCTTTGCAACAGTGGCGTTTGCTTCTGGCTACTTGCTTTAGGTCCAGGTTAGTTTAGTGCAGTGTGCACTTGTGACTTGTGTGTTTGACTTCCCTGTTTTTCCCTTTGGCTCCTCTGCTTTCCCTTTTTGCTACGGTGTGTAGCACTGCTGTTAGTGCAGTGCTGGAGGTTGGTGCTGGGAGCACCCTTGTTAGTAAGTGCTTAGGAAGCACCTTTTGTTGTTTGGGTATTTGGCTTTCCTGCCGGTTTCCTTGTGTCTTCCCCGCTTTTCCTTGTGACCTGTGTTTAGCTGCTGTAGCTGGTGCTTAGGAAGCACCGGGGTGAGAACCCGTGTTTAGCTGCTGCAGCTTGGTGCTTAGGAAGCACCAGTGTTAGGTCTGGCATTTGTCTTCCCTTCCTTTTCCCTTGTGGCTTCCCTGCACTTCTGTTAGTGTAGGGCGTAGGGGCACCCCAGTTAGCTTCTGTTAAGAGCACTGCTGTTAGTGGAGAGCTTAGGAGCTTTTCTGTTGGTGCTGGGCTTAGGAACACTTTTGGTCACTTTAGGAGTTAGGTGCACTTCAGTTTCAGCTTGTTCTAGTCCTGGTCCCTGTGTCATCCAGTAAGTCCTGCCGGCTACTCGAACCCAGGAGCTCAACTCCTGGGGGGCTTAGTAGCTAAGTGCAGGTGAAGCTGTGTGGACCAGTCCGGTGTGCTCCAGTCCAGTGTTCCAGTCCTGTGTCCTCCAGTCTGGGGGATTCCAGGCCAGTATTCCAGTCCGGGGGATTCCAGTTCAGTGTTCCGGTCCGGGGTTCCAGTCCTGTGTCCTCCAGTCCGGGGAATTCCAGTCCAGTGATCCAGTCCGTGTGTTCCGGCTCGCTGGGCGGTGCCTGCAGTCCCTGCCGGTGTCGGTGTGCTTGCCCAGCGTTGGTTGGTGGGTTTTGCCTGCTGCTGTCGCTCCTCATCAGCAGCCCAAGGGCTCACGTTTGCTCCAGAGCCCGGCCCCGCAGGCTCTGAACCTGAGAACCTGACAACTACACAGGAAAGCAATAGGCTTACTCCATCTCCAGTTGCTGACAGGAAGGCCATCTGGACTGGGCTGGCAGGGACAAAGAAGTACCTCCTAAAAAAAAGAGCCAGCTCATGGAAAATACCTTCCTAATCTGCCTGTGTGCTATAACATTTTTAATAGCTCTGAAGCACACTTCAGAAACACAGTATGCCTGCATCTTGATTGAGCCAAGAATTATTTTTAAGCATCTAATTCACATTGAGGACAAGATATGAAATTAGTTTCCAGGGAAATGAGAATCTTGGAGATTATTTACATTCCTTTAATTACTTTTTCACACCAGCAGTGTGACTTAACTGTGCTAATACACTTACAAAGGGAAACTTTCCATCTGAAGAGCTTGAATGTTTAATCCTGAAAAATTATGAACACTCAAAAACATGTAAAGACACTTCCAACTATAAATTTCCTACCAAACCATTTCACAGGTAGGCTTAAAAAGGCATAGGGCTTAATGCACCCCACTAACAGTCAAGAACATTTATCACCTAAGATTCACAAATGGTTTTTAGATCCTCTCTGGTTTGATAAGACTTGTAAGAGATCCAGTGCATCATACATAAGTCATCCCCTGGTGGTCTAGTTGCTAGTCGGGGCAGGAGCGATCCTCAGTCGCTCCTGTCCATGTCTTCTCCACTGCCAAAATGGCTACTGCGAGACTGCCGTTGGAGGTCACAGCAGCCATTATGACACTGTAGCCAGCATGGGTAGGAGTGATTGGGGATTCTCCTCTACTTTAGGAAGCAGATGAAAGCTTGGCTCTCCTCCCAAGCCTTTAATGGAAGAAACAACCTAGTCATACACAGAAAGGCTAACACCACTCCTATTCTAGTTGAAATCATCTATCTATCTATCCATTTTCTGACTTCATGTGCAATTTTTTCTTACTTTAGACACCCTTATTTCTACATAACTTCCTCTATCTTATCAACTACTACTACTATTTAGCATTTCTATAGCGCTACAAGGCGTACGCAGCGCTGCACAAACATAGAAGAAAGACAGTTCCTGCTCAAAGAGCTTACAATCTAATAGACAAAAAATAAATAAAGTAAGCAAATCAAATCAATTAATGTGAACGGGAAGGAAGAGAGGAGGGTCGGTGGAGGCGAGTGGTTATCTGCCTATATGTTCTATCTATTAAGATGTTTTAATGTGTATTGTGTTGACATTTTAAGTAGCATACTATGCCGTAATGTGTATTGCTATTTGAATATATTTTCTGCAGTGTCCATTATCCCAGCTGTACCCCGCCTTGAGCGAATTTCTTTTAAAAAGTGGTAAACAAAGCCAAATAAATAAATAGACACCCGCGGCTAATTATGCAGTCCACTAGTGCAGGCAGGAAAAGCCAGACCATTTTCAGAGAGAGGTAAGGGGTAGGGAACATGCAAGGAGAGCTCAAATTAAGGAGCTCCAATGGCCCCTTATTGTACTTATGTTTATATTTGGTCATGTTTACTATTGTCATGCTGTTAACAAAATTGTAAGTTTTATGTTAAACTGTACCTGCTGTATACCACCTTGGGTGAATCTCTTCATAAAGGTGGTTAATAAATCCCAAAACATTAAATAAATAAATGTCAGGTACTATTTCTGAAGAATTTGCGCTAGTATTTTATGAAGACACGTAAGCATCTATGTGTCTATAAAATAAGCCAAAAATAGGCACCTTTTAACCCTATTAATCTTGATGTCAAATTACCTGGATTGATCTTATCTAGGTAGGATAGACTTCTATCTGGATAGGTCCTGCTGACTGCGCCATACCTGGATTTTCAGCACATAATTTTCTGGGATGTAGGTGAACTTAACTTTGTGTCATCAGCCAAAATGGTCTCATTGCTATCCACCTCCTAGCACTGACCCCTCACTTTTGGCCATTTTTGTGTGGAGGTTTTTTTTTTTTTAGTTGAAAAACCAAAGGATCCTCCATCCTTATTTTCATGGCCTCAGTCTAACTTTCATGTGGTACTTTATTACACTTAACAAATGCCAAATAAATTATACATACTCTGGTTCCCATATTTAGAAATCTGCTTGCACCATTACAGAAACTGATGAGGCAGATTTGATTGCATCCTAAGCCTACATCGATTTTAGTTAATTCTATCACATTCAAGATGCTTAATCATCTCTTTCTTAAACAGTTCCCAGAATGTCTCCCCAGAATATAAGTTTTTCTGGTCTGTAGTTATCAGGTTTTGTTTTAAGATGCTTCTAGAAATATAAAATGTTTAAAGTATCAATTTTTTTTTTTTTAGTGACTACACCACTTTTTTTTGCACTTGTAAGATCAAACACTGCCAGTTCCTACTCATTTCTTGTCTTCTGTAAGGACGCTTCCTGCTGCTATGTTATACTGATTTTTTGGAAAACTACTTTTAGCCCTTTAGTTGCTAATTTTGCCATTTAAAACAGATACAGGAAGAACCAAGAGCCTCATAATGCTGCAGAATAGAAACGCTAACCAGAGCTGAGCTGCTATTTTGAACACCATCAATCAGTTCATTTCTTTCAAGGTGGATGAATATTAGGAAACCTGACAAATCATTATGAATCAGTTGGAGTTGTATTTTCTAGGCTCATGAACACTATTTTTTCTTATGGCTATGTGCCCTGTTCAGGTATGTTGTGAGATTTCCTGATTGTGAACAGTGTGGATGGAATCACTCCTGCTCAGCTTTCACTTCAGCGAATGGTTGCTAAGCAACTGAATGCTATTTGCCTGGTCTCAGGATCTATTAGCTTACCTGGCTTTCCCCAGACAACAAGGAAACCTAACACTGACCACAAATCCAGGGTTTTTTTTACCCCTCCTACCCAGCACATCCAAATCTGCAACAAGTTTCCAAAGGAGGTCGAAATGAATGCAAATATTGTAAGAGAAAGAAAACTCTAATCAAGCGCTCTGAAAGCGCAACCTACAGAAAAATTATACACAGATCTCTTTGTGGCAAAGAACTCTAGGAGTTTAAAACAACTAAAAATACACACGCATAACATCTGGCTTTTAATAGCAGGGATTATTTTAATCTTCTCTTCCACACACATTTTTTAATTCATCACAGAACTTCCAAAAGAAACAAAACAAATATTGTCCTACCAAAAGCATCAGATGGATCCTCAGCTTCAGTTATATTATTTAGAGTATCATCTGTCCACAGTAAGAAAACATTAAAGATTTCTCATGGCCAAGTGCCACTAAGAATTGTATGCTCACGGCAAAAGGTGAAATATCCACAAAAGTCCAACATCATTATCTGCTCATAAAGTCTTAGAGTAACACAATAATACAGAGTTGCTAAGGGCAGATGTACACCCCCAGGAATTGTGTATTAAACATTGTTTAAAAAAAAAACTGCACGCTTAAGCTACGTTTGTAATAGTACGCTTTTTTCATGCCTTTAATTTTTGTTGAACTCAATCATTCCAATTCGCCTGAAATGTAATAAGACGCTGCAAGCTCTTCTGACCTGCCTGAATGTTTCAATTCTCCAGTGCCCCAAAGAGGTTGTGAGCAATCAGAGAGATTCACATTTTAAAAAGCCAGGACAGCTTGGAAAGGCTGATAAAAAAAAACAAAAAAATCTATAATTTGAGCACTGCTGAACTAAAAGTGAGAAAGCGAAAGTAATGACTTTGGTCCTGGAGAACTGGGTTCGATTCCCACTGCAGGCACTGGCAGCTCCTTGTGACTCTGGGCAAGTCACTTAACCCTCCATTGCCCCAGGTACAAATAAGTACCTGTATATAATATGTAAGCCGCATTGAACCTGCTATGAGTGGGAAAGCATGGGGTACAAAAATAAGAAAATAAAAAAAATAAGAAAATAACTGTTAAGAACAATGCATGCAAGCAGATACAGAAAAAGAAAGGGACACAAAGAAAGATATAGCGGAAACAGAAAAGGTAGACAGAAGGATGACCAAAATGATAAAGGGAATGCAATGATTCTCCTATGAGGAAAGGCTAAAGAGGTTAGGGCTCTCCAGCTTGGAGAAAAGGCTGCTGAGGGGAGATATGACGGCAGTCTATAAAATCCTGAGTGCAACGGAACAGATAAATATGAATTGATTATTCGCTCTTTCAAAAGAGTACAAAGACTCACTGGGGCATATATACATCATGTAGTTACAATGCTGTACATTTAAAACAGATAGGAAATACTTTTTCACTCTGCATAAGTGGAAAAAGTAGTTAGCGTAGCTGGTTTTAAAAAAAGGTTTGCACAAATTCCTGGAGTTAAAAGCCACAAACCATTAATAAGATAGTCCTATGGAAAGCCACTGCTTATCCCTCAGATTAAGTAGCATAGAATTGAGCTGTTGTTTGGGATTTCTACTAGGTTCTTGTGATCTAGACTGGCCACTGGATTGGACTTGATGGACCTTTGATCGGTATGGCTGCTCTTTAGTTCTTAAGAAACGGGAGCTTTCAGACTAAAAATCAAAACGGTCTTCAGAAGGCTGCAATACTACACATCCTGACTGTCTTAAGTACACCACAGCATTTTACAATGCAACTCATAACATGTGCTTAATTATAAGCTATGCCACACAATAGTGCCTTGAAATAATCTTCCCATCCTTGTATATTTTTTCACATTCTGCTGTCTAAAGAATATAAATTTGAAATGAATCAAATCATAGTTTGTTTCAATAATCTACACAACATTCAGTGTGAAAGAACAATTACAGAAATATTCAAAAAGTAATTATTATGAGACCAGAAAGTCTTGATTGCACAAGTCTTCGTGCCACTTAACTTGAATATTCAGCTGAAGCCACTTCTGACCACCATGAGCCAAGTCATTTTGGATACCTTTCTACCAGACTTGCCCACTGGAATGGTGCAGCTTTTGCCTATTCTTGGCAGAATAGCTCAAGCAGTCTTTGATTTCAGGTCTGGGGGTTGACTGGGCCGTTCTAGGATATTCACTTTCTTCTTGCCAAGCCATTCCATTATTACTTTTGCTTTGTACTTTGGAACATTTTCCTACCGAAGAGTGAATCTGCTCCCCGGTCCCAGTTCGATAGCAGGTTTTCCCTCCAAGAACTCCCTGGATCATCACAAGCCTTCCTACCCATCGTATAACCTTTAAGCTCTTGCTATTTCTCTTTAAAATGCTTACTTCTGATGAACCACCTTATCTTGTGCTCTTAGATCCTCTTCCCAAAACTTGCTTATTATCCCTTCCTACCATCTAATTACCCACAAACCAACAAGCCATTCCATCTTTTCAGTACAAGGTCCCCATCTCTGGAACACCCTGCCTACTTGTCTACGTTCCCAAACCTCTCTTAATACCTTTAAATCCGAGTTTAAAGCATACCTTTTTGTAGATGCCTATGAAAATTGAGCTGGCAGTTCTATGGGTCCTGCCTGTCTGCAAAGTTTTTCCCTTCCTTATGTTCCCCCCCCCCCCCCCCCCCCCACACACACACACTTTCCTATTGCAATTTTTGTAGTTCCTCCCTCCGTCCCCAAGTTTTTCTTTGTTTGTATGCTCCTTTCCCCCCCTTTTTTGCTGCTTTTAGACTGTAAGCTGTCCTGATGGTCCTCCAGAGGGCGGGATAGTAAATTCTAAATAAATTGGAAACTTAACTGGCATTAAATGGCACCAAGTGACAGTTGCACGAACAACTAGCCTTAGTCCCTATTCTAGAAGTTGTGCGTGCAATTTATCATGTGCAACTTCTAAGGAGCACGGCTGTGGGAGGGGCATGTGCAGGTTGGGTGAGTGTTTACGAGTTGCGCGCCTCACTGCTGACAGTCAGATGTAAGCAATTACACCACCCTTTGACATGGCGCAAGTGTTTATGCCTAAGGTAAAGCACAAAACTACTAGTATTTATTCTATAATGGCGCACTCAGCGCGCATCATCCCGGTGCCTATATTTCTTCTTGTCATATTCCCATACAAAGTGAAAAAGCACCAAGAGCCTTCAAATCCAGAACAGGTCCTTTAATCAGTCATGTAAATGGAAGCTGTACATCACTAACCCAACACGGGCCGTGTTTCAGCATTCATCACCTGCTTTAGGGGTCGTACAACATAAAGGTTCCAAAATGAACCAATTAAGCTCCTAGTAATGATAATTGACCTATTAAAGAATCAATTCTCTAGCGATCCGTTTCTTTAGGCCATATAAAATGGATCGCTAGAGAATTGATTCTTTAATAGGTCAATTATCATTACTAGGAGCCCGATGGTGGGCTGGTTCATTTTGAAACGTTTATGCTGTACGACCCATGATGCAGGCGTTGAGTGCCGAAACACGGCCTGTGTCAGGTCAGTGATGTACAACATCCATTTATATGACTGATTAAAGGACCCGTTCCAGATTTGAAGGCTCTTGGTGCTTTTTCACTTTGCATTGTTTGTTGTGTGCTTTGAACTCCTCTCCATATTGCTCAACATTGTCATACAAGCTATGTTTATAGCATGATCTTGAAATTGCTAAACCCTCACTATTTCCCCAGTCTCAGCCAAATCTCTGTAGTTTTTCTTTAAGTAATCTTGGGCCTCACAATGACATTCTTCATCAGTTTAACTCTGTGCTACCGACTTTGGAGGGATGACCCTATGGAGGTAATGCCAAAGTGTTTCGATGAATCTGACAGTGCCTCACAGACTCTTCAAATATACTGAAATTCTTCAACAACCCTACCCCCAATGTGTACCTTTGAATAACTTTATCCTGGAGATCTTTTGACAGATCCATGTTCAGCATATTACTCTGCACACTTTCATTCTTCATCAAGTACCTGAATCAGCTCACGTACTGTGATAGGACACCGATGGGTTATATATAACTTATTGTGGACTTCAGTTCTCTTTCCAAAAATTGCCTTAATTTGAGAATGCTATGACAAAGCATGTAAAGATTTATGCAATCAATACACTTTTACAATTTCTATCATTTCTCCATAATGAAAGTGTACAGTATGTCGTGTACATCAGTCAACTCCTGTTTTTAGTATTTTGCATTGTATTTCTTTAGACAGCAGAATGTGAAAAATATGAACACTTTTACAAAACCTTGTATATAAAACTGAGAACTTTGTAGTTTAATGTCCCTCTTTGAGATTGCTAGATTATAATATCTGAAAACAGTATTCTACATTACAAAATGCTACTGGATAGTATATGCCAGTGATTTTCAACCTTTTTCATCTCGCAGCACCCTGACAAGGCACACCATCGGGTTTCTTTAAGGATATATATATTATCATTTAACAAATGAGTATTAAGATTCTGTTTAAAGTTCAATAATTACATTTTAATCATTGTATTATCTTTATAGTTGAATATTTTATTGAATACACAAGTTGACAAAAGGGCAACAAAACACTTCAAAGATAACGAAATTAGCCACAAATAACATGCATTCAAAAAATATTCTGATTCTCATATCATCTGAGCCATAGCTAAATAAAACTCTCCACTACTAAGCACATTGTGAAAAAATACAAAACCTGAAAACAAACCTAACATGCATGTACAAATATGTCATATAACCGTAGCACAAATTCCAATGATTCAAATAGTAAGAAACCTACATATTAATAGGCAGCACTACAAATATTAAACTGGGCCCAAAAACACCAATACACCTCCTCCTACTGGTAAAACAGATCAAGTGGGACAGATACAGATCTCTACACAGAAGCTACATGCCCACAGAATATCAAAACTCAGTCACAAGCAAAACACAGACTCTCATCAAATACAGAATGGGATCACAAATTAAAATAGAGCTATAACGAAAAAACGGAACAGGGAACCCCAAGAAATCAAACTAGGCATGTACCACAACATGGGAGAAATTAAAAAAAAAATGCATTTCCTCTTGTACTGAGCATAATACAAAGTCGTCCACAATGTACATTTCCTAAACTAACATAGTTAATAAATTCAAAATAAAACACTTTTTTCTACATTTGTTGACTGGGCATTTTTCCCATCATGTTGATTCTAATTTTTCTTTTCTGCCTTCCTGTCTGTCTTCTTTTCAAGGGGCTGCAGTCCATTTCTCATTTCTCTTCTCTCCTCCTATCTTGTTCGAGTCCCTTATGATATCCGTCTTTGATGTAATCTGCCACTTCTTGGCCCGGGACTGGTAACATGGAATTTGGTTACCAACTGGGTTTCTGCCAGTTACTTGTGGCCTGGATTGGCCACTGCTGGAAGCAGGATATTGGACTAGATGGACTATTTGTCTAACCCAGTATGTTTTTATATTAATCTTTCTCCCTTTCTTTTTCTGCCTCTCTGTCAACTCAATTGTCAACCATTTTCTCACCTCGCAGTCTTCCATCTACTTCTTTTTACTTTTCAACTACCTACCAACTTTCCTTGTCTCAACCCTTAACTCTCCCAGGTACCGTTTCATTCCTTCCCCTGCCTCCTAATCTCTTCAATCTTTCCTCTACTCCCCATTACTGCATTTTTACCCTCTGTACATATTATCCTCCTCTCACTTATCTCCTCGACAATCCCCCATGGCCTCTCTTTTGGTTTCCCCATTCCCAGTTTCTCTCCCCCTCCATACCGCCCCCCCTCCGGCCAGCATCCCTTCCTCTCTCTTCCCTCCCTGCCCCTGTGGTCCAATATCTCTTCCTTCCCTGCCCCTGTGGTCCATCATTTTCTCCCTCCCCTCCACCTTCAGGTCCATCATTTCTCTTTCTTTCCTTCCACCCCTTGGATCCATCATTTCTTACCTCCTTCCCCTCAGGTCCATCACTTCTCTTGCCCTCTGCCCCTCGGCTTCTCCCCCCTCCAGTCCATGGCTTTTTCTCTTTCTTCTCTATCTCCCCTCCACTCTCCAGATCCAGCATCTTTCTTTTTCTTCCCTCCCTTCCCTTCTCCTCACGTTGCCAGGATTTTTCTCTTTTTTTGTCCCTCCCCCCATCAAACTCTCTTCCTCTCCCCCCATCTATCTTAAATTACGAACAACATCTTCAAGAAGATTCCCAGGCAGTAATTCACCATCATTGCTTACAGCCTGCTTGGAGTCTCTCTTCTGCCACAACTTCTTGTTTACGCTGGGGTGGGCCAGGGCAGAAGAGATGCTGCAAGCAGCAGCTGTGAGTTACTGCCACTGCCAGGGATCTTCCTTCCAAAACCTAGTTTAAAGAAGATGGGGGGCAGTGAGGGAGGAGAGTTGAAGAAACAGAGAGAAATGTGACACTGGGCCCCCTGCTGCTCTGGGTCCTCTGCTGGAACAGTCAGTCTGCTCCTGCCCATGGAACACCTGGGCAGCTGCTGCAGCTCACCAGCTGAAAAATGCTGGTATATGCTAGTCTGCTGCTTCATAATTCCTCCAAACAAAGAAACTGATACACTATCTAAAAGCAGTGGTGTAGCCAAGGGTGGGCCCGGGTGGGCCCAGGCCCATCCAGTTTGGGCTCAGGCCCACCCAGTTTCAGCACACCTATGATGTGGCTGGCAGGGATTCCCAAGCCCCACCAGTTAAAACTTCCAACAACTGTATCTCTTGCATGCTTTGTAAATAGCAGATCTTCACCTGCAGCAAACAGCGACTGATATGTACTGCTAGCTCCAGCCCCACAGCCTTCCCTCTGACATATTCCCGCCTATGCGGAAACAGGAAGTTGCATCAGTGGGAAGGCTGTGGGACCAACATAAGCAAAGTGTAGTAGTTGCTGCTCGTTGCTGGTGAATATCTGCTATTTAAAAGGTATGCGGGAGATGGGGGATGTTTGAGAGACCATATGGGATGCAGGCGAGAGAAGGAGAGACCAAATCACCTGTGGGGTGGGGCGGGGTTCTTCTGCCCACTCATCTTGGGCCCAGGCCCACCCAAAACTGGGTGTCTGGTTACGCCCCTGTCTAAAAGTGTCACTAGATAATGATAGGAAACATCTATTTCAAGGGCCCATCCATTCTCATGAGTTCTCGTTATGTTTATAACATTAATTTAAAAAAATATTTGAAAGAAAAAAGAATCGATTATAACTGGTATTGTTTCACTGTCTTTGTTTTAAAAGGTCTGACAGTAACTGTTTCACTGTAAGCCACATAGAACCAAAATTTCTTTGGATAATGTAGGATATAAGTATTAATACTTGAAATACAGAACATGGAACCTGTACAGTCTGCTCATCCATACTAACTACTAAGCTTATAATCACTTCTCCCTCAGAGTTCCTCTGTGTTTATCCTGTACTTTCTTGAATTCAGACTCTGTCCTTTTTTTGCACCTCCACTGGTAGGCTATTACACCTATCCAGCACCCTTTCAGAGTAATATGCACAGGAAATCTATGAAATCTGACTGTAAACATCCCATATTAAACATTACACCATTCCATTCATAATCCCCATTACTGTCAACACAAGGTAGATCAATGCAAGCCATTTGAAATAATAACTGATGGTCTGATGCAGCAGTACACCCATGAGCCCTATACTCAAGTGCCCGAAACTCTCAGTCAACTTTAAGACGATATTTAGAGGTCAACTACCTTTCCTGATATCAGTGCAACTGACTTTGGTAATGTAATATTAGTTTATTAACAGTGCAACATTTTCAACTTTCTGGCTACCAAAAGAATCAACACAGGCGCCCCCCGAGCAGTGCCAGGACGGACAAGAAGCTCCGCACTGCACCGGACCGGGATGAGCGCAGCCCGTCAGCCAATGAGCAGGAGGAATGCAGCCAGCGCCCGACCCAGGTGAAGACAGGCAGGGAATCCCCCAAGACAAATGAACGTCCCCTGTCCTGTGCCCCGTTTCTAGTTTTCAAGTACAGAAAGAAAGCGGGGAAAGGATATTATCAGCTGCCTTCCTCTGCACCTTCTAACCAGCTGAGCAGCCAGAAATTACAAAAAATAAAATATAATAAAATCGGAAAATTCTCTAGGATGAACATTTTTAAGGGGAGGGCTTAGCTTCAGGCTGCCCACGGCCCGCCTTTGCCCTCGGGAGCTGAGCCCTGGAGTAAAGCGGATAACGCGCGCTTCGCGTTGTGCCACGAACCGGCAGAGGATCCCTGGGACCGGACCAAGACGCCTAAGATAATGCCGCGATCTGCCGTACCTGCTGCGGAGCTGTCCGTCCCTCCCCCGCCGAGCCACAGTCGCAGCACCCGGGAGCTCCGTGTCCAGCACCAGCCTCTGAGCCGAGGGCTGGGGAAGCTGCAGAAACAGCAGCAGCCGCTCGCTGGAGCCGACCGCAGCTTAGGGACGTGGGCGCAATTCCTCAGCGCACTGAAGAACGTAGGAAGGAACATAAAGAGGGAAAGACAAAGGCGGTTCTGCTGTAGTTAAAGAGAAGGCAGCCTTTCAGATGTATTAAAAACATTTCGACACGGAGCGGAAATAAAACAATGGCTTATAATCAGCAGCTGCCGTTCACATCTTCAAACTAGGTGTCTGCATTGCCACAGAACAAAGAGAAGTTTGCGTGATCTGTAAATCAATTAATAGCGAACGAGCAATTTGAAATTATATCATCTGTTCAGCTTTTCAAATCCCATCACTACTGTGAATGTATTTTTAGTCAGATTGCTTTTGAAATTCCTCTGGCCTGCAGCCCACAACCCACCGTTCTAGCTTTTATTTCTTTTAATGTTTGCCTCCAAAGGTAAAATGTTTGAGGTGTATTTACCTTTCTTTCCTTCGACTTCCTGTCTCTCATGTAAGCACTTGCACCCTTCTTGGCTGCTTGAGTCCCTGGTTTCCTACTCACCTAGCTTGGACATCTTTCTGAGGACAGCTGTATACCCCCCCCCCCCCCCCCTTCTCCAGTGGAGTGGGGACAACAATCAAGGTTCCTTTTCCCTCTAGGAACAGGAACATGGGCTTTTTAACGTTTTTTTCTCCCTGTATTTATTAAAACCATATTTTGTTCTGCTTCCCACTTTTCCACTTATCCCCCCACCCCCTAACTCTATTTTAGTTCAAAACTACCTTAGGCTGGCTAGCTAATTTTATTTTTCTCCCCCTCCTCTTGTACTGCTGTCTGATTGCAGGTACTAGCCTTTTTCTACTCCATTCCCTGTTTTGCCCTGAATGAGAGTCCTCATCAGTTGTGCCTTCCTTTTCCTTACTCTGTGGTTTTCTTGATCTTGTCTTTAAGATAGGTGGTGTCCCAGGTACCTCAGGCTGAACTTAAATCTGGAAACCAAAGGAAGCAGATATGTATGTGGAAAACAATATTTAATGGATACAAGGCAATAAAAATTAGCAAGCCTGATACAGGCCGTGTTTCGCCCCACTGGGCTGCAGTGGCGTAGCCAGACAACCAATTTTGGGTGGGCCTGAGCCTAAAGTGGGTGGGCACAAAATTACCTCAAAATATAAATACTTTAGCTAATGAGGATCCTCAAGCTCTGTTAGCTGAAGACTTTCTCCGAAGGCAGCCAGAACTCCCTTTTACCAAGCTTGGCAGGCAGCAGCAATGTCCCTAAGCCACTAATGCCAGCACCACATGCGTGCTTAGTAGTCAGTGGCTCAAGGATGCTGTCACTGACTGGAGAGTTTGGTAGACGGGAATTCTGGCTGCCTTTGAAGGAGGTTCTCAGCTGGGGATGCTTGGGGTTCCCCACCAGTTATAAAGCAAGGGTCAGGGCCAGTGTTAGACATGCTATGGCCCAGGCCAGAAAATAAAGGAGGACACTTTGTCAGATCCCCTCTCCTCCCTGCCTCCCCTCCAATTTCCCCACCTGCCAATACTAATCACACTGACAGACCTTCACCAAATACAGACCAAGGGATCACAAATTAGAAATTAAAATATTTACACAAAAATTGAATTGAGAATCCCAAGAAGTTAAACTTAACATATACTACAACACTGGAGAAACAACAACAGAAATGCATTTCCTTTCTATTGAACACAATGCAAAATAAAATGCTTTTTTCTACCTTTGTTGTCTGGATGTTTTATTTTTCCATTATGTTGGTTCCAATTTCCTGTCTGTCATCTACTAATTCTCCTTCAAGCGGCTGCTGTACATTTGTCTTCTCTCTGCTGTCTATTCCCTCACTACACCTACCTCTGATATAATGATCATTCCTTTTTAGTTCTGTCCTCTCATTTTTTTTCTTTTCCGCCTCTGTCAACTCAAATTTCACCCTCTTTCTCATCCTTCTCCTCCTTTTTAATTTTCAGCTACCTATCAGATTTCTATCTTCTTCTTTCGCCCACCAGCTCTCTCATTCCCCATCTCACTCCTTCCCCAGGCTTCCATTCCCTTCCATCTTTAATCTATTCTCCATTACCATATTTCTACCCTCTGTAATCACTATCCTATCATCCATGTTATTGCCACCCTTCTCCTCCCCTTCCTGGCATCCCCCACATGGTTCCACCATTCCCAGCGCCTTCTTCCCTCTACCTTTCTAGCCCAGCATCTGCTCTCTCTTTCTTCCATCCCCCACCTTTGTAGCCTGATTTATCCTGTTCCTTCTCTCTTCCCTCCTGTCCTGTCCCCCATGGTCCAGCATATCTCCTGTCTTCCCTCAATCCCATTGTCTGGCATCTCTCCATCATTTTCATCTGCTCCTGGATCCATCTTCTTCTCTCCCCCTCTCCACCTGTGCATCTCTCCCTGCCTCTCATCCAACCCCATGTCCTACATCTCTCTCTCCCCCTCCCTTGTACCCCAGAGCCAACTTCTCTCTTCCCCTCCCTCCCGCCATCCCCTTTGCCCTCATCTACCCTCCACTGCATCTCATCACCCTATCAGTCCCAGCTCCATCCAAGTCTCTCCTTCCTTCCTTCCTTCCTTCCTTCCCTTTCCTCCAAGGCCACTCTTCTGCCTGTTACCTTTTACCCCATGCCCAATAACTTATCTTTCACCATCTTTTTAAACCCTTTCTACCATAACTCAACCCCCTTCAGAGACTTATCCCCTTCTCCTAGACCCCTCACCAGTACCCCA
Source organism: Microcaecilia unicolor (assembly GCF_901765095.1). Lineage (NCBI taxonomy): Eukaryota > Metazoa > Chordata > Amphibia > Gymnophiona > Siphonopidae > Microcaecilia > Microcaecilia unicolor. The sequence continues at coordinate 98,880,729 of NC_044034.1, read as the reverse complement.
ATCCTTTTTCAATGTCTCTTATCCTCTCTCCAGTCTTCCAGGTCATTCACATTATGTCTCAACCTTTTCCCACATCATCCCTTTTTTTTGCCTTTTTTCTCATATCCCTCATTTCACATCCTGCTTTTTCCCCTCTCCCGCCCCTCAGTCCCATCCATCTCCTGCTCACCACCCCTTCCAGTCCCATCCATCTCCTGCTCCTTCCCTCTGCTCACCACCCCTCCCAGTCCCATCCATCTCCTGCTCCTTCCCTCTGATCACCACCCCTCCCAGTCCCATCCATCTCCTACTCCTTCCCTCTGCTGTGCCCCATCTCTCCAAGTCCCATCCATCTTCTGCTCCTTCCCTCTACTCACCACCCCTCCCAGTCCCATCCATCTTTGTCTTCTGCTCCTTCCCTCTGCTCACCACCCCTCCCAGTCCCATCCTTCCTTCTGCTCACCACCCCTCCCAGTCTGGGTTGCTCCCCGCCCGCGAGGTCCAGGATCGCGCAGACACTTCAAGCCAGTACTGGGATCATTATCCCCTCCTCTGGCGCAGCAGTCTTCACTCTTTCTGTGTTCCGGCAGCATTAGCGATGTATACTCGCTGCCTTCCATCTGCCCCGGAAGCCTTCTCTTCAACTTCCTGTTCCCGCATAGGTGGGACCAAGGGACGCTGCAGAGAAGGCTTCTGGGGCAGTGCGAAGGCAGCGTTGATACATTACTAACGTGCCGGGAGTCCAGACAGATTGAAGATTGCAGCGCCAGAGGGAGGGAGGAAGAGAGGGGATAGACGGAATCGCGATCGGAAATGCAGGAGGTGGCAAGCCGTTTGGGGGGGCAGTGCTGGGTAGCGCCAATCCTGTGTTGGAAGCACCGCGGCAGAAACAGGGAGGAAAAAAAGAGAAGTGCCGGATCTGTGGGATGGGGTGGGAGTGGAGGGAAAGGATCATGGGTGGTCAGGGTGCACCATTCCTAGGTGGGCCTGGGGCTTAAGTGGGTGGGCCTGGGCCCACCCATGGCTACGCCCCTGCTGGGCTGCATCAGGGGCTACAAAACAAACAATCATTATAACAATTAGAACAAGTATAAAAACAAATGAAAAATAATAATTTCATTCCATTATCATAATTACATGCTCGGCTGATAGTCATAGAACACCATGATAATATAATCCGATATACAAAAAAGTAAATAAATTAAAATACAAAATGATATTACGACATACTTAATTACACAGATTAAATAATAAACATGAATTAAACAATATTGATCAATAGCATACCATTCACAAACAAACAATATATATATATATGTGTGTATGTATATTGATAAACAAAGATCGAATGAAATATGTATTATAATAATAAATAATCAAAAATACATAACATGTTACACATATTAAAAAGTGAATTAAATAAGTTGCAGATGATATTTTTTTATTTTAAAATCACTTTGAAGATTTAAATACATTGATGACTCGGTACAAAGCTGTGTTTCGGCATTGCCACCTGCTTCAGGAGTCTGTAAAAGTGTAAGATATGGTGGACAACGTGTGATAAGTGATGAAACACATTCAGGCAGTTCAGATCAGTTTGATTCCGTGGTTCTTAAGTACATAAGCATCGCCATGCTGGGACAGACCAAGGGTCCATCGAGCTCAGCACCTTGTCACCGACAGCGGCCAAAAGAACAAGCAATTTGTCCCGCCCATCCTAGAAATACTGTATTCCCTCTTCCATTCAATAACATTCTATGGCTTTTTCCTCCAGGAAGCCGTCCAACCCTTTTTTGAAGTCCGCTAAGTTAACCGCCTTAACCACCTTTTCCAGCAGTGAATTCCAGAGTTTAACTACGCGTTGAGTGAAGAAAATGTTCCTCCGATTCATTTTAAATTTACCATACTGCAGCTTCATCGCATGCCCCCTTGTCCTAGTACTTGTGGAAAGCATAAACAGACACTCCACATCGACCCGTTCCATTCCACTCATTATCTTATAGCCGTCTATCATATCTCCCCTCAGCCGCCTTTTCTCCAAGCTGGAGAGCCCCAGCCTCTTCAGCCTATCCTAACAGGGAACCCATCCATTTACCCTACTCCCTTGGACTTTTCTCTCTATATAGGTAGGGGGTTCTTTTAGTTCTGTCACCTTAGATGACTTCTGCTTCAGAACCAGGGAAGTCAGGGTTCAAATCCTGTTTCTGCCTTGGCAAGTGACACTATCTCTCACTGCCCCCAGTACTCGGGGGCCCTTTTACTAAAGCTTAGCAGGAACTAACGGACATTAGTGCCATGTGGCCCATAGGTATAAAAGAGGATGCGGCATTTAGCCCACCCTAAGCTTTAGTAAAAAGGCCCCTTAGATTGTAAGGTCTTTGGAGCTTGGACAGGGTCATAATGTTCCTGAACATTTGTCATTTCTCTACTGCGCTGTGTACATCCAGTGGTGCTATAAGAATTATTATTATTAGAGGATGAGGGCAGAGGGGAAGGGGATAATGGAGAGTTGGTAGGAAAATCAAGAATGATCTTGTGAGGGTCGTCGTAAAAGAAAGCAGACAAGATAAGTACATAAGCACCGCCATACTGGGAAAAGACCAAGGGTTCATCAAGCCCAGCATCCTGTCTCTGACAGTGGCCAATCCAGGCTTCAAGAACCCAGCAACCCCCCTCCCCCCCCCCCCAAAAAAAAACTTCATTCTTAATAATATTCAATGGACTTTTCCCTCAGGAATCTGTCCAAACCCCCTTTAAATTCCATAAGGCCAGCTGCTGTCACTACATTTTCCGGCAACGAGTTCCACAGTCTAACTACACGCTGAGTAAAGAAAATCTCTTATGAAATAGTGATCCTGAGAGCCTCTTCTCCTACTATCTCTATTTTGGAATCGGATAAGAAATTGTTCAACATCCTATTAGCTGTTGCCTTGCATTTAATTGTCTCCAATTGGAAAAATAATGTACATTTAAATTATAATGAATGGTGGAGCTATGTATGTGTGATCAGAAAATATGAAATGATTCTGGCTCACAAACATCATAGAGTCTGTTTTAAAGACCTGGGCCCGCTTAGATTTATTTAACTGACCTTGTATATTCATGCTGGTATCTAAGGATGGAACGCTGATAATGCTCTGTTCTTTTATTTGCCATGGATTGTTGATATTGTTTGATTTTTCTGTCTGTTTTATGTTTTGAGAAAAAAAGCTTTAATAAAAATATGGGGGGGAAAAATTTACCATATTCTAGCTTCATCTTGTGTCCCCTGGTTTTGTTGTTGTTTGAAAGTGTAAACAAACGCTTCACATCTGTCCGCTCTATTCCGCTCATTATCTTGTAGACTTCTATCATATCACCCCCAGATTCTATATATTTGGGCACAGATCCCAAACGTAAGTGTAAATTAATTAGTCATTTGGGTGCTAACAACCAATTACTGAGGTTAATTAGAGTTCATTGGTACTAATTTGGATTTAACCGCACATCTGCCCATGCGCTTATTCTATACTGCTGGGCAACCCAAAAGGGGACATGGCCAGGTCAAGGGCATTCCAGAAATTTAGGCACAGTGTTACAGAATACCCAACTTGCATGCCAGGATTTACGCCAGGTTTCAGCTTGTGTAAGCCCATTTTGGGCATGGGAATCCACTCTGTTATTCTATAAAGGGAGCTCTTAGCGTGAATTTTTTCTGGTGCGTACATTTGGGCTTCATTTACTGAATCTGGCCCCAAGTATAGAAGGGAGGGAAAGAGAGAGTTAAGCGCAGACAGCAGGGACTGGATGTCAGGTTATCCGTGTGACAAACACTGTTAGTCGAATGGAAAGGGAAAGGGGATGGGATTTAATATACTGCCTTTCTGTGCTTACAATCACAATGGTTTATGTATTATATACAGGTACTTATTTTTCTGGGGCAATGGAGGGCTAAATAACTTACCCAGAGTTACAAGGAGCTGCAGTGGGAATAGATCTTTATTCCCTGTATGAACACATTTAATGGTGTCTGGGACATGAGAAATCTGTACACCAAGCCAAAGACAGAGCATTTTTTTTTTTGTTACATTTGTACCCCGCGGTTTCCCACTCATGGCAGGCTCAATGCGGCGGGCAATGGAGGGTTAAGTGACTTACCCAGAGTCACAAGGAGCTGTCTGTGCCGGGAATCGAACTCAGTTCCTCAGGACCAAAGTCCACCACCCTAACCACTAGGCCACTGCTCATGATTCAAAACCAATCTAGTTGTCAGCTTTTGAGGACCCCCTGCTTAGAGTCAAGCAAATTAAGGGCCCCTTTTACTAAGGCACACTAGCGGGTTTAGCATACGCTAAACATTAAGACACCCATAGGAATATAATGGGTGTCTTAGAGTTTAGTGCACACTAAATCTGCTAGCGCACCTTAGTAAACGGACCCCTAACAGTCTAGATATTGTGAATTAAACATATTTAACAAATTAACATATTACATGTTTTTATTTTCCTACATGCTTTTAATTTATTGAAAATTCCATCATTCTTTGCCTGCACTGTAACAAGGTTCTGCAAACTGATCTGAACTGTCTGAATGTTATAATTCTCCACTGCCCCCAAGAGGTTGAGAGCAATGGAAAACACTCACATTTTAAAATACTAGGAAAGTTTAAAAAGACTGTAATTTAGGGATGGTTATGACTCTGGGTAATTCTTAAGATGAAAGTGTAGCAGGCAGATACAGAAACAAAAAGAAGGAAGGTAAACCAAAACAAACACGAAATTTAAAATGAACTTCTAAAGTTATTCACAATCTAGTGCTACTCCTGCATTGTCTTGAGCACCTTTCAGTATGTTATAAGGCCACTAATAGAAATACATATAAATGAGAACGTCTCCTTTGAATGTCCTGCTTCATTTGAGATTGTAATGCATTCAGATACTGTTCAGCTGTCATCATCAAGCAAACTTACTGGGCAACATATGCTATCCTGTTGCACACATATAGACACACAAAGAGAAGCTACAGCTCATATAAAATATATGAGATCTGTAACAGTAAACAACTTATATTAAACCTTACAACACGTGGCTAACGTGCATGCCAAAAACCACCATTACTGTCAACACAGGTTAGATCAACGCAGACTACAACCATCTCATTCCTTTTGAAATAAGTGGTGCACACAGCAGTAAGCAAATCGAATGAGTTCTATACCCAAGTGCCTGAAACTCTTCTTAATCTCTGAGATCATATTTATTTTGAGAGTCAATTACCTTTCCCACTGTTAATGCAACTGACTTTGGTAAAGAAATATTAGTTTAGCTCCGCACCGCACTTGGGCGGATGAGTGCAGTCCCTCAGCCAATCAGCGGCAGAAAAGCGGCCAGCGCCCGACCCAGGGGCAGACGTGCGGTGTCCTCCCCCCCCCCCCCCCAACACAAATAAATCTCTTTCCCCCCGTCCTCCCCCGTCCAGTCTGCAAGTAGAGAAAGGTATCAACTGCGTTTCTTGGTACCTTCCTACCAGTTGATCATCCACATATAAAAAAAATAAATATATAAACTTTTGTCGTCGTCCCCTCCATATTTTCGGGGTGTGGGGCGACAAAATGTTAAGGTTAAACAGAGCCCGGCAAGCAGAGTCTTTGCCCTCGCGAGCCCTGGAGTGCAAAAGATAATGCGCTTCCTGCTGTGCCACCACCACGAACAGGCAAGGGGTGGACAGGAGCAAAGGAGTCAAAGGGGGTGGGGTGGGGGGCAATCACGCCTACCTGCTTCTGCTGTGGAGCTGTCCGTACGTTCCTCCCCCGCCGAGCCACAGTCACAGCATCCAGGAGCTCCGTATCCAGCACCAGCCTCTGAGCCGAGGGCTGGCGAAGCTGCAGAAACAGCAGCCGCTAGCTGGAGCAGCCGACCTCATCTAAGGGAGGTGGGCGCAATTCCTCACCGCACTGAAGAACGTAGGAATTGTACAGAGGAAAGGAAGCGTCAGTCTTCCTCCACAAAACTTATGAAGAACTGCTCTGCTGTAATTACAGACAAGGCAACCTTTCAGATGCTCTACAGAATTTTGACAAGAAGGGGATATAAAAAAAAAAAATACAACTGCCATTGGTAAGCATCAGTATTGCTGAATCCGAAAGAAAGTCTTGCATGATCAGTAAATCAAGTAATTACTAAAAATGTGAAAATAAATTAGTCCGTTCAGCTTTTCAGATCTGAACACTATTAAAATGTATTTTTGGGCCAGGTTTGTTTTGTAGACCCTGTCGGCTAATGTTAATGCAATGACAGGAAAATTAGCTTTCCCAGCAGTTACCAGAGATTTAAACGCGTCACACTTTTTATTGTTTGGCTTGAAAATATTCGTGCTATTTATAATACCTATATCACATGTGGAAGTTGTTTCACGAAGCAAGCATATTTACTGTCCCTTCAAGGTGACATCTGGTAAAATAAAGATCACATTACTGCCCCCCCCCCCCCCCTCACTATCCAAGGAGGGGGCCTAGTGGCTGGAGCAATCGGCTATACAGCAACATGGCATAACTGCATGTGATAAATAAGGCATTTCTACCATGGATCACACTACCAGTACACACTATTACAAAATTCATGAAATTCATCCTAACTCACTACTACTTCTGCTTCAATTATGGCATCTATCCTCAAATTACCAGCACTGCTATGAACACCAGGATGGTAGCACAATATGCCAACCTTTTCATGGCAAAACTGGAAGAGACATTTTGAATATATAATCAGACTAAACCCTTTAAAATTAACTGACAACCCACCTCAATCCAAGCCCTGCCATGGAAATCTCCACACTTGTGGCAGCTCCCATAAATTGTTTGCAGCTTGGTACTTGTGTACAGGGAACTAACAACAACAGCATCTTTTTACTCATACTGTCCTGACCAGAGGACGAAGGTTCTGGCCTTCAAAAGCTGGTAAAAAAAAAGTGTATTGTTAGTCCAATAAAAAAAGCTGTAATCTTATTTTTCTTTTTGTTTTGCTTTATTTATTAATCTTTAAAGTGGAGCAACACAACAACCACATTACTTTGTCCAGCAGTGGGCTATGAACCAGGGAAACCAGGGTTGAAATCCTGCTTCTGCCACAAATACTCCTTGTGATTTTAAGCAAATCATTTTATCTCCTATTGGCACCCATGAGATCTGCACCCATGAGATCTGCATGCAAATAAATTAGTTAACAAGCCATTAGCAATCATTAATTGGCTACTAATAATCAATTATTGACGTTGAAACTAATTTGGATTTGCGCACAGATCTGGCTGCGTGATTCTATAATGAGACACACCTAAATCCTCTCACATGCAACCCAAAGGAGGCATGGCCATGGGAGGGGCATGAGCAGGTCAGGGGCATTCCAATGAATTACAAGCAGTGTTACAGAGTTTGGGGAATGTGTGCCCAAGTTGCACGCCAGGATTTACACCAGGTATCTGCTGGTGTAAGTCCGTGAGAGAATCCCTGCTAGCCACTAAATGCTATTCTACAAAGGGCATTCATCCCAGAGCACCCTTTACAGAATATAGAATTATCCCAACCTGCTCTGTACCGCAGATCTTGTTCCCATCATATATCTGCTCTTGGTCCCTCAGCTATATGGCAAGCCGTAATGTAGAAAATCTTTAGCATCATATCTATGTTAGTTGAATGTTCTAATGCATGCTTATTAGGTGTATCATTAATATTATGCTAACATTGTATTATATCTCTGATATTTGAATTCCAGTGCTGTTACATGTGTATATTTTTGATACTGCTTCACGGTAGGTCAATTATTAGGTTTCAATTTACTGTTTTCAAGTTTACCTCATTTATCTTACCTATGTTTATTCTTGGTTATTTTTACTATTGTTATGCTGTTATTGTAAGTTTTATGTTAAATTGTAATTGCTGTGCACTGCCTTGGGTGAATCTCTTCACAAAGGCAATTAATAAATCTTAATAAATAAATAAATAGTGCTAAATGCTGATTTTACCTGGTGTCTATTTGTTTGATGCCATTTATTGAATCCAGCCCTTGGGGGGGGGGGGGGGGGGGATTCTGTATATGGCACCTAAAAAATCTGCATGGAAAACACTTCCACCTAAGTGTATTCTATGAGCGGCGCCTAGATTTAGGTGCAGTATATAGAATACACTTTGTTGACACCCTGGCGCCTAAATTTATGTGCCTCCATTTACACCAGTGAAAACATGGCGTAAATCCTGGCACGTACATTTAGGCACAGATGACCATATTCTATAAGTGTGTGAAAATTTTGGAATGCCCATGAAATACCCGTTTCCCTGCCCATAACCATGCCTATTTTTGCCTGCGCACATTAAAATTTAGGTGCTGTGCATTAGAGAATATACCTAGCAATTTGCACACAAATTTTAATTATTGTCAATTAGTGCTCATTATTGCTTAACAATGCTGATTGGCTTGTTAAGCCAATTAACTTACGTGCTTTGATACGGAATATGCTTGGATTTTGACATGGAGCACTAGGCGTGCTATTTAGAATCCGGGGGTTAATGTGCAAATTAGCGTGCATTAACTGCTTCCGCACAAGTGCACCAACAGATGTAGCATTGTGGTTAGCGTGCGTTAATTCACATGTTACTACTACTACTACTTATCATTTCTAAAGCGCTACTAGACATACGCAGCGCTGTACAGTTGAACATGAAGAGACAGTCCCTGCTCAACAGAGCTTACAATCTAATTAGGACAAACAAACAGGACCAACAAGAGATAAGGGAATATTAAAGTGAGGATGATAAAATAAGGGTTCTGAACAAGTGAATAAGGGTTAGGAGTTAAAAGCAGCATCAAAAAGGTGGGCTTTTAGCTTAGATTTGAAGACAGCCAGAGATGGAGCTTGAAGTACCGGCTCAGGAAGTCTATTCCAGGCATAAGGTGCAGCAAGATAAAAGGAACGGAGTCTGGAGTTAGCAGTGGAGGAGAAGGGTGCAGATAAGAGAGATTTACCCAGTGAACGGAGTTCCCGGGGAGGAATGTAGGGAGAGATGAGAGTGGAGAGGTACTGAGGAGCTGCAGAGTGAATGCACTTATAGGTCAATAAGAGGAGTTTGAACTGTATGCGGAAACGGATAGGAAGCCAGTGAGGTGAATTGAGGAGAGGGCTAATATGAGCATAACGACACTGGCGGAATATTAGTTGTGCAGCAGAATTTTGAACAGATTGAAGAGGAGAGAGATGGCTAAGTGGGAGACCTGTGAGAAGCAAGTTGCAATAGTCTAAGTGTGGATGAGGGTTCTGGTAGTGTGCTCAGAAAGGAAAGGGCGGATTTTGGTGATATTATAGAGAAAGAAATGACAGGTTTTAGCAGTCTGCTGAATATGTGCAGAGAAGGAGAGGGAGGAGTCGAAGATGACCCCAAGGTTACTAGCTGATGAGACAGGAAGGATGAGAGTGTTATTCACAGAAATAGAGAATGGAGGAGGAGGAGAGGTATGTTGGTTAGGGGGTGGGAACTAGGCAGGTCACGGGCAGAGAATGGGCTTGGACTGCATACTTCAGTTAGCACGCTTTAATTTCTGCACACTAAACATCATGCTTGCAGTTGGTATAGGTTTTCACTTGACGCCTCCTCCATTGGAGATGCTAACTGCACCCACGCTAATTGCAACCAGGTTTAAGCATGTTACTGCAGTTTTCAGTGTGGTAATTTCAGAGGACAAGCTGGGCACGTTCCCAGCCATATTGCACTTGGGGTAAATTCTATCAATGGCGCCTATAAAATTGGCGCTGAAAAAAAAACGCTTAAGCAGAATTCTATAAGCCATGTCTAAAGTTTAGCTAGGTTTAAGCAGAGAGTCACAGGTAAAGTTAGGTGCAGGCATTTGCGCCAACAAAAATGTGGTGCAAATATTCGTATCTAAATTTACACGTGGAGCACCATTATTCTTTAATTACCTGTGTAATTTGAAGCCACATCCCTGTTCTACCTCAAAATGTCCATGACCCTCCCATTTCTGTACCCCATTTTTTGGAACATGTGTAAATTTTAGGCAGAGATCCCGCGCCTAACTGTATGCATGTTGGTCCCAATTAAATCTAATTAGTGCCAATAATTGCATGTTATAAAGCCAATTATTGGCACTAATTGGCTTGTTATTCAAGTAAATTGCACACACATCGGGAACACACCTAAATTTGCGTGCACAGTTTTTGGTGACCTTTACAGAATCAGGGGGTTAGTGCATCTTCATTTTTGCTGCTAAGGCACACTAAGGGCAAAAACATAGCATCAAACATATAAACGGCGAGTGACCGTACTCACTCGCAAATGCGCAGTAGAGACTTCCCTCTCTGTCCCGCCCCCGCGTCAATACGTGATGATGGGGGGCGGGACAGAAAGAGAAACTGCGTGAAGGGGAGGGAACCACCAAGGTTGCCACCGCTTCCCCTCCCCCCCGAGGTCCCCACCACTGGTACCCCCCTTTGAAGTCACCGCTGCCGCCACCCCTCCCGTCTCTTCGCTATTCAACTTACATCTCCACAGCAGGCAGATCAGCTGCGCTGCCGTTGGCCTTCCTTTCCTGCCTGAGTCCCGCCCTCACCGACGTTACGTCACACGAGGGCGGGACACAGGCAGAGAAGGAAGGCCGACAGGAGCTCAGCTGATCTGCCTGCTGCAGAGATGTAAGTTGAATAGCGAAGAGACGGGACGGGTGGAGGGGTGGCGGCGGCGACTCGGGGGCGGGGGTACCGGCAGCGGTGACCTCGGGGGAGGGGCCAGCGGCAACCTCAGGGGAGGGGGCAGCAGCGACCCACTAGCCCATTTTAACGGGCTCAACGGCTAGTCCTTTAATAAAATGGCCCCATTGCTTCCACTTAGATTGTAAGCTCCATGGAGCAGAGACACCCAGTACCTGAATACTCTTCATCAATGTTTAACACTGTGAACATCCAATGATGCCTTAAGAAAATGACTATTATTATACCAGTGTTGATTGTTCATTAGACACTGAGAAAAGTCTGAGGCAAGGAAATGTGATTAGAACAGGAGCTGCAGTTCTCCTTCTTCTGCCTGATAATTTATTGCTTTTCATTTCTAACTCTCCCTTCGGTATATTAGAGCTCAACCCACTGAATGATATAAGAGGAAATAAAATATGCCAGGGAGAAAATACAACAGAAAACAAAATAACAAAGTAAAGGCGTATTAGCTACATTAATAAACAAGTAAGGTTCCAAGTTTTTGAAACATTAAACTTTTCGCTGGGAAAAAAGCCTCATGGTAGGCTGCTTCTGACCAGTGTCTCAGAAAGAATATGGAAAGCTCTGCAATGCACTCTCGCAGGTTTCAAGTTTATTAGGATTTACTAATCCGCCAGTCAGCAATGTCATCTAGGTGACTTACAATATGCAAGTTAAAGAGAGAAAAAAGAGGGAGGTAAGTGAATATACATAAACAACAGACAGTGAGGGAAAGAGGGGGGAGAACTCCATATATTCAAGAAGAAAGGAAAGAAGGAAAAAGCAATAGGGAAGTTCTCAAGTAATTCAGAAAGGGCACCCAGGCTGCTTTGAGTAGAGATAGGTGAGAGCAGCCCATCAGCCAATCATCAATAAGGAAGCAACCGGCACCTGACCCAGGTGAAGATAGGCTGAGAGTCATCCAGGATAAATAAATGTTCTCTTCCCACTAATTGCAAGGGGAGGAAGAAGCTGGTGGCTGGTAAGATGGGGGGATGCAAGATGCTTCTTACAGGGCCAGCTCCCCCAAATCAGCTGCACCTTCAGACAAACACTATAAGCAATAAAGATATAATTTTCTTCAAGTATTTCCTTCTTCCCCTAGCTCATCCCCACTCAGCCCAACCATTAGGCAAGACTAGCTAGTTGCCTAGGGCAGCAGCTTCTTGGGGATGTCAGTCAAAGCGAAAGAGGTCTTGACAAACACGCAATTTTGGGCTCATTTTCAAAGCACTTAAAATTACAAAATTCCATAGGTTACTATATGAAACTTTGTAAGTCTAAGTGATATGCAAATACACCTCAATATAAAATAAACAACATGAGGTACTTTTACTAGCAAGGAGGGTGAAGCCAAACCACCCATTCACTGAGATTATTCTGGAAGGGGAGATGTTGGGCGAACCATGATAGCTGGAGGGCCGAGGGGCCTGGAAGTTAATGGGGGGAGGGGGTGAAATGTAAGGCTGGTTGCAGGAAGGCAGAATCCTTTGGACTCTGGAATGGAGTTGCAGTAGAAGAAGATAACAGATTTGGTTTAATTATTGGGTAATTTTATGGTTATGAATCTTTTAGTACCAGCAGTTTTCAAAAATTTCCAAAGTTAACACCATACTTCTGAATCACTGATCGTTTTTCCAGCGGTTACTGAGATTTAAAGGCATCTCACTTTCTACTGTTTTACTTTAAAACAATCAGTGGCATCCCCGGTTCTTAGCCCATTGCTGTAGCCATTAGACCACCTCCTTGGATGGAACAAGGAAATAATATGATTTTTATTTTACCCAATACAGGACTAAGGAAATATCCTTGTTTTGTGACTGCGTTCACCTCGATAACCTCCCTAATTTTACTGATCCTGGATTGCAGCAAAGTGGCTTCTACAAACAATGGAGTCCTTTTACTAAGCTGTAGTAAAAGGTTGCCTTAGCGCAACCTTGTGTGGGTTTCTCCCACACACTAAAACCATTTTTACCACAGCTGTAAAATGGCTGATTTTTTTTTGTAGTAACAGCCATTTAAAAAAGTGTACCATGTGAGCACTTACCACCACCCATTTTGTAGACATTAAAGGCTCATGTGGTAATCCTGCACTAACCAGTTAGCATGTGCTAATATGAACATAAGAAAATAAGAGTAGCCATACTGGGTCAGACCAATGGTCCATCTAGCCCAGTCAGCAGTGTACCAAGGGCGGGGCGGTGGGGGCGGTCCGCCCCGGGTGCACGCCGCTGGAGGGGTGCAGAGAGCAGCCGCACACCTGTCAGCTCCGCTGGTTCCCTGCTCCCTCTACCCTGGAACAGCAGCTAAGAATGCACCCGGGGGGGGGGTTTGATGCGCCAGGGGAGGGTATCATTGCGCCGGGGGGGGGGTGTCGTGCTGCACTCAGGGGGGTGCACATCGGCTATCCGCCCCGGGTGGCAGCCGACCTAGGATCGTCACTGAGCCCAGTATCCTGTTTTCCAAACAGTGGCCAATCCAGGTCACAAGTACCTGGCAGAAACCCAAATTGTGGCAACACTCCATACTACAAATCCCAGGGCAAACAGTTGCTTCCCATGTCTGTCTCAATAGCAGACTATGGACATTTCCTCCAGGAATTTGTCCAAACCTTTTTTAAACCCAGATAAGCTAACCATCTTACTACATCCTCTGGCAAAGAGTTCCAGAGCGTAACTATGGATGCTTTGTTTAGCGCAGAAACACCCACTCTCCACCCCCCAAAAATGCAAATATTTTCTAGCACATGCTAATTTATCAGTTACCACAGGATGCCTGATTTCGTCCCACTGTATGCCTAAGCATGCATTAGCGTCTAGTGTATTTTAGTAAAAAGGCCCTAATATTTCTGAACTCACCACCTAGAAAGATAGTCCTCTGGAGAAATAGATTACAACAGCATCAGTGTCAAATTTCAGAAAATAACCAATAACCAATGATTTTATGGTGAGAATACTAACAGGAAACTTTAAAGACAATCCAGGAACGTAAATCCTTTGAAGTCAGAATGATTAAATATTTTGACACCCACCAGACAAGACTTAGCAAAGCAGTTCTGTAGCCCATTATAAACCATAAAATTCTGCTGCTTTATCAACCTCTTATTTACCTGCATCTCTCTTCCTGTCTCTTATCTGCCCAGCTCCCCCTGTTTCTCACCTTACCCACCCCACCCTCTTCCTATGAGACTGTAATTGGAAGGCTTTGGTGTTTCACTTATATATACTGTTATTTATCAATATTTGCTTATTTCTGATCTGAAGATGGGTTACCTTTGAAATCTAATTTAAAAAAATGTATTGTTAGTCCAATAAACAAGAAAATAACCATATATTTTACTGACTGGGGGGGGGGGGTGTTAGTGCTTAGGGAGGTACGTTCAGCCTGCATTCCAGTACTGAATTTGTTCTGAATGACATAACTACATTTTCCTGTATGGGTAGAACTTTTACTGCTTTAGCCATCATTGCAATTGCCTTTCCTTAATACAGGCACAGCAGCCATGACCTCCCCTGCTGAGAAGGGTATTCCAGGTCAATGTTATTTTTCCCAGTACATTAGGGCCCTGCAGATTCAACAGCAGCAAAACAAGTGAGGACTCATCATGCTTTTAGGATAGCATCACTTAAAGTGGCTGCCTGAAGACAAGCAAGGGGAACTAACAACATCTTTATAAACGATTCCACACTTTTTAGCAGCGAAAGATGTTCCAGGTGTGACTGGAGTGGTGTTGATCATTTCATACAAATATTTCTTCCTTGCTGCACTGAGCTTTTTCTGTTCCTTGTTTTACCTTTGCTATAGTGCTAATTTATATACAAGTGCTTTTTTTAAACTAAATTTCTTGAAAAAGGCATTTCTAACATTACCTGATTACATAATTGGCCGGTTCTAGTTTTCCATATAACTCAGATATTTGTGTAATTCAATTATTATGATCATAGCATATTTAGATAAAATAGATTTGGATTTAATGATTCACCTTTCCAACGCATGCTCAAGGCAAATCCCTGTCCCAGAGGGATTAAAATCAGAGTTTGTACTTGAGGTAATGAGGGTGAAATAATTTGCAAAAGATCAATAATAAATGTAGGCCACAAAGTAATTTATGGCCTCTAGACTCCAAAAATGTTTGTCAACTTCATTAAATCTCAGTGTCTAAAATTATTATACCCTAAAAAAAACTGGACAAAAATAGATTTGGTTCTGTGAAGTTCCTTTTTTCTCTAAAAGGAAAGTTTTACTACTACTACTACTTATCATTTCTATAGTGCTACTAGATATACACAGCACTGTACACTTGAACATGTAAGAGTCAGTCCCTGCTTGACAGAGCTTACAATCTAATCAGGCCAGACAAACAGGATAAATAAAGGATAAGGGAATTACTTAAGATGGGAATGATAAAACAGACATGAGTACTGAACAAATGAATAGGGGTTAGGAGTTAAAAGCAGCCTTAAAAAGGTGGGTTTTTAACCTAGATTTTAAGACGGCCAGAGATGGAGCTTGACATACCGACTGAGGAAGTCTATTCCAGACATATGGTGCAGCAAGATAAGAGGAACAAGTCTGGAGTTGGCAGTTGGGGAGAAGGGTACAGATAAGAGTTACCCAATGATGGGAGTTCCCAGGGAGGAGAGTAGGGATAAGAGTGAAGAGGTACTGAGGAGCTGCAGAGTGAATGCACTTCTAAGTCAATAAGAGGAGTTTGAACTGTATGCAGAAACAGATAGGGAGCCAATGAAGTGACTTGAGGAATGGGCTAATATGAGCATAGAGACACTGGCAGAATATAAGTCAATCGTGCAGCAGAATTGAAGAGGAGAGAGATGGCTTAGTGGGAGACCTGTGATAAGCAAGTTGCAAATAGTCTACATGAGAGGTGATAAGGAGTGTGGATAAGGGTTTTGGTAGTGTGCTCAGAAAGGAAGGGATGAATCTTGGTGATATTATACTACTA
Organism: Microcaecilia unicolor; assembly: GCF_901765095.1. Classification (NCBI taxonomy): domain Eukaryota; kingdom Metazoa; phylum Chordata; class Amphibia; order Gymnophiona; family Siphonopidae; genus Microcaecilia; species Microcaecilia unicolor. The sequence continues at coordinate 98,865,062 of NC_044034.1, read as the reverse complement.
CTACTTAACATTTCTAGAGCGCTACTAGGGTTACGCAGCGCTGTACAAATTAACAAAGAAGGACGGTCCCTGCTGAAAGAGAAAGAAACAACTTTTAGCAGTCTGTTGGATATGTGCAGAGAGAGAGGAGTCAAGGATGAACCCAAGGTTACCAGCTGATGAGACAGAGAGAATGAGAGTGTTATCCACAGAGACAGAGAAAGGAGGAAGAGAAGAGGTAGGTTTAGGGGGAAAGATAAGAAGCTCAGTCTTGGTCATGTTTAGTTTCAGATGGTGGTGAGACAGCCAGCCAGCAATGTCACATTATCAAGGCATATTGATAATGGTCAGCCAATATTTGTTATTTTTTTAATACTTTGATAACTCTATTTGAGGAAAATTAGTTTTAATACAATCTATATTTATGTATTTTATGTTATGCATTTTAATTGGTTTATCTGAAAAGGGCTCCAAAGGTTTCACCAGATTCCCAAAGGGGTCTATGGCACAAAAAGGTTAAGATCTCTGCCTTAAGGCATTCTCAGTTTAATCACTGCAAAGTGAAAACAGTTTGGCACCACCAAGATACTGCCTATCAGGCCATCCCTCCAAGGTCAGCTGCATAGCCTATGGCTTAAGGAAACATATGAGGAAGGCCAGTATGAGGCCTAAGATTACTTCAAAAGAACTACATAGGTCTCTGACTGAGACTGGAAAGCATATTTATGATTTATTCACAAATGTAACCTATATGGGAATGTGACTGTGTAAGAAAAGTCATATGAGGTGCCGTATAGTATTTGCAATGAAACACCTAGGGGATAGGATGTGAATTTCTTAGTGTGCATTCAGTTGATTATTGTGCCTTAAAAAAATATGCTAGAAAGTGGTCTGCACTATGACTATCATGTGGTTTTCACACGTGCCGAGGACACTTTTAGTACTGCTGGAAAATGGCCACATTTTCCTTTTCTTCCATTAATGTCGTCGTTGTTGATATGTTGAAACCTTCTGCTCAGTGTGCTACTGCAGCTAAGAAAGCAAATAGAATGTTAGGTATTATTAGGAAAGGAATGGAAAACAAAAATGAGAATGTTATAATGCCTTTGTATCGCTCCATGGTGCAACCGCACCTTGAATATTGCGTTCAATTCTGGTCGCTGAATATCAAAAAAGATATAGTGGAGTTAGAAAAGGTGCAGAGAAGGGCGACGAAAATGATAAAAGGGATGGGACAACTTCCCTATGAGGAAAGGCCAAAGTGGCTAGGGCTCTTCAGCTTGGAGAAAAGGCGGCTGAGGGGAGATATGATAGAGGTCTATAAAATAATGAGTGGAGTTGAATGGGTAGATGTGAAGCATCTGTTCACACTTTCCAAAAATACTAGGACTAGGGGGCATGCGATGAAGCTACAATGTAGTAAATTTAAAACAAATCGGAGAAAATCTTTCTTCACTCAACGCGTAATTAAACTCTGGAATCCGTTGCCAGAGAATGTGGTAAAGGCGGTTAGCTTACTGGAGTTTAAAAAAGGTCTGGACGGCTTCCTAAAGGAAAAGTCCATAGACCGTTATTAAATGGACTTGGGGAAAATCCACTATTTCTGGGATAAGCAGTATAAAATGTTTTGTACTTTTTTGGGATCTTGCGGGGTATTTGTGACCTGGATTGTCCACTGTTGGAAACAGGATGCTGGGCTCAATGGACCTTTGGTCTTTCCCAGTATGGCAATACTTATGTACTTGTGAATTATTAAAATGCTACAGAAAGTTTGAGTGGAGGAGTGGCCTAGTGGTTAGGGTGGTGGACTTTGGTCCTGGGGAACTGAGTTCAATTCCCACTTCAGGCACGGGCAGCTCCTTGTGACTCTGGGCAAGTCACTTAACCCTCCATTGCCCCATGTAAGCCACATTGAGCCTGCCATGAGTGGAAAAGCATGGAGTACAAATGTAACAAAAAAAAATTTAGGTTTTTTTTAGGAATTTCTAATAATGAGATTTTATTTGTGCAGTATGCAAGTCCTCTGAAGAAGCTGAAGTAGGCGAAACCAGGATCCTTGTTAAGACAAAAGCTATATCGGCATAAACTGAGATGCCCTTTAAAAATAATGAGATATTTTGAATCATGTTGCCTCTGGAGAGTATTGGGACTCTCGTTGAGATTTAAATATCAAGTGGATTGGAATTTCATTGAGATTTACAGAAAAGTGGATTGATTATAAATTGATACTTTGTGACAACTTATACGATGCAAGAGTATAAACAACAATATTCAATCCAGTAGTGCAATGATGGAAAGAGGGTGCCTCAGTCAATTTGACATTATCACGGCATAAATTTATTTCTGAACACAATGCATATATTTAATAGAGTTTACCTTTATCCTTCAAATTTTGTTAAAATGGTTTTAAAACATTTATTCTAAAAAAATTAGGTTCCCCTTTACTAAATTGTGTTAGCAATTTCTGCACAGCAAATGTGACAAAGCCCATTTGAATTGAATGGGCTGAGTCACATTTGCCACACTGGGAATCACTAGTGCAGTTTAGTAAAAGGAGCTCTTAATAAATGAATAATAAATATTGGTGACTCTGTATTTAAAAAAATATTACATAGATTATTGAGGTTATACATTTTCAGTATATGGTACCTATGATTAAATTAAATAATTTGATACAATAGCTCCTATTACACAACACAACAATGATTTTGTTACTGAGAGAAAATACTAAATTGAACCCACCGATTCCAAATATGAACTCCGAATTTGCCTGACACGTCTAGATTTTAAGTTATACATGCAAAGCCTATTTACTTATAATATTAATGCTTGGGATGCATTTGTGCTAGTAATGCAGAACTTCCTTGGGAACAGACGAGCTGAAAACTATGCTGAACTAGTAGACATACATCCACTTCTTATCCCTCATCCTGTAATCCAGTCAATCATACATTTATTCACGGAACTATGTACACCATATGTCTTTGTGTCTAACACTGCCCTTTTAGCTTCCCATTGTCTCCTTCCAATGTTTCTATGTTGATGTCCCATTGTTATATTCCTAATGATATTCGAATGTCTCGCATAACTCTGTACAATGTAATCCATAACCAAGTTGTAACAAATGTATTTCCATTATTCATATCTTATTGTAAGCCACACTGAGCCCGCAAAAAGGTGGGAAAATGTGGGATACAAATGCAATAAATAAATAAATAAATAAATAGACAACATGCTTAAAGCATATGAACAACTTGGCTGCCGAATGTCATTGAAAATGCATTTTTATTACATTCCCATCTTGACTTTTTCCCACCCAATTTGGGACACGTAAGTGACGAACATGGAGAGAGGTTCCATAAAGACATTTCTACAATGGAGAACAGATATCAGGGCCGCTGGAATCCCAACATGATGGGGGACTACTGCTGGTTTTTGCAACGGGAAAATATGACCGGTCACAAATGCAAAAGTAGATGCCTGAAGCACTTTTAACAGTACTGGGCCTTGCTGAAGTAAGACTTTTAAACTGGAATACGAGACTTTATTGAAATGTTGTTATTCCATTACATCAGTGGCGTACCAAGGGGGGCGGTGGGGACGGTCCGCCCCGGGTGCACGCCGCTGGGGGGGTGCTGCGTGCCTGTCGGCTCTTCATTTTCATGCTCCCTTTGCCCCGGAACAGGTTACTTCCTGTTCTGGGGCAGAGGGAGCATGAAAACGAAGAGCCGGCAGGCGCGCGGCACCCCCCCCCCCCCCAGCGGCGTGCACCCGGGGGGATTCTTTCGCCGGGGGGGGGCGTTGTGCTGTTCCGGGGGGGGGGGCGCTGCACCTGGGGGGCAGGGCGCATCGGCGATCCGCCCCGGGTGTCAGCCCCCCTAGGAACACCACTGCATTACATTTTCATATATTGTTTACTACGAAAACTATGATGTAGATCAGGTAATTGTTGGAGTAAAACTCGTTCTGTAAAAAATTATTCAGTGCTTAATTCATTTGGGCAAACTTATGCATAACAAAATTTCCTGACATGTTACAACAATTCTGACTTCGGATTTGGAATACCCACACTGAATTTAGTATAGGACAATGGGTTTTGCCCAGTAGCACACACAAAAAATGTTTTTGTTGTGATGTATTAGCAGGGTTTTGTTTTGTTTTTTGGAAAGTGATATGTGTACCATGAACCGAACAAAGCACATCATCATGTTAACACCATCCCTACAATAAAGTAGGGTGGCCATCATCTATTATGCTACTATCGTTGTAGGGTTGCTTTGAGCAGTGGGGACAGGGTGGCATATGAAGAGCACAGGAATGAAGCATAATACAAAGTACTGACAGATAATGGAAGAAAACCTGTTCCAGGCTGCCACAAACCTGGGACTAGGGAGCAGATTCACCCTTCATCAAAACAATAATCCGAAGCACAAAGCAAAAGTAAAAGTGGGTTCAGGTGTGTGAGGGTGGTGTGCATGGCTGCCCCCTCCCCCTCCCCCACCCCACATATCTCCCTATCTCTTCCGGCCCCCTCCCATCACCTCTTTCTTTTTCAGCTCCTCCAACCCTTCTTATGCCTTCCATTTTCTCTGCCCTTCTCTCACTCCCCTCCCCACTCTCCCTTCTCTTTTCCCCCTCCACCCTCACACTCTATATCATCTCCTTTTTCTATTTGCATATCTCCTCCTTTCATCTATCCTTTCATCCCCCTCCCCACTAACTAACAGAAGAATGCAGCAAGCCTGTAGTGAAGTTTTCCGGAGTCAAGTGGACATGTGGTAACCCCATTCCTCACTAACAGACGCTGCAGCTTTGCTTTGTTTTTGAGAGATGGGGTCTCTGCAGGCAGCTGCTACAGAATTTCTTCTCTGCCAGCATGACCACACAGTTGTTCTTCCCCTGAGGCACAGTCACTGATGGAGAGGGGGGGCTGGGTCCATGCCAACAGCCTCTGACACCACCACCACAGCCTTCCTCAGGTTATCTGCCTCCAGGGATGAGGTCTCTGCCAGCGTGCTCCTTTCTTTTCTTGGCTGGCCGCAGTGGGAGTTCCCTTCTGGAATGCATGGGCAACGGGCCCTCCCCAACAGACACTATAACTTGAACCAAATGTGCCTAAATAATACATAAATCATCCAAAGATCAAAATAAGGCTTTCAGAGACAGGCAGCATTCTGCATCTCAGAGAGAACCGAATTTTAAAACCTTTTTGTCTCTCCCTTTCTCCAGAGCCACTGCAAACTCACTAGTTAGAGACAAGTAGAGTGTGTTGCATTGGAGCCGACTCTGTGGGTGCTGTAGGTGCTTGAGCACCCCCAATATTAAGAAAATTCCTTATATGTGTCCATGGAGGGGTTATTTCCATTGGGCTTAGCACCCCCAATAATTTTGAAAAGTTGGCTCCTATGGACTGTGTTGTGTAGATCAGTGAAACAAACTCCTAGTTTACCACATCTTGGATTGTACCTTTTAGAAAGCAGAATATAAATAATGCGCAAGAGTATGGCGCAGTAGCATCGCCAGATGGCTGATGGGGTGGGGGAGGGGCCTGAGCCCAATGTGGATGAGCACCAAATTTTCTCCCCATCCTCCTCCCAGTGTTCCCCCTGTCCCCCACCCAAATGCAAAATATAAGTACCTGAGCTGGCAGGAATTCCAAAGCCCCACCATTTGAACACCGCCTCCTCTTCCTCTGGTCCAGTGGTCAGAACTCTTCAAGGTCTACAGCCAGTGACAGTGTCGCCGAGCTGCTACCTCTCCCCCCCCCCCCCCCACGCTCATGTAAAAAACAAGCATCCTTGGGTGGGAGCACGGGCAATAGCAGTGGTGTTCAAGGACACTGCCATAGGCTGCAGAGCATGTAGAGTTTCAGCAGCCAGACTGAAGGAGAAGGAGGTGGTCTTCAGCTGACAGGGTTAGGGAGACAGCTAATTTTGGAGGGGCCTGAGCCCCACTGGAGCCCCTGTGGCTACTAGCATGAAGACTTTTGAAAGGCGTTTACTCTAGCTTAGAACAGAAGGCTGGGAAGCTTCCCTTTTCCTATGGGAGAAACAATTAAATATTTCCTTTTCCTCCCATGGAAAATCATGTAGCTGATTGTGCTAGAATCGAATCATAATAAAAGCTCCAAAAAAGTATAAATACACTACCCACTTTAGTGTCAGATTTTTATCCCGGTTGCCTTTAGGCATGTGGACACCCAGCTACTACCCATCTGGCCCCCTCCCCTTAAGTCACAGATAGCCCAGGATGGGTTGGCCTCTGTGGTGACACAGCCACTGGGACTTACTTCCACCAACAGCAGTGACATCACACTGCTAACAGCCTATATACACAGGCAGAGCAGCCAGCCTCTGCTACAGACATAGATAGCTAATTGCCCACTCTTCCTATTTTGTAAATATGTCCTATATCCACATATTTTCTCTGCCTCCTGCCCACCTCTCTCAGTCATTCCTTTTCCTCACAATTACTCTCACACTATCAGGGCATATTCCATACACATGAACACAAACTTACCATTTAGATGTGCATGCAACCATGTGCAGTAAAAATACTAAAGATGTCCAATGTTAGCTAAAGAAAGCGATATTTATTAGAGGAAAAATAATTATTAAAATTTTTGCCCCATCCTGGAGCTGGGAGAAGAGGAGGGCTAAGAATCTGGTGATGGTTTTACAAACGCTCTGACTGCCGAACTGATCATCCTTTTCAATTTATCTTTTAATAATTATGTGACAATTATAGCAACATTAGTCCCATTTACCATGTGTAAGAGGAGTTTTTGTTGGATAGTTTGCGTTGAATTTGTTTTCCTCTTTGGGGTTATGATTTTTGACTTACGAAAGCTCTGCCATCTTGTGTTAAACATAGAAGACAGCATGAGTACTCTGTATCTAGGCAAGGCTAAAAGACAATCAGTGCCTCACGTAAAATCAGAAAGCTGCAGGAAAAAGTCAGGGAAGATGGCAACACATATATGCACATACAAGACGTATAAGGAGAGACCTGCTGACCTGAACATGTATACCCTGGAGGAAAGGAGGAACAGGGGTGATATGATACAGACGTTCAAATATTTGAAAGGTATCAATCCGCAAACAAATCTTTTCCAGATATGGGAAGGTGGTAGAACGAGAGGACATGAAATGAGATTGAAGGGGGGCAGACTCAAAAAAGATGTCAGGAAGTATTTTTTCACAGAGAGAGCGTGGTGGATGCTTGAAATGCCCTCCCGCGGGAGGTGGTGGAGATGAAAACGGTAACGGAATTCAAACATGCTTGGGATATACATAAAGGAATCCTGTGCAGAAGGAATGGATCCTCAGAAGCTTAGCCGAAATTGGGTGGCGGAGCCGGTGGGGGGAAGAGGGGTTGGTGGTTGGGAGGCGAAGATAGTGGTGGGCAGACTTATACTGTCTGTACCAGATCCGGTGGTGGGAGGCGGGGAATAGTGCTGGGCAGACTTATACGGTCGGTGCCAGAGCCGGTGGTGGGAGGCGGGGCTGGTGGTTGGGAGGAGGGGATAGTGCTGGGCAGACTTATACGGTCTGTGCCCTGAAAAAGACAGGTACAAATCAAGGTAAGGTATACACATGAGTTTATCTTGTTGGGCAGACTGGATGGACCGTGCAGGTCTTTTTCTGCCATCATCTACTATGTTACTATCCAGCTTATTTTTGAAAGTGATCGCCGGCCATTTCCCGACATAAATCGGGAGATGGCCGGCGATTTCGGAAAAGCGGCGAAATCGGTATAATGGAAAGTGGCATTTTTGACAGCATCGCCGCTTTCCTGTCACTTCGCTGGCGAAAGTTCAAGGGGGCGTGTCAGTAGATTAGCGAAGGCGGGACATGGGCGGGCATGGGCGTGGCTACCAGATGGCCGGCTTTCGCCGATAATGGAAAAAAAAGCGGCGTTAATCAGTATTTCGCCGGCTTTACTTGGTTCTTTTATTTTCACGACCAAGCCTCAAAAAGGTGCCCCAACTGACCAAATGACCACTGGAGGGAATCGGGGATGACCTCCCCATACTCCCCCAGTGGTCACCAACCCCCTTCCAAACTAAAAAAATAAAACTAAAAACCTTTTTTGCCAGCCTGTATGCCAGCCTCAAGTGCCGTACCCACCTCCATGACAGCAGAATGTGTTGTATCCTCCGACAGCCTTTCCCTGGTTGCGATGTGGCTCTCGGGTGAGTGTGACACCTTTTCTGTTAGGTGCCCTGCAGAGTCACATTACCAATGCATTGTGTTGGGTGTAGAGTACTGGGCTCTACTCCCATGGTGCTTTTCCCCCCTGCCAACCAGGTCAGAGTGTGCCCTGTTTTGTTTCCTGTTGAAGTCCATGCAGTAGTGGCCATTTTTGTAAGCCAGTTTTAGTTCCCTTTCCTGTGTTACCCACGTTAGAGAACGTAGTTCTTACCTTGCATGGTGCTGAAAGAGGGCATTGTACACCATTGTGCCAGCTCTGACCTACTGCTAATCTTAGTACCAGGGGACTCTTTGCCAGTGGGGCACAACCTCTGATCTGAAGTTAACTGTGAGTAAACATGCTTATTTCAAGAAAGGACTTTTTCAGAGAGATTAGTCTTCAGGTGTGAACTGGTGTGCCAAAGTTATACAGTGCAATAAGTCCTAGAGGCTGTATGCAGGTCCCTGGAGCAATTTTAGTGGGTGCAGTACATTTGTGGGTAGTGGGTTTGGGGGGCTCAGCTCCCAAAGTAAGGGAGCTATGTACGAGGGAGCTTTTCTGAAGTCCCCCGCAGTGACCCCTAGGGTGGCTGGTTGGTATCCTGGCATGTCAGGGGGGCCAGTGTACTAAAAATGCTGGCTCCTCCCATGGCCAAATGCCTTGAATTTGGCCGGGGTTTGAGATGGCCGACATAACTTTCTATTATCGCTAAAAAACGAAGCTGGCCATCTCAAACCCCTGCCAAATCCAAGGCATTTGGCTGGCCGGAACCGTATTGTCGAAACAAAAGATGGCCGGCCATCTTTTTTGAAAATACGGGTCTGGCCAGCTGTTTGCAGCGCCGCCAAAATACATCGCCGGCCATGTATTTCTCCGGCGCCGTTCGATTATGCCCCTCCATGTTACTATTTGCCTGCATAGCAGGTGGGTATATATCATACTAGTGGAACCAAGCCCGTTTCGTCAAAAATGAAACTGGCCCTAGGAAGGCTCTCGTCTAAGCAATTTTTCCACTCTCCCCTGCCCTCCCCTCCATGTCCTGCGATTCTGACCTCCCCTTCATGTCCAGCGATTCTCCTCTGCCCTGCCCTCCCATCCATGTCCTGCGATTCTTTCCTCCCATCCCATCCATGTCCTGTGATTCTCCTCTGCCCTGCCCTCCCCTCGATGTCCCGCGATTCTGTCCTCCCCTCCAGCGTTCCGTTGCCTTCACTTGCTTGTGTTCGTAACATCCTGACGTCAGCTCGCCTCCAGCGTTCCCTACCCTCTCACTGTTCTGCCCTCTGACGTCATTTCGTCTTTAGGTGAGGGCAGGACTGTGAGAGTGAATGGAACGCTGGAGACTTGCTGATGTCAGGATGTTACAAACCCAGCCAGCCAGCCAGCCAGCCATGGAACGTTGACGGTACAAATTATTATATAGGATATCTTCACCTCCAGAGAAAGTATGGTTACATCCAGCAAGGATATGCCTGTACTACAGAGCCCTGGAGAGATTGCTGTATGTTCTGAAAGTGAAGAAACGGGAAGAAACATATACAAGGAAGTAAGAGTTACACTAAGAGGAATGAACAAAAAATGAGAAGGCAGGATACACAAATGGAAAAACAACAGCCTAGAAATATTTCATAAAGAGAAGCAGCATGACAAACACTGATGAAGGAAAAAGGAACAGCTGTAGCTCCTTTCCCTCCTCTCCCCTCCCCAGCAATCCAGTCTATGTAAACACTTGACAATTTACACAGGGCTCTTCCCTAAGGGAACAGTCTATTGGCTTCCCAGTGTCTGGATGAACTCTCTTTAACAAAGAACACGCAGCATATCATCAGTATGCTTCCCAAGTTCTTGATCATTTGTATTACTTCCATATGATCAGTAATTCGAGTCCAATAGAAACCCATGAACTAGCAAATCTGCAGTCTCACATATCTTTCTCTCCAATTCCTTAAAATATATTCTCTTTCTTAGAGTGATCATGTGAGTGTGAATGGAATGGACAACAGGGAATGGAATGGACAACATTTCTGCATTCCCCTGGTGAATGCAGAAATGTTTGCATTTATAACCCCTGATGGGGTCTAGCATGCTTTTGTCTTTCCACCATACCTAAGATTTTTCCTTCATTGCTCTCAGTCTCAGCGCCTGATTTTTTTATATATCAACAGAATCTCCTATCCTCTTGGAGAAGAATCTGCTGTAAGTCACCTTCCTCGTTCCATCATGCAAAGTTGGTAGACACTTACCCTAAACCTCTGCTTCTCTACCCTCTCCTGGAGGCACATTATCCAGTTGGGTTTTCAGGACTACTACCACAATGAATACGCATGAGACAGATTTGCATACAGTGGGTCTCTAACACATGTAAATCTAGCTTACGCACATTCATTGTGGTATTCTTGAAACCCCAACTGCCTAGATGTGACTTCAGGAGAGGGCTGAAAAGCACTATCCTACTATCCTAAAACAACTCAAGGCTGTTATTGCTGTAAAAGAGGGTTCCACCAAGTAATCAGTCAAGGGGTGTGAAGACTTATAGAATCAAGATATTTTAGTTTCATAGTTTTAATTACTTTTTGAATATTGTTATAGTTGTTTTTTTTTAATGCTCAAAAGGTAAGAGTGTGCTGTGTAGGTCAGTGTGAAGGAATAGGTAGTACTAGGCAGGGTTTCCTTAGGAATACTCCCTTATGGAAGCGGAGCTACCTTAAGAATAGAAATGTTAGCCTGTTTGGCCAGGAGGGCGGAACTCAAGCATAGATCAGAAAGTTAAAAGGCCCTGAAGTATGAGGATCCTCCCTGGGTGTTCTGGCTTGGAGTTCCAGGGAAGAGGAGTGGCCCTAGCTCAGACACTTGCACCTGTTTTGTAAGAAGCATCAAGTCTGTGCATCCAGGGATAGTGTGAGAGGTAACTGAAGATTGCCAAGGTAGGACATTTATCCCTTGGCTGTTTGAACTATGGAGCCATGTCTCAACAAACTATTTGAACTATTTTATTTTTATTTGTTACATTTGTATCCCACATTTTCCCACCTATTAGCAGGTTCAATGTGGCTTACAAGGTACCGGAGATGCGTTCGCAGACTCCGGTGTGAGCAAATACAAACTGATGTTGTGGCAAAATAAAGTTCATGTAGAGCAGTCAGTGGAAGAGTTGTGTTGTGTCCGTTATGTACTTTAGCTTTGTTGTGCTGCAGAGATCAGGCATTTATGTTGGATTGGTAGGGTATGCCTTTTTAAACAGGTTAGTTTTTAGTGATTTCCGGAAGTTTAGGTGGTCGTACGTTGTTTTCAAGGCTTTTGGTAATGCATTCCATAGTTGTGTGCTTATGCAGGAAAATCTGGATGCGTAAGTTGATTTGTATTTAAGTCCTTTGCAGCTTGGGTAGTGCAGATTTAGATATGATCGTGTTGATTCGGATATGTTTCTGGTTGGTAGGTCTATGAGGTCTGTCATGTATCCTGGGGCTTCACCGTAGATAATTTTGTGAACCAGGGTACAGATTTTGAAGGCAATACGTTCTTTGATTGGGAGCCAGTGTAGTTTTTCACGGAGGGGTTTTGCGCTTTCAAATCGCGTTTTTCCAAATATAAGCCTGGCTGCCGTGTTTTGAGCGGTCTGAAGTTTCTTTAAGATTTGTTCTTTGCATCCCGCATAAATTCCATTGCTGTAGTCTACGTGGCTTAGTACTATTGATTGTATCAGGTTGCGAAATGTTTCCCTCGGGAAGAATGGTGTCACGCATTTGAGTTTCCACATTGAATGGAACATTTTCTTTGTTGTGGATTTCACTTGGCTCTAGTGTTAAGTTATGGTCTATTGTAACGCCGAGGATGTTCAGGCTGTCTGAGATAGGGAGGGTGTAATCTGGGGTGTTAATACTTGTGGGGTTGTCCGTGCTGTGTTGCGATGAGATGAGACAGTGTGTTTTTTCTTTGGAGTTTAATTGAAATGCGTTTGCCCATGAATCCATGATGTTCAAACTGAGCTTGATTTCATTGGTGATTTCTGTCAGTTCGTATTTGTAAGGAACATATATTGTGACATCGTCTGCGTAGATGAAAGGGTTAAGGCCTTGGTTGGATAAGGACTTGGCTAGTGGGGTCATCATTAGATTGAAGAGGATCGGTGATAGCAGAGATCCTTGAGGTACTCCACAGTCTGCTTTCCATGGTGATGATATGTTTGAATTTGATTTCACTTGATATGTTCTTGTGGTTAGGAAACCCTTGATCCAGCTAAGTATGTTTCCGCCAATCCCAAAGTAATCCAATAGTCTTAGTAGTATATTATGGTTTACCATGTGGAATTGGAGGAGAAGGATGCTTTTGCCTGTTGCTATTTCCTGCTTGAATTTGGCTAGGAGAGTAATTAGTACTGTTTCAGTGCTGTGGAGGGGGCGAATTACAGAAGGTTATCACATGTTGAAGTGGGGAGCCATGTCAGGGACAGGCTACTGAAACTTATTAGAAGTACCGAGCCTATAAGGAAACAGGGCTGGATATTTCCCTTTACATAAAGTGCTTTGACTTTTACCTGCAACCTGTGTGTGCTGCATTTTGTGAGGTCCTGCAGCCAGCTGCTAATCCACGCTACTACAGTCAGTGAAACATGCTCTTTCTTTAATGTATTCTGAACTGTATTTTTAGTCAGCAGAATGGAAAAGGTATACATTAACTGGGTTCAAGTAAGTCCTACAAAAAATGAGAAGCTGTGTCAGCAGAAGTGTGGATGGGCATTTTTGCAGTAGTAGCTGGTAGAACAAAAAGTCAGTGATAGAATATCAATATCCCCCCTCCATTTAGCCTTTCCCTCCACCACCACTAACCAGTATCCATTTCCACATTTTTTCTTCCATCGCTCCTTTGCTTCGTAGGCTCTTGGAAAGTTATGGCGAGGATGACTCATGGGAGAGTTCTTCCATCAGAATGCCTTAGCGGAAACATCTTAGAAAAATGTTCCCATCGCTAATTGCAGTATCTTGCATTTGTGTGGAAGTTTTGTTCCTTACAAATAACATCACACAGGTGTGAATCCCTTCCAATATTGCAACATAAAAACGCAATTACATTACCAAACTTCCTCCCACCTTTGTGGGTAATTTTATTTATTCAGCTTTTCTCTCAAAAGTAGCTGAGATACTTATTTATTCATTTTGGTGGTTATTTGCTGTAGCTCTGCATGGACTTCTTGGGTGACAATTCCTGACTCAGTGGTTAGCATTTCTTTTAAACGCCAGCCATGGCATATGAACATATACCTGGATATCCAGATATTCTGCCGATCACGGCCGTTATCCCAATAATGGTAATACTCAGTGCTGCTAACCAGGTAATTATTACCTCTGTGGTGCCACCCAGATAGTGCCGGGTGGTCTGTAATGATTTTCCGTGGCATTATCTGGATGATGCCGCTGAATCAGTGATTGGGATTTATCCTAATAGCCGGTGCTACGAACCAGATAAATCCTTTTAAATACTGGGCCCTTTTTTTTTTTTTTTTTTCCAAAAATGGAAACAAGCATTGTGCATGGTATTATCCTTCAATGATATAATTTTGATGTTGTCCAATTGGATTATTTGAAGATTGTGATATAGCATGGCCACAGCAGCAGGCGCGGGCCTTCACAGCCAGTCCATGGGTAAAAGGTGAACACAAGTTTCTTTCTTTGTACAATGAAAAGAAGACATTCAGCAACCTGTTTCTCACTGGCCGTTAACTCAGTAGTTCTCCAAAAATCAACAGCAAAGGTTTGATTTCTATCAGAACACAAGAACTTCACAGTGTGTACAGGAAACGGCTTAAACTCAACAGTAACAAACAAGAAAAGGCAACACTTCTGCCAAACCACAAAGGTTCAGACAAAAACCCTTTTCTTCTGGGAAGCGATTTGGGAGCCCTTCGTTTCGCATTGTTCGTGTTGAGGCGTGTGGTGGTGGTCGGGACATGACACCCCCCCTTTTTTTTTTTGCGGGGTTGGGTGCGAAGGGTGGATGGGGGAGGTTCAAAGTTTAAACTGTCTTTAAAAAATCTAGACGTTTTGAGTGTGTTTTGAGGATTGGGTTGGGCGAGCATTGTAGTGAGTTGGGCCAATTTGCTATGTTTCTGGCACTTTATGTTGTTATACGAACATTGTACTAAGATTGTGTACTGTTTTCTTTTATATTGCCCGTTTCCATTAAATAAAGACTTCTAAAAATTAAAAAAAGAAAAACCCTTTTCTTCTGGGAAGCGATTTGGGAGCCCTTTGTTTCGCATTGTTCATGTTGAGGCATGTGGTGGTGGAGGGGACATGACACCCCCCCTTTTTTTTGCGGGGTTAGGTGCGAAGGGTGGATGGGGGGGTTCATAGTTTAAACTGTCTTTAAAAAATCTAGAAGTTTTGAGTGTGTTTTGACTGAGGATTGGGTTGGGCGAGCATTGTAGTGAGTTGGGACAATTTGCTATGTTTCTGGCACTTTATGTTGTTATACGAACTAAGATTGTTGTTATATTGTACTAAGATTGTGTACTGTTTTCTTTTATATTGCCCGTTTCCATTAAATAAAGACTTCTAAAAATTAAAAAAGGAAAAAAACCTTTTCTTCTGATATCTTAAACATGTGCAATAGCTGCATATGTTCTAGAGGATGGTTCTTTCTTTCCCTGGGCCTACCTGGCTTGTCTCCCTACATGCTCCATCACAGTGACACGTTTTATTAAAACAACATACTAATGATCCAAATGTTTCCAGGGTATGAACTCTGAAGATAACATCAGTCTCTTCTTCAGTGTCTTTATTCACATCTGAAGGAGTTTATGTTGAATTGGCACCAACAGTAACCCATACCTGGGGCTCTGTTTTGGCTGGTAACTGCCCTGCCTTTGTGGTCTGCAGAATTAATTTACCATATAACTTTTGGATAAGTATTATTTGAGTACAACAAAACGTATTATTTGTACAGAATCAGAAAGTCTGCTAGAATTCTGTGAATATTGCATATTTCAGAGAGTATCACCTACTCATACACTCAAATCCTAAAAGCAGGCTTTGTGGCCTTAACGTTTAGTTTTGCAGTTTGCTCTGAATTGTGGAAAATGTGACACAAATCTCATCTTTCCTTTAGAACAGTAGTGGACATCCATAGTCCTCAAGGGCCACAGCCCAGTCGGGGTTTTCAAGATTTCCATAATGATAATGCCTAAGATCTAGTTGCATACAAAGGAAGCAGTACATGCAAACCATGCACATTCATTGTAGTAATCTTGAAAACCCGACCTGATTATGGCCCTCGAGGACTGTGGTTGCCCACCCCTGCTTTAGACTATGTTGTCTCATTCTGCATCTTCCAGCTCAAGAGAACTAGGGTGGGCCCTAAATTCAGCCACTAAGTGTTGCCATTGCACAGTTCTACGCAGTGCGTTTTTTCTAGCAAAAAAGGTGCCGGTACTCAAATGCTAGGCCACCCTTCAGGGGTGGGGTGATAACTGAGGGACCCAACCCATAATAGCCAGGGCCCCTGCAACCAGTCACAGAATCTATGACAAGGCAGAATTGGTGTGTAGAGCCTGAGCTCTTTCATTAAGACTTGGGGACCATGGGTCAATTTTAGCAGACAATGGAAAAGGTGCCGGTACTCAGTACCCCCAAGTACCCCCTCAAAAAAAGCCCTGGTTCTACGACTCCTGTCCTCCTAGGGGCAATGAACATATTTATAATTGTCTTCATCCCCTGTCTTTTTCATAAATATTAACACCTTAGCAAAAACCTGAAGCTAGAGAACTGCTAAAAATAGAACCACTGTATTCTGTTGTCAGATAAAATTGACAACCAAGTGGTGCATAAATACAGTTCACGGCAAATACTAGGAGACATCTTTTTAAAGTTTATTTTGTTACAGCTGTTTTGAAAATCTTCCCTCCAGGTTCCGAATTTTTGTCCATTAGTGGATTTAGCTCTGAATAAAGTATGCCAACACTTTGCTGCTGCTGCTGAAATGAGCTGATTCTCCAGACTCATAAACTAAGCTGAAAGCCTGCATCACGATCGGCGCTTCGGCAGATCATTTCTCCTCTAGGCTAAACCCTTTCATATTAAAACTGTATTGGTAGCCGAGTCAGAAATAACAGGGTGGAGAAGCTTTAACCTTAAATAGTAAATGACACTGGCAGATCAGCCAAGCATGTGCTAGGAGTTCATCCAGATTAAACATTGCACTGAGAGGAATATTTTGCCAGCATCTCAGGGCTAGGAGGCACAAATTTCCACAATAATAATGCCAGGTGACTGGTTTCCCTTCTGCTTGAAAGCTGCGCTCTGTTAAAAGTTAGGCCTATGGCTAACACTAGGTAGATCCTCTTTCCGACAGAAAAGGCTGAGGATATTGGGTGCCAAGGTCTGGTTTGTTGCCTGCCAAACTATAGAGATGAGGCACCGGTCTAATGTGCAACTGCACAAATGGTGTGCAGCTTTACAAAGAGGAGCAAAGCTGATCCAGACAGGGCTACAGACGTTTAGAACTAGGGATGATGCATAGTAAAAATAGATATGGTACTCACCATTCACTAAGCTGTGTGCTTGTGTATGCGCACATCAGGGTTGCCGAAAGACTGAACCGGGCCCGGGGCAGGGTCTCTTCTGCCCCCCCCCCCCCAAATCACTGATCGCTGCTGTCTCCCCAATTGCTCCCTCCCCCCAGTCGCTGCCGCTGCTGAAATACCTTGGCTGGCAGGGATCCCAGGCCCGGCCAGCAGAAGACATTTTCTTCCTCCGGCACTGACTGCCTGCCCCTGCTTTTTCTCTCAGGGCATGCACGGTTTCAAACCAGAGCATGCATGCCTGAGAGGAAAAGCAGCCACTCAGCAATGGGCAGCAGTGCTGGAGGAAGCTCCGGATCCTCCCCATACTCCAATGGGGGCCCAGCGCCAGAGTTTTCTCTCTCAGGTCCGTCAGGAGCAGGAGAGAGAGAGAGAGACCCCAGCACCAAGCCCCCCTTGGAGGCCTGGGCCCGGGAAATTTTGCCCCCCCCCCCTGCCCTCTCCGCTCGGCAGCCCTGGTGCACATAGGTCATGAACACTACACACACAGAGCAAAACATAGCGCCCTGATGCTAGAGTCCACCTTGGGGGTCAGCACCCAAGAAAGAGATCTAGGTGTCGTTGTAGACAATACGTTGAAATATTCTGCCCAGTGTGCAGTGGCAACGGCCAAAAAAGCAAGCAGGATGCTAGGACTTATTAGGAAAGGGATGGTAAATAAGATTGAGAACTCTATAATGCCTCTGTATCGCTCCATGGTGAAACCTCACCTTGCGTATTGCATTCAGTTCTGTCCGCTGTATCTCAAAAAAGATATAGCAGAATTAGAAAAGGTTCAAAGAAGAGCAACCAGAATGATAAAGGGGATGAAATTCCTCTCATATGAAGAAAGGCTAAAGAGGTTAGGGCTCTTCAGCTTGGAAAAGAGACGACTAAGGGGAGATATGATTGAGGTCCACAAAATCCTGAATGATGTAGAACAAGTAGAAGTGAATTGATTTTTTACTCTTTCAAAAAGTACAAAGACTAGAGGACACTCAGGGGGTCTTTTACTAAAGGTTAGCTTGAGTTACCTTCAGCAGTTCCCATTTTATTCCTATGGGCCCTGCTGCAGATAACTCAAGCTAATCTTTAGTAAAAGACCTCCTCAATGAAGTTACATGGAAATACTTTTAAAACAAATAGGAGGACATATTTTTTCACTCAAGAATAATTAAGCTCTCAAACTCTTTGCCAGAGGATGTAGTAACAGCAGTTAGCGTATCTGGGTTTAAAAAAGGTTTGGACAAGTTCCTGGAGGAAAAGTCCATAGTCTGCTAAAGAGACAGATGTGGAGAAGCCACTGCTTCCCCTGGTACTGGTAGCATGGAATGTTGCTACTATTTGGGTTTCTGACCAGTACTTGTGACCTGGATTGGCCACTGTTGGAAACAGGATACTGGGCTAGATGGACCATTGGTCTGACCCAGTATGGCTATTCTTATGTTATTATGCTGTGTGCATGGGCAGAGAGGGGAGAATTCTAAAATGGTGCCAAAATTAAGGCACCAGGAAGATCTGTGCTAAGATCGTATTCTGCAAAGGGGTGTGTGCCTTGTGCAGAATAATAAAAGAGCATCCAGCTTATTTTCGAAGGAGATCGCCAGCCATCTTCCGACACAAATTGGGAGATGGCCGGCGATCTCCTAAAGCCGGCCAAATCGGTATAATCGAAAGATGATTTTGGCCGGCTTCAACTGCTTTCCGACGCGGAGCCGGCCAAACTTCAAGGGGGCGTTTTGGTAGGGTAGCGAAGGCGGGATGGGGGTGTGCTTTGAGATGGCAGGCTTCGCCCGATAATGGAAAAAAGAAGGGCGTCCCTGGCGAGAATTTGGTCCCTTTTTTTTCAGGTCCAAGTCCCAAAAAAGTGCCCAAACTGACCAGATGACCACCGGAGGGAATTGGGGATCACCTTCCCTGACTCCCCCAGTGGTCACTAACCCCCTCCCACCCTCAAAAAAACAAGTTTAAAAACTTTTTTTGCCAGCTTCAAATGTCATACTTGGGTCCAGCGCAGCAGTATACAGGTCCCTGGAGCAGTTTTAGTGGGCGCAGTGGACTTCAGGCAGGCGGACCCAGGCCCATCCCCCCCACCTGTTACACTTGTGGTGGTAAATGGGAGCCCTCCAACCCCCCCCCCTCCAAAACCCACTGTACCCACATGTAGGTGCCCCCCTTCACCCATAAGGGCTATGGTAATGGTGTACAGTTGTGGGGAGTGGGTTGGGGGGGGGTTGGGGGGGGGCTTAGCACCCAAGGTAAGGGAGCTATGCACCTGGGAGCTGTTTTTATTTTATTTTTTTAATTTTTAGAAGTGCCCCCTACGGTGTCCGGTTGGTGTCCTGGCATGTCAGGGGGACCAGTGCACTACAAATGCTGGCCCCTCCCACGACCAAATGCCTTGGATTTGGCTGGGTTTGAGATTGCCGGCCTCGATTTCCATTATGGGCAAAAACCGAGGCCGGCGATCTCAAACCTGGCCATCTCTGACATTTCGGCGGCCTCGACCGTATTATCGAAACAAAAGATGGCCGGTCATCTCATTTCGAAAATACGGTCAGCCCCACCCCTTCGCGGCGCTGTCCTCGGAGATGGGCGCCCTTAAAGATGGGCGTCCCTGATCGAAAATGCCCCTCTATGGATCTCAGATCTCATGCCTAACTTTGGGCGCTAGCATTTACGCCTGACAAAACCTGGTGTAAATGCTAGCATTCAATTTATGGCAATTGGGCACAGAGTTGATAGTATTCTATAACATCGCATCTAACCTCTGGGAATGCCCCTTCATCCCTTTTGAGTTGCACGCTAAAAAATGTAGGCACTTTTATAGAATAGGGCGCAGAGGAGATCCGCATGTCAACCTAAATGTTACGTCCCTCACCTGGTGCCAGGCCTGCGCTGCCGATTCGTGGCCCGGAAAAGATAGTCGGCCATCTTGGTGTTGGTTAGCTTTAGGAAGGAAGGAGGGTCTGTTTCTGTTTCCTATTTCTGGCAACCGTCATCTGGGTTGGATCAATGGCCGCAGCCATCTTGGTTAGATCAGGTCCTGGGAAGCCATCTTGGAGTAACGAGGTCAGGAAGGAAGCCCATATTTGGACGTAGGCACCTCTGCTGATGGGGGCAGCCATCTTGAATCAGCTGCACATGCTTGAGCCTTATTCCTCCACTACCTTCAGTCCTTCATTGCTTTGGCCTCAATTGTCTCAGAGGTCCACGCCGGAGTTCTGTTCACTGGCTTTCCCCAGTTCCTGTATTCCTGTGTACCAGACCTCGGCTTGTTTTCCTGACCACGATTGTTTGCTGCCAGCCTAGACCTTGGACTGGTTTGACTATTCTTTGCCCTACGGATTACTTGGCTATTGGACTGTGTCTGCTTGCCCGTCAGCCTGGTCAGTGGCTGTGCAACCCCGCCGGTTCCAGAAGTCCTGGTGGTCACCTGCAGCTGGGAGCTCAACTCTTGGTGAACGGTGGTCACTTCCCAGGTGAAGCTAGGGGTTGTCTGGCTGCCTGACCGAGTGCGGTGTCACTCCATCTCTGCCGTGCTCAGTTGGGGCACAGGGGCTCACTACTACCGGGTCATAACACTAAATGAGTACCAATTAACAGTGGAACAGATAGATGAGAATCACTTGATTACTCTTTCCAAAAATACTAGGACTAGGGGGCATGCAAAGAAGTTACTACATAGTAAATTTAAAATGAATCGGAGAAAATATTTCTTCACGTAATGAGTAGTTAAACTCTGGAATTCATTGCCAGAGAATGTGATAAAAGCAGTTAGCTTAGCAGGGTTTTAAAAAGGTTTGGATAATTTCCTAAAAGAAAAGTCCAAATGCCATTATTAAGATGGATTTGGGAAAATCCACTGCATATTCTGGGATAAACAACATAAAACCTGTTTTGCTGTTCTGGGATCTTGCCAAGTACTTGTAACCTGGATTGGCCACTGTTGGAAACAGGATACTGGACTTGATGAACCTTCAGTCTGTCCCAGTATGGCAATGCTTATGTACTTAACACCAATTATTGATTGTTAACAGCTCATCAGTTTGTACACGGATCTGGGTTCCATGCCCAAATTTGGGCACCCAACTTTGGGTCACCTATAGAGAATCCGGAGGAGATTGATCGTGGAAGCATTATCTAAGTACTGAGCTGCACTTATTGCACACTAACTGGATAACCCGCAATTAACCCAGGAACACTTACCACCTAAATAGGAGGTTCTAAGTACTTCCATGTTAACTGCCAGCAGGTTCTGCATACTAACTGGCAGTTTAACACAGGACCTGCATAGGAAAATGCTGGCTATGCTCCCACTAGATGGTGTGTAAAATTTGCAGTACTGTGCAACAGACCCATGTTAAGCCAAGGTAACTGCAAATATTACTGCTCTTTAGTAAAGGGCCCCAAAGGTATATTTATACAGGTTTCAAAGAAAAATTAAATCCTACTTACACCGGCGCTGTGTGAGAGTTTTGCACTTCATTTCAATCGGAGGAACATATCACCAAAATTTTGAAAAGCATCAGCCTTTTGAAATTAGTCTGTTGAAGCCTCCTTTGTCATTGATGTGACCCCTGACGCAGGTGCGGTAGCACCGAAACACGGCCCGTGTCGGGTCTTTCTTCAATCAAAGTTCACTATTAAAGGATTTTTTAATGAAAGAACTGTGTTCCCTTTTGTTTTTAAAGGCCCTCTGTGCTGTTTTTTTTTGCTTGGTCTTTTTTTGTACTAAGTTCCCTCTCTTTGTTACATTAGCGTGGTTTATAAAACACATTTAAGTGGAGAGTCACGTGTAAATGTAGGCATGGCTATTTGCACCAAAGAAAATATGGTGCAAAATGCCTGCACCTATATTTACTCACGGAGCACCATTATTCTGTAATTATGCATGTAACTCAAAGCCACACCCCCATTCTGCCCTGAAATGCCCATGACCCTCCCATTTCCATGCCCCCTTTTTTGATCACATGTAAATTATAGGCATGGATCCCGCACCTAACATTACTTATGCTGGTCCCAATTAAATATAATTAGTGCCAATAATTGCACTAAGTGGCTCATTATTCTATTAAATTTCATGTGCACCAAGGGAGATAAAAGTTTTAGATGTAATAAATGACTGCTTCTTGGAGCAGCTGGTCCAGGAACCGATGAGAGGGGGAGCCATTTTGGATCTGCATAATTCCCGTGAACCCCGTTCCCGTGCAGGTCTGTAGTGTAGAGTACACCTCTGGGTCAAAATGTCCCCGATAAAGCGACAAGAGGTGCTGGATCTATGCTGGAGACCAACAGGATTTCTGTTATTATGGGGAGTGTTGAGTTAGCGGTGGGCCCGATTCAGCTTCAGAGACCCCCAACTTTCACTCTCAAGTCCATTTGAAATGCAGTTTCAGACTTGTGTAAGGCCCTATCCAGGCAGTTTGCTATTATGAATGCCAATATACAATTGAATTCTACTAATATTGAGCAGCTTCATACAGATTTGAGTCAAACTGCGCAGAAGGTGGCAGATAATACTGAACAGATTAAGAACTTCCAAGTATTGTGTACATCTTTGGAAAAGGAGAACTCTATTCAAAAAAGAAAAATATAATTTTGGGAAAATTCTGTTAGATTTTCAAATTTAAGACTGATAAATTTTCCTAAACTTCCTCTGGTTTCTGCTAGAGCTATGTTTCAACGTTACTTGAAAGAAGTTCTCCAGCTTTTGCAAGAAGCAATGCCTCCACTGACTCGTATTTATTATTTGCCTCAGGCTAAGAAGAAACCTATACAAGCTGCCCGGGTTGTGGTTTTAGCCATCGATCCCGAGATTGACATCTTAAATATATTTATTTATTTGTTACATTTGTATCCCACATTTTCCCACCTATTTGCAGGCTCAATGTGGCTTACATAGTACCATAAAGGCGTTCGCCAATTCCGGTATAAACAGTTACACAGTGATGTTGTGGTAGAATGAGGTTCATGTGGAACAGACATATTAGGGAATCATATAGAGGAAGAGTTACGTTATGTTCATTACGTATATCAGAGTTATTGGACACTTTAGACTCTGAGGTTGTTTCCTCGGCTACTTTAATAGTATCACTGGCGCTACCATCTGATCGTGAATGTCTATTAAAACTTTTCTTCAAAAAAAGAGATGTTCTCTTCTTGGGTTGCCAAATCAGGATTTTTCCTGACTTGACTAAAGAGACTCAAAGGAGAGGACTCAAACCAGCTGTCCTCCAATTGGGAGAACTTTTTTTTCTTGAAATACCCTTGTAAATGTCTTATTAAGTGGAAATCAGTGCAATATGATTTTTTGTTTAACCCTCACAGCTCTCAGCCTTTCTCAGTGATAAGAGACCTAAGTCCCCACCCCAAGATCTATAGATCGCACTTTATCTTGTGTTCTGCCTTTTTCTGTTAAAGCCTCTAAAATAGGACATATTATACATAAGAACTGGCACATCCTAAGAACTCATCCGGTGTTTGCTGAGCATCCAAAAATAGCCTATTCCCGCATGTCTAATCTAGGGGAGTTGTTACATAAACCTAGAAATAATGGTAACAACCAGGGGCAACATTCACCATGTGGGAAGTGCGCATTTTGTACATTTTCCATGTCCACTCAATGGGTTTGGATCCCTGGTACCACCAAGAAATATTATTTGCGCAGCATTACTGATTGCACCAGTGTAGGAGTAGTTTATTGTATAGTGTGCCCTTGTCAAATGTATTATATAGGGCACACGAAACGCCAGTTAAAAAAACGTCTGGCTGAGCATGCTAGCAACATTAGAATTGGTAAACAAGAGGCTCCTTTGGTCAGCCACTGGATAGCACATGCTCATGAAGTAGCTGATTTAAAATGCACGGTGCTTAGACAGATCACTCCGTGCAGAGGAGGGGGTGACGTCACAGCACAGCTGCTGAATATTGAACAGAGATTTATCTTCGAGTGGGATACGGTGGCTCCCAGGGGTCTGAACCTGGAGGTAGAATGGACATAGTAGGTTTTGCCCCCCAGGTGAAAATGATTCAGTGAAATTTGATATAAGGAAGCAGTGTGATTTCCTGCTTTAGTCATTTAAGTTGCTGAGACGCTCACAGAGGGTCCTGTGCTGGACTCATGATTCCTAAGGTAGGCTGCCTTAAAATTTAAAGGTTAAAGATTTCATTATTGAATTTGATTTAGATTGAATAAGTTTGTATAGGGGGGTTAAAAGAGATAGATAGGAATGAAAGTAGGGAAATGTTATAGATAAACTATGTATTGTTTTTGGTATAGGGAAATGTTCCTCCTGAAGAAGGAGTGTTCGAAATGCGGTCTCGCATCGAGGAACAAAAGAGAGAAGGTGTGAAGAGTTAGAAGGTGCTTAAAGTCTGGAAACAGTATGTAAATTCCAGGAAGCCCTTGACACACTGCACTGATTCACTCTGCTGAACTAACACTACTCCAAGAAGAGTGCTGGAGAGACTTTGTTGTGAACACTGTGCTCCTGCTTGATGTGATTTAGAAGATTTTTATGATTTAAAAGGACTATAATTTGAACCTTTAAGGACGATATCTAAGACACAAGTGGAAGATTTGAAATTGAGGAAACAACAATTGGGGAGCATGTACACAGATTATGGATATATAGAAATGTGCCCACACAAGGTTTATGTGAATGGGTGGTGAAGTGAAGGGTGTGACTGGGCAAGTTCCGGAACTTACACAGCATAAGTGGTTTTATGTGATATATGTATTGTAATAAAAGAAATTAAATATTTTAAAGGAAGAACGTTTTTTGTGATATAGTTTTGGGATCTGTTCTTCTAGTTTAAATATTTATCCCCGGTAATATATATAATGTTTTTCACATAGTCATCTTTATTTCTTTTTAAATTTCACTTGTATTCCTCCTCGTAGTATTGTGGACTTTTAAGTTAATTATTTTCTAATTAAGCATGCTTTGGCTCAATTTCCTTATAAATATTTCTGTATTTCCTTCTAAGTGTCTGTACCTTGGATTATGTTACAAATTGAAATAAAAAAAAAAAAAAATTGCACGTGCAAATCAGGAATGCACCTAAATTTGTGTGCACAATGTTTGGCGACCTTTATAGAATCAGGGAGATGTTGGCCACAATTATTACATACCAAAAAGAAAAAAAAAAAAACCAAACACTTTCCATAAGTCCTTATTTAGGTACATCAAGCAGTTCTTGAGACAATTTTCACATCCTGCTAACATTAATATGATTTCAGTATGCTTAGCTTGTGTGCAATTAAGGGGACATCATTGCTATATTACAGAGATATTCAAACACCATCGTGAGCTGATAAAACATTTTCCAGAAAGTTGCTCAATACAGAGAAGTTCAACATATGTTCTGCAATCCTACATGGAACATGTTTTGCCTCAACGGCTTCTTCAGGAAGGTTCAAACGAGAGCTCATATAGTGATGGTGGATTTTTTTTCAGATCACAAAGTTTGCTTTTTGTCATTTGTAAAAGCATGTTCAGAAGTGGACTTTGGTTCTTCCTTTTAGTTTTACATTGTTTAAAACTAGAGACTCCATTTTTGTTCAGTTTCTGCCATTTTTTCCAAGCCACGGTAGATTGCCTATACTGTTTAACACAGTCTTTAAAAGTGGAGTATAAGATAGGCAGCAGGAATGTTGTCATTCTCAAATTCATTATATAGAACACTGATAGGGAGCTGACTTGTGGCTATACATGGAACATGGAAGATTGATCACACAACTGAGGGATCGCAAGAGTGCGATTACCCAGTCTGTGACCTGGAAATACAGACACCACCATCATGACCTCGGAAAAGGTTCTGGGAGCCATAGCTAGCCCAAAGGGCATCGTCTGAAACTGAAAGTGGCGACCAAGAATCGCAAAGTGCAAAAGCACTGGTGGGAGGCCAAATAGGAATGTGCAGATATGCCTCCTTGACATCAAGCCTGTGCTGACCTCTCTCGGCTGCACTGCTACCATCACCAATCTCAAATTTTCCATCCGACAGTGCTGGATTTGAAGGAATTGATTGACCTTCTTCAGGTCTAAAACAAAGAGTGAACTAGTTCCCCATCATTGGGCAGCTCTGGTGGCCGCCCCAGGTCGAGAAGCTTGAAAATGAATAAAAGGATTGTCTCTGCTGATATCTAGATTTGGTAAAGGAGGAGGAAGAAAATGAAGACTAACTCAGGAGATACCACAGGGCATCCTCCAGACGATGCTGAAACTGATTTGCCCTGAAGGACGACCGTGGCCTGTCTTCCGGCAAGCACTGCGTTTTAGAATCCCCCAGATCCTTAACCAATTTCTCAAAATTTTCCCTGAAAAGGAAATTCCCTCTAAAAGGTAACCTCATAAGGCACTGCTTAGACACTGCATCTGCTGCCCAATGTCTAGCCAGCACCGCTAGTGCCATCAGTTTGGCTGAGACTCTAACCAAATCATACAGTCAGTCAGATATGCAAGTCTTCCTGCTGGGAAACTCCAGAGATGAGGGATAATCGGAATCTGCCAGTTCCATGGAAGTCATAGCAGCCATTTTGAAGACACAACGGCAGCGAGCTCAGCAGTGGCAGTGGGCCAGAAAGTGTGGGGTTCTTTCCTGCCCTAAAGAGGCCACTAGACTACCAGGAGAATAGTCAATCCTCTCCTGTCCCCAAAAAGCCACAGCAGCCAAAACTGCAGAAATCTTTCTCACAAAGATTTTTTTTTTTTTATGAGAGGAAGGAGCCAAAAGAGAAGAGATGAAGTGGCTGGAGAGAAATACAAAGTGGGGGAAGGTCCTGGCACCACCAGGTGTACCCCTTAAACCCAGAACTGAAGCTGGCACAAATGATGAAATCAGGAGCTTATGGAAGGAATATCGCCGTATAAGGAAGTTCAGTTCAGTACTCTCTATCTCTACCTGCTGGCAGATGGACATAACCAACAAGTATCTAGATTCATCTGTTGCTAACACTAAGGAAGTACCAGTTGTTGCACACCTAGGAACTTTGATGCATGGTCTTCAGCTAAGCACTGTCACCATAGTGAGGGGATATAAAATGATGGGGAGGAATCCCAAGGTAGCTGCGAATAAAGGCTCATAGCTTCAGATTGCAGCCCTGGCTCCAACAGAGCTGAAAGCTTGATAGAAGCAGTCAGATGAAACTGTTAGCCCCTGTCTCCTCCCCTCCCCCCCCCCCAAAAAAAGAAAAGATTACGAGAAAGCAGCTCAATATACTTAGCATTTTGTAGACATTTTAACTTTCCATCTCTAAAAAGTCTTTTTTAATAGATAGCTGAAGACTGGAGAGATGACTTTAAGCACAGTGAAAGCTTTTTATGAGAATGCTAGTGTCAGCAGTAAGTCTAGGACTGAGATGGCAGAAGGACTTGACATTGTTCAGTTGACATTGTTCAGTTGGATGTCATTCAGTTTTATTTCTGGTAAAGATGGAGGCAATATATTTCTGCCAGAAGGTGGTTCAGACAGCACTTTCATGAACATGGAGGCCAAGCTGGGATGTGGTATGGGCAAAGAAAGTTAGTAGTCGTTCCACATCCCTTACAGAAGGAGCACCAAGCACTGAGTCATCAGCACACAGTAAATCTTTTACTGGACTTTCAGATCTAGTTCGGCCTACAATAGGACAGGGGCGTAGCCAGACACCCAGTTTTGGGTGGGCCTGGGCCCAAGATGAGTGGGCAGAAGTACCTCGCCCCATCCCACAGGTGATTTGGTCTCTCCTTCTCTCGCCTGCATCCCATATGGTCTCTCAAACATCCCCCATCTCCCGCATACCTTTTAAATAGCAGATATTCACCAGCAACGAGTAGCAACTACTACACTTTGCTTATGTTGGTCCCACAGCCTTCCCACTGATGCAACTTCCTGTTTCCGCATAGGCGGGAATATGTCAGAGGGAAGGCTGTGGGGCTGGAGCTAGCAGTACATATCAGTCGCTGTTTGCTGCAGGTGAAGATCTGCTATTTACAAAGCATGCAAGAGATACAGTTGTTGGAAGTTTTCAGCTGGTGGGGCTTGGGAATCCCTGCCAGCCACATCATAGGTGTGCTGAAACTGGGTGGGCCTGAGCCCAAACTGGATGGGCCTGGGCCTACCCGGGCCCACCCTTGGCTACACCACTGCTAGGAACAGGTTTAGAAATCTGCTGGCAAACTGTATTATTAGAGTGATTCCTGTAGTAGCAGTGCATGCAGGGAATTTCAGCACCCCAGCGAAAACAGAAAAAAGAAAAAGCTCTGTTTAACCCCATGAACTACAAGAAAGCCTGCACACTGTTATGAACAGGGTATGTGACTGATTCATTTATCTGGGCACCCAGACTCTACAAGGAGAAAAAGTAATTATAGTTTTGTCATCAGAGAGGTTTATACAGAAAACAGTCATCCTCATGTTACAGTGTCATTTGGAACAAGGCAAAAATATCAGGCATTCTTTGTAGTTGAATACCAATAATTAAAACACCTCCATAGCTCTATGTATTTATGCTTAAGACACCAGGCATAATTCTTTCCATCTCCTGCATGTCTAGGATTTGGTCCAACCACAGGCAGGGATTCTTGTCTCAAACTGAATTTTCCACACCTCGGGCTGAATGTACTAGACATTTAGAGTCTACATCCATGACAAAGCACTTTAAGCATTTTCAGCAGTTCTGAACCATTTGTTCTAGGAACATCACAAATGCCCTTTAATAATAACATGCCTCCTTACATCTCAAGTGTTTTTCCATTTAAAGTATCATCAGGAATCTTCCTGCAAATCTGCCAAGATATAAGAGAGAGAGAGAGAGAGAGAGAAAGAGATCTATGTTGGGTCCAACGCAGTAATAGTGCTTAAAATAATGATTTGTTTCATATTAACAGCAGCCTTGTTCAGGAAACTACTTTCACCTCAGTTTCAGCTACTAAGCTTCTCAAAACTAACGAATGGTGCCATCTGCTGGAAACTGCTGTATTCTTCACACTGAAATGGTTTGCACTTAGGCTATTAGCTGGAAAAACCTGTAGGACAGACATAGGAAAATCAACTCTGCTTAGCCAGACACCCTCTCCAAGCTGGTAGGAAGAGTAGGATTGGTCTACATTACTTGAGCTGTTTCCGCCTCTCATAGAGTGAATTGAATTAGATACATTCCCAGTAAAATAAAATTCATGAAACTGGATTTCATCTGATGCCCACTTGGTTTGAGGTGGCCTGATAGCTCAGTATGGCATGCAACAGACCCAGGCTCATGTGAACCAGTGGTTCAAAACTGTATGATTTTTTTCTGGAGCGTCGTCCTTTTATGTGTAGGCCCAGAACAGCGAAGGCAGGAAGAAGAGAAGGAGCTGTCATGAGGGCCAGCCAGCTCAATGCTGTTTAATTTAATTTAAACACTTATATTCTGCTTAACCAAATGTAGTTCTAGGCAGATAACAGGCATAATAAATAATACAAACATTTTTGGGGCGGGGGGGCAAAGGTGGACTGAGAAGACCAGAAAAAGCAGCATATACATCAATTTTAAGAAGAACACATCCCCCATCAGTCTATCACAATATTAGGATCTCAAATACTTTTGAAATTACCAAGGGCTCTGATTAGCAGCGTGCTGAATGCGAAGAAGCCCATTCAGTTCCCATGAGTTTCTTTACATTCAGTGCATGCTAATTGGTAGCGCGGTTTGTGAAAGGAGCCTTAAGTCTTTATAGCACATCTAAAACTTACAAAGTTTGATATAACGCTAATATTTAACCACGTGGAGGGGCATTTTCGAAAGGAACGTCCAAGTTCCGATTTGGATGTCCTTGCAAATGGCGAAATCCAGGGATGGGGAAACCCGTATTTTCAAAACAAGATGGACGTCCATCTTTTGTTTTGAAAATGCCGTCAGGGACGTCTAAATCCTTAAATTTGGATGTACCTAGATATGGACATCCCTAGACATGGACGTTTCTGACTTTCATCGATTTTCGAAACCAAAGACGTCCATGTCAAAAACGTCCTAAAGCAAGCCATTTGGGAATGGGAGGAACCAGCATTTGTAGTGCCCTGGTCCCCCTGACATGCCAGGACACCAATCGGGCACCCTAGGGGCCACTGCAGTGGACTTCATAAAATGCTCCCAGGTACATAGCTCCCTTACCTTGTGTGCTGAGCCCCCCAAAACCCACTACCTACAACTGTACACCACTACCATAGCCCTTACGGGTGAAGGGGACACTTATATATGGGTACAGTGGGTTTGTGGTGGGTTTTGAAGACCTGCTTCCTCCACAAATGCAACAGGTAGGGGGGGTATGGGCCTGGATCCGCCTGTCTGAAGTGCACTGCAGTAGCCACTAAAACTGCTCCTGGGACCTTCATACGCTGTTCATGGACATGAGTATGACATCTGAGGCTGGCATAGAGGCTGGCACGACATATTTTTAAAGATGTTATTTGAGGGTGGGAGGGGGTTAGTGACCACTGGGGGAGTAACGGGAGGTGATCCCCGATTCTCTCCGGTGGTCATCTGGTCATTTTGGGCACCTTTTTGTGCCTTATTCGTAACAAAAACAGGTCCGGGTGAAAACGTCCAAGTGTTCGTCAGGGACATCCTTGTTTTTTTGATTATGGGTCAAAGAGTCCAAGTGTTAGGCACGCCCAAGTCCCGCCTTCACTACGCCTCCGACACGCCCCCTTGAACTTTGGACGTCCTTGCGACGAACTTTCACTTGAGACGTCCAAAATCGGGTTTCAATTATACCGATTTGGACGTCCCTGGGAGAAGGATGTCCATCTTCCGTTTTATGTCGAAAGATGGATGTCCTTTTCTTTCGAAAATGAGCCCAAAAGAGCTCTAAAGTTCAGAGCCTTTTCCTAATATAGCCCTATTAAAGGTCCTACTTAATCAACAAGCAGACTTCATAGGACCTATCAATCTAATATCATTGACCTAAGGGTTCTTCTTGGTTGTTATAGACTAACAGGCTGGATTCTGAGAGGGGACAGGCAGGAGAGGGAGCTGTGGGTGGCCTAGGATTGCACAGTCTAAGCACTGGTGAAACTCAGCTGTCCCAGACCACTATGGTGAAGGCTGTGGAGACAGCAGCATCATGAAACCATACAGCAGAAGTTCAACAGGGCAAGCAGATGATGTCAGATCCAATAACTGCAAGCAAGGAAGACTGTGACACTATACATACACACCATGTTAGTGGCGTTCTGCTATCTTGGGGCCTGAGAGTAGTTGCTGTACTGGGATAGTGAGAACAATATAATTGCTTCAGACTTTTTTTTTAAATACATAAAGAAGAGGTCTGAGAACAGCATTGAATCTTTGTGTCATAGTCGCTTCTGTGCCCCTCCACAACCCTGCTCACCTCGGCATCAGGCTCTGGGCTCTCCAGCTGCATTCTCAGGGAGTGGGGGGGGGGGGGGGGGAGGGGGGCTAACTCACGCTGCCATTTTCGGCAATCGAGAAGCTGCTGTGAATGGAGAATTTTCAGCCCCTGCCAGCTGTCACTGGCACTCCTAGGTGCATGCATGCGCAGGGCCTGCTGTTTTTGGAGCCAGCACTTCCTGGAGCATCTCTCGATGATGTCAGAGATCAGGGGCCTTATAGCGAGCTGGGGAACGTTTTCACTTTGCCTCTGCAACAAGTCGACTAGAGTTCCTATGCTGTGCTTCAGCTACGTCATGTCCCCTACCTCAACCCAAGCGGCGTCCTCGGGCTGCACAGGGTCCCGTCGACACGCACACTTGACTGGCACAGCCCTGAGCCATGTGTGTGTAGTTTTTCTCTGGCTGCAGGCTCCTTGATTGCTTTGCTTCCATGCACCTGGCTCTGCTCTCTCTCTGCCTGGCTTCCAGGCTCCTTGATTGCTTTGCTTCCACCCACCTGGGTCTGCTCTTCCTCTGCCTGGCTACCCTTGCTTCTCTCCTATTGGTCTTCTGGTTCCTCCTTCCCCTGCTCTTGTCCTATGGCTGTGCCCCTTCTCCCTGCTGATGTCAGACACCAGTACTTTATCAGTTGAGCTCTCCCTAGACTCCTTGCTTCGGCTTCTACTTTGGCAGGTGTTACTTGCTCAGTACTGTGCTTCTCCTCTACTTTGTTCTTTGTTGCTGACTCTGCCTGTACCTGGATTACTCTTGTGTCTGCTGCCTGCCTACTGACCTTGCCTGTACCTGAATTACTCTCGTGTCTGCTGCCTGACTACTGACCTTGCCTGTACCTGGATTACTCTTGTGTCTGCTGCCTGTCTACTGACCTTGCTTGTACCTGGATTACTCTCGTGTCTGCTGCCTGCCTACTGACTCTGCCTGTACCTGGATTACTCTTGTGTCTGCTGCCTGCCTACTGACCTTGCCTATACTTGGATTACTCTTGTGTCTGCTGCCTGCCTACTGACTCTGCCTGTACCTGGATCACTCTCTTGCCTGTTGCCTGTCTGGCCGTCACGTTCATCACCCTGCTTCCTGCTCCATCTCGTAAGCCCTGCAGGCCTCCGCACCTAGGGGCTCAACCTCTGGGGAACGGTGGTCAGCGCAGGTGAAACCCGGGGTTGTCTGGCCGCCAAGCAGAACCTGGTCTGAGTACCAGGCTCTACTTGGTACAAGAACTCACAGGTCTGACAAGCTACCAGCGCTAGCTTCAACTTCCAGCTTTGGCTTCTAGCTCTGCTTTCAGCTACCAGCTCCAGCTTCCAGTGCCAGCTTCAGCTTCCACCTCCACTTCCAGTTTCAGCATTCTGCTTTGCTTCCAGCTTCTGCACCTCTTCCAGAATCCTGTTTCGGCTTACCCCAGCTGAGGCCAACTTGCCTGCAGCCAGTTGGGGCCTGCCTGTTCTTAGAGTTAGATAGGCAGTGCCAATCTGACTGTGGCTAAAGGACTCACTTACCCTTGGGCATAACAGGTTGCAGAGGCCATGAGCTTGGGCAAGTCTCCTGCCTTACAGTTGCTTCAGCTGCAGCAATTACCTGGATCTGTCCAGGACTTATCTACCCGTACGGATCAGTTATAGGGGTCTGCATTGCCTTAGGATGTGACCTCCTCCGCACCAGATCCCTCAGCCTCCTCTTGTATCTGCCTGGCGCCCCTTCGTAGGAATTATGGTAATCCTAGGACTTGTAGGGGATTCATCAACCAATGCCTAATAATTTTTGAGCTCCAAGCCAGAGACTTTCCTTTGGATAGGGCCCGGGTGGCCTACATTATCTTCCTGCTGACTGTTCAAGCCCTTATGTGGGCCTTTCCCCTTTTGGAATGGAGCAATTCTGTGCTCAACAGCCTTAACAGTTTCCTCAAGCAATTCCAAAAAGTCTTTAAAGAACCAGGGAAGGCTACCTCCGCAGCATCTGAACTTCTGCAGCTGAGACAGGGATCACAAATGTTAGTAGGGAGTTACAGCATCCAGTTCTGTACTCTGGCCTTGGAGTTGAAGTGGAATAACGAGAGTCTTGTGGCGGTTTTCTGGCAAGATTTATCATCACAAATTAAAGATGAAATCGCGGGACAAGATCGCCCATATTCATTGGATGACCTTATTTGTCTTTGTAACTGAATTGATATCCGGTTCCAGGAATGAGTCCTAGAATGACAATCCTCCCACCGGGTGGTTCAGCTGGCTCCTAGGTTCCAGCATCCTATAGGTCCCTCCAACAAGGAGACAATACCTTCGGAATCTGGGGAGCTAATGCAGGTGGATTGTTTTGCTCTTCCAGAACATGAAAAGCAGAGGTGTAAAGCATTTATGTTGGAGGAGTGGCCTAGTGGTTAGGGTGATGGACTTTGGTCCTGAGGAACTGAGTTCGATTCCCACTTCAGGCACAGGCAGCTCCTTGTGACTCTGGGCAAGTCACTTAACCCTCAATTGCCCCATGTAAGCTGCATTGAGCCTGCCATGAGTGGGAAAGCGCGGGGTACAAATGTAACAAAAAAAATTTATGTCTCTACTGTGGTGGGACGGGACAAAATGCCCAAAGTCAGGAAACTTTCAGGTCTAGCTCTGGCTAGGGAAACAGCACTAGATCAACCAGTCTGGATTCCCTGCACCCAATCTTTGGTTCCTGCACAGTTAGACCTTGCCCAAGTAAGTAAGATCACTGAAGCCTTCATTGATTCTGGAGCTGGAGGGAATTTCATCAATGAGGTCATTGTCCTGCATTTCGGGATGCCTATCCAGGATCTTCCAAAGGCTATTTCTGGTCTCCTTTGTGTATGGGAGTATCCAGGGACACACTAAAAACAAGACTGAACTCTTACATCTAAGGATCGTGGCTCTCCATAGGGAAGTCATCACCTTCTATGTGCTCCAGAAATCAGTGAATCCAATTATTCTAGGGCTAGCCTCGCTACAGCAGTATAACCCCACTATAGACTAGTAGACAGGTAGGGTAAGGCCTGTCATCTACCCTGTTTGGATCCCATTAGGAGTCACTGCCCAGGAAAAGGATCTAAGTGTCATCACTGATGATATGGTGAAACCCTCTGCTCAGTGTGTAGCTGCATCTAAGAAAGCAAATAGAATGTTAGGAATTGTTAGGAAAGGAATGGAAAACAAAGATGAGAATGTTATAATGTGTGTGCAGTTCTGGTCACCACATCTCAAAAAAGGTATAGTGGAATTAGAAAAGGTACAGAGAAGGGCAATGAAAATGATAAAGGGGATGGGATGATTTTCTTATGAGGAAAGACTAAAGCGGCTAGGGCTCTTCAGCTTGGAGAAGAGACAGCTGAGGGGAGATATGATAGAGGTCTATAAAATACTGAATGAAGTAGAATGGGTAGACATGAATTGCTTGTTTACTCTTTCCAAAAATACTAGGATTAGGAGGCACGCAATAAAGCTACTAAGTAGTACATTTAAAACAAACCAGAGAAAATATTTCTTCACTCAACGTGTAATTAAACTCTGGAATTAGTTGCCAGAGAATGGGTAAAAGCAGTTAGCTTAGTAGGGTTTTAAAAAGGTTTGGATAATTTCCTAAAAGGATAAACAGCATAAAATCTGTTTTACTGTTCTGGGATCTTGCCAGGTACTTGTGACCTGGATTGGCCACTGTTGGAAACAGGATACTGGGCTTGATAGACCTTCGGTGTGTCCTAGTGTGGCCTTGTTTATGTTATGTATACTCATGGAACTTACAATGTAGACAAGACAGAGAAAGAAGATACAGAACAAAATTAATTAAACTAAGATAGTAAGACCTCGATGGAGAAGGTGAGATTAATGGAGGAAAGGGTAAGTTTAATTAAATAAAGCTGTAGGTAATGAGGCCTGTTAAGATTCTGTATAAGAAAAAGAAAAGAGTGCGTAAATTAAAAAGGTTAATAGGTGAACTTTTATTGAATAGAGAAAACAAATTAATTACTTGCAAAATCAGTAAGAAATAAACTGCTGCCCCAAACCAAACTATTTAAGAAAAACAGAGGAAGGGATGGGGTGAAGAATAGGTAGCTTCAAAACCCAGCACCAGAGCACTTCTTAAAAACAAAGACAGAGAAAGACATACATCTATGAACTTACATCTTTAACTTCTGCCAGTTGCTTTAATGTAAAAAGCAGAAAAATCATGGCCGCAATTAATATTTTAATGCAGCTGTAGAACAAACCTGAAAGCTATGAGTCTAGAAGAGATATATATCCCAAATAATAAAGGAGCTTGAAAGTGGAGAGTAGAGAAAACAGAGAAAGATTGTTCTGATTCCTCTTCATGAAAGCGGTGACAGCGAGGAGGTTGGAAACCAGGGGTGTAGCCAGAAGTGCATTTGGGGAGGGGGGGGGGGCCAAAGGTGGACTGAGGAGACCAGGTATTCTCTCCCTTCCCCACGCCCTGTCACCACCACTGCAACTGCAACATTGAGGCATACTTCTGCTGGCGAGGATGCCAAGCCCCGCCAGCCAAAGAGGTCTCCAAGTCCTGCCTGTGCTGCCACAGCAGCACTCAAGTTGGCAGTGCACTTCAGCTGTTGATGTCAGCACTCCTGTCCATGCTTAGTTCAGTCCCTGAACTGAGCATGTGTGGGAGAGCCAGCATCAGAGGCAAAAGTGCGCCTGCTAAGTGCTGTTCAGACAACATAGGTGGGACTTGCAGAGAAGAGCTCATCAGCTGGCAGGGTTTGGCAGCCCTGACAACCATTAAAGCAGAGGATGCCTCAGCTGAAGGGGCCCAGGCCCCTGAGGTCCCCAGTGGCTATGACACTGTTGGGAACTAAAAGGCTAGTAAGCCTTACCTCGCAGAAGGGAAAATTAATGAGGACACTACTGAAATAAAGGACAGTGGATTATGTACAGTTCAATAAGTTGCAAGATCCGAGGCTGCATTGTGTCAATTGGGTGACTAGAATTAGATCAAGGGTGTGCACTAGTTGTGGTTTACTTGAATTTCAGCAAAACGTTTGACACTGTGATACACAAGGGGCTCATGAATAAACTGAGCAGTCTGGAGTGAGTCAGAGGGTTGGTGGATAATAGAATTGACTCTATGGAAGAAAGGGGAGTAGTGGAGTACCTCAGGCATCAGGTCTGGGGCCCGTTCTGTTCAATATCTTTGTAAGTAAAATTGCAAAAGCTATAGAGGAAAGGTTTGTCTTTTTGCAGATGACACAAAGATCTGCCTAGGGGAGTAAACAGAATGACAAGTGATAAAAAAAAACTGGAAGAGTGGTTGAATATTTAGCAGTTAAGCTCTGAGGTAAACAAGTGGGGAAAGCATGCAGAGCATGGCTCATGGAATTCTTTCCAATCTCTATACATGTAAATGCATGTATGTGTGTTGGGGGAGGGGTTGGTGGCATAGTATGAACATGTTTTTATCTGTTATGCGGGTTTGTCTTTTGGAATCTGTGTATTGTGATTTCTGTGTGGCTGTGATCAGGAGAGGAGATAAAAGTGGAAGGCACTTTCCAAGATGCAATTTCTTATTTACTATGTTAGAGTGAATCAGTATATGTATACTGCAGCAGTTAGAACTGCTTTTTGCATAGAAATATACTGAAAATATATTGTGTCCGGCTCCATCAGACAACATTTCCATCAATATACCTGCGTCTGTCATGCTTGTCTGCGGAGAACAGCTTACAGAAAGTTCAGTGTGGGTCCTCAGAGCCACTGTGCAGGAGTAAGACCTGCTGATCCCTCCTCCTCACGGGTTTCCTGTTGCTATGGAAACCCTGCAAAGGGCAAGACTTTAGTAAGGCCTGTATTTTGCAATTTGTTACAGCAACTGCTATGTCCCTAAAGCTAGTGGCAGAAGACAGCAATATTGGTAGCAGGAATAGAAGGCAGTGTAGTACCAGTGGCAGAACTCTGGCACCTGTCAAGATTTGGTGCTAAAGGCCATTACACCTATTCTTAAATCATGGCTTGGTGGTGCAGCCTGGCCTTCTCTGCCCTCCAGGCTTCTGCTCATCTACTACTACTACTACTTATCACTTCTATGTGTGTATCTACCACAGCTGCCCCTATAAATTAATTGGATGGCCAAATAGGCATAGAAAATGAAAAGGCCTTGGCAACAGATGTTCTTATTTCATTAGAAACATGCTGGTTAAACTGTTTATTAGGAAGTTCTGGAATTCAGAATAAAATCAAATGATTTAATTCTGTTCTAAGAGAAAAAGTGAGACCAAGTAAATCTGAACAGCTATCTTGGCCAAAAAAACAGTGGAGGAGTGGCCTAGTGGTTAGGGTGGTGGCCTTTGGTGCTGGGGAACTGAGTTCAATTCCCACTTCAGGCACAGGCAGCTCCTTGTGACTCTGGGCAAGTCACTTAACCCTCCATTGCCCCATGTAAGCCACATTGAGCCTGCCATGAGTGGGAAAGCACAGGGTACAAATGTAACAAAAAAAAAAAAAAGGGAACAGGACTACAAATGTGTTTTGTGTGATGAGCAAATCTGGTGCAAAATTAATATGCTTGTTTATGAAACAGAGTATTTACTGCTGTCTAGTAAAGAGAAAAAAATAATCACTAATTCCAGTTGCAGCAGCAGAGATTTCTGCTGAAAATATTGATAGAGCCTTGGTCCCAGTGGCTCATCCCATTCTACTTATGATCCATAAAACTAAAGTGGACACTTTGATGAAGACCAGCTACTTTGTTCAACAAAGGATATGACATCCCACCCCTCCCCCCTCTGGGGCCTCTCATAAGAAATGACATCACAGCCTCTGTGAGGTAGGGTGGTGGTGAAAGGAGACGTCACTGGCTGCTTGACAAATAAGTTAACCTGCCCTTGCACTGGCAGTTTTCAGAGAGGAGAGGAAGTTCACTAGTCTTGGATGGTAAGTGGGGACGGCTTCTGTTTCATTTGGCCCTTAAGCTGGAATAATTTATGTTGTGAACATAAGTTTATCTCACAGGGTCACTGTTGAGGGTGGAAGGGGGTGAGTTTGAGCGTGGGGAAGAGAAGGGAAGTGATCTAAGAAGTGGAGAGTTGGATGGGCTCGTATCAGGATTACGGCACGGGCAAACTAGGGCCCACAGATTTGGGGGGTTGAGGACTCAGGAACCTAGGATTGTCAACTATCTGGAGCAGGAATCTACAAACTTGGACGTTAATTGTGTCAAAGGCCACACAACAACGGCTAAAGTGTTGATATTTTTTCAGAGTTTAGCCCTTCGTAGCTCTTCAGTCCTCCCCCTTCCATTGCAGAGGCTGTGGTAGGATCCTGCCCATAGAACGGCTAGTAGTAGCAAGGACTGCAATTCCAAGGGCTGATAGACAGAAGTGTTGGGGGAGGGGGGGGGCAGAGTTGTGTATAACGCCAAGTGATTGTTGGATAGTGGTGAATGAGTTTGTGGAGAATGGGTAGAAACATAAGAGGAATAGGGTGAAATGTGAGGGGACTGATGCAAGGCAAAAGGTAAAAAACGGACACAGCGGGATCCTCGGGATCTTCCCGGATTCGATGAGAAAACTTTTTAAAGTTCTTTTTTTTTTTTTTTTTTGCCAGTGCAAGCTGTGAGAAAAAAAAGAAACTTGGTCACAAAATGATATGATGTGGGGAACTGACTGAGCATATCAGTGTTTTGGCTGGGCTCCTTTGACCCTTCCCGTGCCATAGCTCAAGCTCCCCTGTCCTCCCCCACGCCCTACATACATCTACAGGGTTTGGGGTTTGTTTTTTCCTCTTTGCCCCTTTTCTCAATATGTTTTACCTCTCTTTACCCTCTTCTGTCCAACAGAACACTCCCTTCGCTCTCTGATCTCTCCTGTCCTTCCCTGATGTACCTCTGAGCTGTTGCCGGCAGCAGCAATTAATGTTTGCTGCCTCCACTAGCCCCGTAGGCTTCCCTCTGCTGAATTTCCGCCAGTGAGGAAACAAGAAGAGATATCGCAGACAACAGCAGGACTTGGTGGAAAGAAGCTGGCGGCCTCGTATAGGTATATCATGAATTGCTGCTGCGCGCTGCCGGTGACACTTTGGAGGTACACAGGGAGGGGTGGGGGGCGATTCAGAGAGAGAGGAGCAGATGCCGATCTACTAGCAGAGGAGAGGGGGAAGGAAAAGGGGAGTGACTGATGTGCTGGCGCTGAGTGGGGCTGTGCCCTCTCAGGCCCACCCACAGCAGCCTAGCACCACAAGAGTGCAAGTCTGAAGGCTTAGCTGATAAGTGCTTGCATGTGTGGCGCTTTTGGGGAGGGGTATGTGTGTGTATTTGTGTCTCTTGTAGGGATAGTCTAATATATTCCTTTGAAAATTTGAGCTGTAGTGGAGCAGTCTATCAGTACAAATCTGTATGTGAAGGTACATTTTCAGCCCAGGGAATTCACCCAGATTGCAAGTTACCTGGGCAAATTTATTTCAAATCAGTCCAGATCTGCTTCCACTCTTGTCTATATCCTTTTTCCAAAGATAAATATGTTGTCAGGTTTCCATTTTGTGAAGCTTTTTCATATGTAAAACTTTTCAAAATTTATTTTTTTTACTTTGGATACATTACCTGTAAATCTCACTCTTTGGGGCAATCCACCCTTGGCATCTTTGGTTTTGTATTAGAGGCAGTGGAGGGAGAAAATGACATACCCAACTACCCTGCTTCTCAGTCCAATACTGCAGAGTTGCTAGGCTACCCAGTTCTAGGAGGGAGACTTCTTAGCCAGTGTGGTTGTTGAGCTTGCATCCCAATTGTGTGTGTAGTCCCTGATTCTACTCGTTGACATCAGCACTTCAAGTCCCATACTACATAAGTACATAAGTAGTGCCATACTGGGAAAGACCAAAGGTCCATCTAGCCCAGCATCCTGTCACCGACAGTGGCCAATCCAGGTCAAGGGCACCTGGCATGCTCCCCAAACGTAAAAACATTCCAGACAAGTTATACCTAAAAATGCGGAATTTTTCCAAGTCCATTTAATAGCGGTCTATGGACTTGTCCTTTAGGAATCTATCTAACCCCTTTTTAAACTCCGTCAAGCTAACCGCCCGTACCACGTTCTCCGGCAACGAATTCCAGAGTCTAATTACACGTTGGGTGAAGAAAAATTTTCTCCGATTCGTTTTAAATTTACCACACTGTAGCTTCAACTCATGCCCTCTAGTCCTAGTATTTTTGGATAGCGTGAACAGTCGCTTCACATCCACCCGATCCATTCCACTCATTATTTTATACACTTCTATCATATCTATCATATCTCCCCTCAGCCGTCTCTTCTCCATAAGAATAGAGCTGTCAAAAATAATCTTTCCCGCTCCACACCTCTTGCCTCGTGACTGGCAGCCAAGCAGCTTCATTTGTCCACAGAAACCCAGGGCGCTTAACCTCACCCCTGGCCCATCATAGAGACGAGCAGCTGAGTGTCAGACAGCAGCTTCCACTTCTGATGCCCAGTTCTGAATACAGAATTTGAACCAAGCAGTTTACCAGTCTACTGGTACAAATAGAAAATGCACAGAGATCAACATTCAAAGTGATTTAACTGGGCAGGAGAGGCCCCTTCTAGGTAGAGCTATCTGGGGACATTTAGTGGCACTTAATTGGATACTGCCACTGGATATCCCCTCTAACCACTTAAGCTGAAGTAGACTGTGTTGTAGGCTGTCTAGGGGGTAGAGTCAGCTCACCATTTAATGTGGTTAAGTGCCAATGTTCAACATTTAACCTGATAAGGTAACTGGACAAATGGGACCATATGAAACGAGTCAAACCGCACAAAGACGTGATCATCTGGTCAAAATGTCAGCCTTTTCCTGCACTGGTGCCAGCTGGCTATGGCCTGGCATTGAATATCCAGATATAAAGCTGAAGGCGGCTAAAAATTGGTCACTGCCACTGGCTGAATATTTACCTCTTTGAGTATAAAGTTATACACTTAGCACTAATAAATTTTCAAATAGGCCAATTCCTGAGCATAGATCCTTAAGAAAACGGTATAGTAAAACGATAAATATTGGGCCCTATGCTTTTTGCTGGGTAATAGTGAGCAGTGACTCAGGAGGAAGCTGAGCACAGAAGAGAACACTCTCAACCTTTTCAGTTCTTACAACACAGGTTTGGGATTGGAAACGTGAAATGAACGTTTTGAGTGAAATAATTGATTTTTGGATCTTTGTGGTGTTTGGTACTGTGGAAACTGGAAGACTGTTTGAAGAGGGAAGTGTGACAGAACAATTTTCCCAAAATGATTGATTATAGACTGAGGTGGTGAAGGAGCAGTTTTTACAGTTCTGCTTTTAAAAGTGCAGAAGTGTAATTGAGGCCTGGACAGAAAGCAAAACTTCCAAAGGAGTCCCCCCCCCCCCCCCCCCCCCCTGGAATTGAGGGAGTGTGGTAAGACTAGTGATAACCTAGCAAAAAATGTATAACTGAAACAGGAAACTGTTATGAGAGTGTTTTAAACCCAAGAAACTGAATAACCTGCAGAAGTAGATCTTTCCAGCACAAAAGTGAAGTTTTAAATCGGTCATAAATATGGGATAGCTGTGAATGCATGGCTAGTTAATAGTGAAGATAAGTTTGTGGATAATTTTTCTTTTCATGTATTTAATCTAGCAGTTACTGAAGCATTGAAACTACAGTTCTTAAAAACAGTTCCTTTCACACTATTGTTAAAAGTATTTGCAAAATGTTGCTAACATATCTGGGCTATATTTAAAGAAAAAAAATAGTTTAATGCCAAAGTAGTTTGGAAGAGGCTTGGCAAAAATTAAGGTGGTATGTCCTAGCATCTGAATATTCTGCCCTAAAGTTGAGCTCTGGTTTTAGGTTGAGAAATTGATAGTGTGGAGCAGAGGCGTAGCTAGGACTGAATGGACCCCAGGTGGAAAAATTGAGAAGGCCCCCTTAACATCATTCCCAGGGGTAATGGAGATGGGGGCAGAGGGGGAAGGCACACTTCCCAAAGATTACATTAGAAAAAAATACTTTTGATCCTAGTATCCTTTTTTTTTTTTTTTTTTTTTTTCAAAAACTCACTGTAGGTTTTCTTGTCCCATTGTTTCTTTCTATTTCCAAAAAAAGTTTGTGATTAGTGCTCAAATAATCAGTGTCCCAAAGTTAATCTTTTAAAAACTCACGTTCAAGCACCTTATCGCAATCATTGCACAAGGGTTGTATTCATAGAACCAACTCAGTGGTATATTGGTATAGCTGTCTAGAGTTCACATCATATAGAAATCTAAGTATGACAACTATAGTTGAAAAGCAAATATATGTATTCCAAGGACTTGTGCACTGTTCAGTTTTAGCGCTGAGATTCAAAGGTGAGTGTGCAGTAATAGCACACTGATTATCACAAACTTTTTTTTGTTTTTATTTATTTTTTCAGATAATTATCTTTTATGACTGAAGTATATCTGAATATTTATCTTTGAAGACATATTTTCTCCACTTTGTGATTGGGTCTTTCTATTTCCACCATCCATTTTCCTGCATCTCTATCCATTCTGTCCAGCATATCCCCTCTGTGTCCTTGTCCTCCCTCCCCGTGTTCAGTATCTCTTCTTTTGGTCTATGTCCCATGCTCCATCTACTAACAATCTCTGTGTCCCTGTCCTCCCTCCCTATGTTCAGATTCTTTCTCACCCTGGTCCTGGTCTCTCCCTCTTCCCTTCCCCTATCCAAAGTCTAATGTCTCTCCTCCTCTTCCCCTTCCACTTTGCTCCAGGTCTGTGCCCAGATCTGTAGCCCCTATTGGTCCTCCAAATGTTGCAGTGTGTCGTCAGTCACTGTGGTCTCTCTGGTAGTGGAGCCTTTCCTCTGCATGTCCCGTCTCAATGATGTTGGTGGTTTGAAAGAAAAACTTAGTTGGAAATAAAGATAGGAGGGAGGGTTTTAGTTAAGAATTCCCTTTTCAATGTATTTTATTTTTGTGGTGGTTAGTACACATCTTGTTTCCAGAAGAACAAGGCACACATAGCTAGTTGCTTATATTGGTATAAGGAGACAAGTCTTTCTTGTACATTTTGAGATAGTTCCTGCTGAGCTCGGAAGTACCTACTATACTAAGAGGGGGCTGTACTACCATCTGCCAGGACAGAACGAACAGACAGATGAAAATGTTTACCGAAATCAGGAAAGCTGGCAAATTGGACTACATTATAATAGTGGGGGGGGGGGGGTTACTTTTAATTTTTATTGAGAGCTCCATAAAAAGCATTACAAAATTCCATCTGTTCAGTGACATAAATACAAAGTTCCCAATCCCATCTTATATATATATCTATTATTTAAAGAAGTTGCCCAACAACAGAAACAAGAGGAAAAACAATCTCATTTTTCTAAAAATCAAACACTTATTGCCAGGCAAGGGTGGCTGAAATCAGAGTGGGGTTTTTTTCCCCAATTATCCTAATATTGACTGGATAAATATTATATTGGGGAGTGCTATGGAGGTAAGATTTCTAGATATAATAAATGACTGCTTCTTGGAGCAACTGGTCCAGGAACCAGCGGAGGAGCTGTTTTGGATCTAATCCTTAGTGGAATGTGGAGCATTAGTATGAGAGGTAACTGTCTGTGAACATTCCCTTATGGTAATCCAAGTTTTTTTTTTTTGTTGCCATCCGCATAATGGTCTGAAAGGAATCGTTTATCGTGGATATTGCCATGTGTTATGCATCTCTTGACTCGGTGGAAGTAGTCAGTATGTCTACTGGTTGGCAGATGTATTGGCTCAAAGGCATTTTGCCTCAACTATTCATTATGAAATGACATTTTGGACTTCATTGTTTGGCTATTTGTAATACTGAGCATTTTATGACTGAACAATCCACTTTAAGGGGAAAGCACATAGAACTACTTTCTTGCTGTCTCCATCTGCTGATCGATGAACACAACTCCCACTCATTCTGGACTAGGCTGGGTAGGACTAAAGGAAAGAATTATCAAGAAAGCAACATAATTGCTCCATTTTGTACGCATTGGATAAATGTACTATTTTTTTGGATATTGGATTGTCACAAATGTTAATAGAAGTGTTTTGGAAAAAAAATTCCATAATTGAAGGGACAGCCCCATAGATCTTCCAGCTTGGCATGGATCTTGGCTGAGACTTTATATAAAGCACAGCTTCTTTTAATACAGTTGCATAAGTCTGAGTGCAAGGCAAGTCTTACGGCACACTCTAAAGAGAAAAAGTACTGTAAATTCAGCACAGGTGACACCTACAGTACTACATCTAAACACATGAATACAGATCCCTACTGCACTATCTATGCAGAGCAAGAATGCACCTCCTTCAACGTACACCAACACAGATCAAAAGTTTGGTGTAGGACCACACCTTCTCTAGACAGTGAACTTTATTTATTGTAGAGCTAGCACAGACGACATCTTCATCAATTATAACGTAGGTCTCTGTTATCTTCAATGGAAGAATCTTCCATTCATCCAAAACCTTCATCTATGGTCCATGTATGCTCCTTACTGGGCTTTCCAATTCTGGGCCCTGAATTTGATAACTTCATCATCCCCTCTCTAATATCCCCCATAAAGGGGATCTTTTGCATAGCATTACATAGCTCTGCCACTGAACCACCAAGCTTGCAAGGGTTT
The DNA here is from genome assembly GCF_901765095.1 of Microcaecilia unicolor. NCBI lineage: Eukaryota > Metazoa > Chordata > Amphibia > Gymnophiona > Siphonopidae > Microcaecilia > Microcaecilia unicolor. The sequence goes on along the minus strand of NC_044034.1, from coordinate 98,820,358 downwards.
AATTGGTATGTCAGCTTGGCTAGGATTCCTAGGAGTACATTAAACAGGCTATGATTGTGATAGTAGGACTTATTTTATAGTATTTACCTTTTCTTATATGAAGGATAGCAGAGAGGCTTTATGGGAAGATTGTCCTTCTGTCTGTGACCTAGGATCAGTTAAGAAACTAGCAAACAAATGTGGAAGTATTTAAGAGAGTTTTTAAAAATGCTTTTTTTAAACATTAAATCTATTGGGATTTATTAACTGCCTTTATGAAGAGATTCACCCAGGGGGTGGTGTATAGTAGGTACAGTTTAAACCAGTGGTTCCCGAACTTGGTCCTGGAGGCACACCAGCCTGTCAAGTTTTCAGGGTATCTGTAATGAATATTCATGAGAGAGACTTGCATGCAGTGGAGGCAGTGCATGTAAATCTCTCTCATGAATATTCTTTGTGGGTCTCCTGAAAACCTGACCTGGGGGGGGGGGGTGCCTCCAGGACCGGGTTTGGGAACCACTGGTTTAACATTTAACAGCACTGAAATTCAAATAGAGATAGAATAGTGATGGAATATCTAATAAGCACACAATTAGAACATTCAAATAATATTACTATGATACTAATGCTTTTTTATAATACAACCTACCATATAGCATGTAATGTTATGTGCACTAAAGTCTGATTGCATGTCTTAGCACTAACAGGTTTTACATGGACTACAACACCGACGTGTAAAGTAAACCTGTGAATGCCTGGAGAAGTAGAATTGCAAGATTAAACTCCCGAGAGGAAGTGACATGCCTGTCACCACCTAATGCCAAAGCTCTGTCGGGGCAGTAGATAACTTTGGTGCTAAAAATCCCTCCTGGCATCATGGCAAAATAAGAGTGAAACCCTTGTACTCCTGGAGGAAATTAAGACACCTTTGAATGTGTGGTGGCGGGAGACTGTGGATCTGAATTGCAAGATGGCAACAGCCCGACCAAGGTGGTGGCGGCAGCGGCAACCCACCTCCAGTATGGGGAGCGAAGCAGCAAGAGGCAAAGGAGATGATCTCAATGAGTGGATGCGCAAACTCAAAAAAGAACTGCAGATGTTACGGACAGATATTAAAGAAGCAATAGATGAGATCAAGTGGGAAATCAATAAGCTTGGGACACATCAGAAGGAGCTTGAGCGCAAAATGGACAAATATGAAGACAGCATTACTGCCCTCGGGGAGAGCTGGGACAGAATGGAAAAGAGACATGGAGAGATACAGGAGAAATTGGAGGACCTTGAGAACAGGTTCCTGAGGTACAATATCAGAGTGCGGGGTGTGCCAGAGACTGTTACCCACCTGGACTGTGCAGTGGTGGTGCAAGATATATGCCACCAAATTTTGAAGCAAGATGGAGGGAGTGGAGTGGTAAGGATGGTGAAAGTAGAGAGAGCACACAGAGCACTGGGACGCAGGCAAGAAAATCAACCGCGAGATATTGTTGCCTGCCTCCATGATTATATGGTTAAAGAAGAAATCATGTTAAAAGCACGGGAAACAGGACCAATACAATGGAACAAAAACAAAATTGAGATTTATCAGGATCTATCACCAGTGACATTGAGGCGTAGGAAAAACATGCAAGGAGTGACAAGATTCCTCAGAACAGCAAATATTCACTACAAATGGGGATTTCCTTTTGCCCTGATCTTCACGGTGGGAGACATAACTCGGAGGACAAGAACAGCAGAGGAGGCATGGAGAGAGCTGATGGCTTTGAAAGTGGATAACATTCCAGAAGAGGCAAAGAGAATATTCAGTCAACAGCAGGATCAGAAACCAGTCTCTAGATGGCATCAGGTTCCTGAGGGGAAGAGATTAAAGAGGGTGTCTGATTCGAAGCATCCAGCCAGAGCACATCAGCTGCATCAGGAAAGCAAATGATGAATACAATGGAGGTGGTAGAAGTGCTGTCATATGCAAGAACTTGGACACTGAGAAGGAAGTGATTTGTGGACATGAAAGGACAGAAGGGGAGTAACTGGGAAGTGTTGGGGGGGGGGGGGGAGATGGACTGATGAGGATAATAGCTTCCTGGTAGAGGGGGATACAACCTCGAGTTAGAGAGAAAGGGGGAGAGTTGCTGGAATAGGGGTTATAGGGAGATTACCTGGGGTGTGGGGCTAGGAGACCAAAGGACATAGATTTGGAGGGGAGGGAAAACTATGGTTGGAGTAGAATCATTAATACTAATCTGAATTGACCAAAAAGGGGACTAATTTTCAAGGAGCTACAGCAGCTGTGTGGAGGTGCTCCTGAATGAAAACAGCAGAGCCCGATCCCAGAATGTTGTGCAGAGTGGGGTATGATTCTCATTCTTGAGAGTTCCTCAGCAGCTGTTATGCTCAATCGCTTGCAAGTTATGTAAGGAGTAGGTTACACTTTATAACAGCCATATTATGCAGGTCTGGTTGGGGGGAGGGGCAGGTGTCCTGTATTCAACTAGGCTGGACAAGGAGAAAACTTTTAGATCTTGGGAGCAAAGGGAATTGAGACTTTTTTTTTTTTTTTAATACAGATCATAGAAAGGGAAACGGGTATGATCTCTTACAAACCTGATGGACTCCTATTCACTTTTGGATATGGAATTCTATAGATATTTACAGGCGCAACAAATGAGTGAAAGAGATGGAAGTGGGGAGGTGTATATAGTGGAGAAGGGATAGGTGGACTGATTACCATAACATATAATGAGCTTAATACTGAGATGCAGAAGAAATTAAATATATGAAGATTGTGGGGGGGGGGGGGGGGGGGGGATATGCTCACAGAGCCAACTTGGGAGGAGATTGTATTTAATCTTGACAAGAATTAAATAAGCTTATTTAAATATATTAACTAGATTATATATGGTACTGGTGACATTGCATAAAATAGGTTCTGGAATTTTGGAGAAATGCTGTAGGCCAGAGGTCCACAACACAGCCTGGTTTTCAGGATTTATACAGTGGGTTGGGGGAATATGTATGTATAAAATATTATCTTTATGCAGTGGAAGCAGGGAACACATATTCACTGTGGAAATCCTGAAACCAGACTATGTTGAGGATCTTGAGGACCCCTACTGTAGGGGATGTGGGGAAGTAGGCTTAGATATGTATGTGGTGGGAGTGTGTCAAAAGTACAAACCTTCTGGGAGCAAATAGCAGTGGGATTGTTGGGGAATGGGGACTGAAATTGTGGGATATGGGGGTGGTAAAGGGAAGGGGGTTCATCAATTATGGGTATATTCATCTTTTCCAGTATGGAAATAGCAAATAATGGAAGCAGGTGGACATTTTCTCTATTGGATTGTGGACACAATGGCTAAAAAATGTACAGTTGATGGAAAGTTAATGGCTTGTAGCTGTAATATGATGGCGAAATTTGAAAGTGAATGGCTTCTATGTTAAAATATATGGAAAAGGTTAAGTGAAGAAGAATGATGTGAAAGAGAGTTGTATATGTTAACTTTTTTTTTTTTTTTTTTAATTATTAAGTCTCCAGTTGAAGTTATCCAAAATAAGCTGTACACAAGAGCACTACTGCTCACATCTCTATAGACCCAATGGGAGTACAAACTGTTTACTTGTTAAGATGGCTGCATTTGCTCTCCATAGATTCTGTGCTCCAAGTGCGTACTTTTTTTTTTTCCTCTTAGAAATGGCCAAAGAAAATTCTCTTTCATTAATGGAGGTTGTGGAACAGGTAGCACAGCAGCAGCAATTACAGTCTTCAGAAATAGAAGAGAGTAAAAAAGTTCTCTTCCAGTTGCAGGTAACCTAATTCTTAAGACCTGACTCAAATTTATTTTTTCCCCGCCGTAGACACAGAAGGGATAATTCTATAATGAAGATAATACTTTCATGGTGAATAAACACATTATATGTTGGTGTTCTCATGTGTGCACTTCTATGCATAAAAGCCAAAAATCTAGCTACAGGCTATGCCATAAAAACGTACACCTTGCATAGCTCACTTTTACAGGTGGGTGTGTACATGCATGTAATCTTTAGCATTTAGGTGCTAGCATGTATACCAGCTCTATGGCTGGCATAAGTGTTCATGCATAACTGCATTTGTTTTTAGTTCTGTAAGTATTCTATAAAGCAAGGGTTCTCAATGCCGCCCTTGGGATGCCCCCAGCCAGTCAGGTTTTCAAATATCCACAAAGAATATGCAGGGGAGAGATTTGAATACAGTGGAGGCAATGAATGTAAAATCTCTTGTGCATATTCATTGTGGATATTTTGAAAACCTGATTTAGCTAGAAGTGTCCAGAAGGCTGGATTGAGAAGCACTTCTACAAAGGGCAGTAGGCCATACTTTGCTTTATAGGACAAGTTCTTAACAGATACTCTTCTAGGGGCCTGATTCTAGGTGCCCATTGCCTTCAGAACAAGAGAAAAACTTGGTGAATCAAACCATCTGTTTCTAAGGTGTTTAATACATCTATTCTAAGTTTATGGAATTCTTTACCTTTTGATATGAGAAGTTCTAGTTCCATCTTAAATTTCAGAAGTTAGTGAAGACATGGTAATTTATGAAATATCTTTAATAGATTTATTAGCGGAGTTGTAGCTTGGAATGTATTATGCTGATTGTTATAAGAAATATATTATTTTTATAATGCAAGAGATTTAACCCTATTTTAGAGGTCTGAATTGTGCACCCTGACAAAATAGCTCCCAACAAAAAAAGCTCCTAATAAAATAGCCCAATGATCATTTAGATGTGTTGGTATTTAGTGCTCTACTGTGGCACCAGGACCCCAGATTGAGTTGTGACAAAAAGAATCCCTGTTCAGTAGCAGTGATATTGGTTATCACCAATGGCCTGGACTGTAGGCATCGGCAACATAAATGTTCAGGGACGATCTCAAAGGGAGAGGTCCTGAGTTAAAGCCATGAATAGGGCTGACTTGGTAGGGACCTGCTGAAGGAAACTGATGCAGGCCAGTGCATTGCCTCTCAGTTAATATACATCGTGTCTCGGCGCCATAGCCCTTATTGGTGCATTATGGTTCTGAAGTCCTCTGCTACTACTACTTAACATTTCTAAAGCGCTACTAGGGTTACGCAGCGCTGTACAATTTAACATAAAAGGACAGGCCCTGCTCAAAGAGCTTACAATCTAAAGGACAAGTGAGTAGACAATACGATAGGGGCAGTCAAATTGGGGCAGTCCGGATATCCTGAAGGTAAGGGTTAGGTGCCGAAGGCAGCATTGAAGAGGTGGGCTTTAAGCAGAGACTTGAAGATGGGCAGGGAGGGGGCTTGACGTAAGGGCTCAGGTTGTTCCTGTTGATGCAGTAGGTGGTGCTGGAAGTAATTTGAGGTAAGGAGCTGGAGCAGAGGTAATTTAGTTGAACTAGGCTGGGCTCATGGCCCTCCCTTTATATGCTGCAAAGTGGGGTCACATGAGGGAAGGTGCCTGTGCTGTGCTGACCAGAGGGCAGCACGGGAGACTGAGCAGGTCCTTTGCGCAAACAGTTGGCAGCAGCATCAAAACTTCTGGTGGTGTGCTTATCTTAAAGTGCTGATGCCCCCTCCCCCCCCCCCCCCCCCCCCAAAGGGGAGTCTTGTGTGGAAGCAAGGGCTAAACTGGCAATCCCTTTTTGCTGTCATTACAGAGGCTGTGTAGCTTAGTCTGAGAGACAGCCAGAACAAAACCAATAAGATGGGCACTACTGTAAGGACCATGCCAGCACAATAGGCACTGAGGTGGTCAGTAAGCCAAGCTGGAGTTGTCCAGGTCCATTTGTCAGAAGCCAAGGAGTCCATGCTCCCATTACTATGGCCAGCCCAGCCATAGGGAGGTGCTCCAAATGAAAACAGGAAGACCCTGATCCTAGAATGCAGGGCATGATTTTACACCCCCAGGATTCCTACACAGCTCTTTTGCTCCATCTCTTGCAAGCTGAAATTCAGGTGGGATTGGAGAGTCGGAGATCCTTAGGGGAGTCGAGAATAATTTAGTGAAGAAAATTAAATAACACAATATAAATAAATGGAGAGCAGGGAGACCTGTTCTATTGGACTGTTTCTATTTATTTTGTCTGCTCTCATGTCAGCTATTTTGATCAGGGCCGCCGAGATACTGAACCAGGCTCTGGGCTGGGCTACGGCCCCCCCTCCCCTGATCGCTGCCACAACAGGATTGAAATACCTTGGCTGGCGGCGATCCCAAGGCCCCACCAGTGGAAGACGTCTTCCTCCAGTGCTGCCCCTGTGGCTGCTTTTCCTCCCAGGGCATGTTCGGTTTCAAAATTGAAAATGCGGTCCTAAGAGGAAAAGCAGCCGTTCAGCAAGCAATGGGCAGAAGATCAGCACTGGAGGAAGACTTGCAGTGTCTGCTCCTCCGGGTCCTCCCCAGCCTCCAAGGGGGGCCTGGTGCTGGAGTTTTCTCTCCCCTGCTGGGACATAGTAACATAGTAGATGACGGCAGAGAGAGACCTGTACGGTCCATCCAGTCTGCCCAACAAGATAAACTCGTATGTGCTACTTTATATGTATACCTGACCTTGATTTGTATCTGCCATTTTCAGGGCACAGACTGTAGAAGTCTGCCCAGCACTAGCCCCGCCTCCCAACTACCAGCGCTGCCACCCAATCTCTGCTAAGCTTCTGAGGATCCATTCCTTCTGAACAGGATTCCTTTGTTTATCCCATACATTTTTGAATTCTGTTACCGTTTTCATCGCCACCACCTCCCGCGGGGAGGGCATTCCAAGTATCCACCACTCTTTCCGTGAAAAAATACTTCGATGTTTTTCTTGAGTCTATCCCCCTTCAATCTCATTTCATGTCCTCTAGTTCTAGCGCCTTCCTGTCTCCGGAAAAGGTTTGTTTGCGGGTTAATACCTTTCAAATATTTGAATGTCTGTATCGTATCACCCCTGTCTCTACTTTCCTCCAGGGTATACACGTTCAGGTCAGCAAGTCTCTCCTCGTACGTCTTGTAATGCAATTCCCATACCACTTTTGTAGCTTTTCTTTGCACCGCTTCAATTCCTTTTACATCCTTAGCAAGACACGGCCTCCAAAACTGAACACAATACTCCAAGGAGCCGGAGAGAGAGATCCCAACGCCGCCGCCCCCCCCCCCCCCCTTCGGCAGCCCTGATTTTGATAAATCACTGTCTGAATTGATATCTCCAGGTCAGGATGTGAGTTGAACAGAATCTGCTGATGTAGAGACTGTTCTAAACTACAGGAGAAATGGACATGTATGTACTGAATGCAGGCAGTATAACATCCCAGTTAGAAAAGTTAAATATCCACGGGCTGAAAACAAATGCATAAATGTTTGTGCTAGCTTGTACACGTTTATCTTTGCTAGTTTAGAAATATAAATGTTTTTCTTCCCAGCACTGTCAAGAGACCAGTATTCCATGCCAGTTTGGCTTTTGGGGGAGACAAACCACTGGGAAATTAAGAGGGCAACCTTTCCTAATCTCTCAGTGGAGAGCTGGTTAATAGGAACAATTTGCCAAAACCTGAGCATGCTTGGTAGCTCCCCAGTGTTAAATCTTTTAGGACACAGACATCTAGTCCCCTTCTGATATAGGGAATAAATATTTATTAAATTGCCATGCCCTAGTCCTACCCAGAACATACCCAGAGCACTTGCTATTTATACACACTTGAGTTTGAGACATGCATATCCTGGCTCTGTACAAGGAACTTAGACATTTATGCAAGTTAAAACATTTAAGTACCGGTTTATGCCCATCTCAAATGCAAATAGCCCTTCTAAAATGTCCACCATAATGTCTCTTATACTGTAAACTGCCCCAAGCTAAGGGTTATGGCAGCATATAAACATTCTGGGGCCCTTTTACGAAGCTGTGGTAAGCACTAACGTGTGCTTACTGCAGGTTAAACTTGCCAACATGGGGTGTGCTCAGACCTCCTGTATCTTTTTTTTTTGTAACTGTGTATGCTTCTCATGCGCTAAAAAAATACCTTTATTTTTTAGCGCTGGGGGGGGTGTTTGGGGGCAGAGAGAGTAGGTGTGTCTTGCGTTAATCAGCTTGGCTACATCACCGTGCAGTAACCGATTAGTAGTGCATGAGCACTTACTGCCTAGAAAATGGGTGTTGGTAAGTGCTCCTGTACTAATGGCCACACGGTAATGGGGAGATTAGCGTGTGGAAATGGAAAATGCAGCCATACTAAAAGTGGCCTCAGTGTGTGGGAAAGCTCTGCTAACACAGGCCACTTTTTAACACAGCTTAGGAAAAGGGCCCCTCTCTTTCTTTTGTGGTGTCTGGGAAACACAAGAGGCTACAGTACCAGCAGTGGGCACAAGGTGTCTGTATCTTCAATTATGCTAAGATACTGACACATTGCTGATTCTGCAGCCTGGACACACACCAACAAATTATTCACAGCAGTTGTGGCAAGAAGTGCTTGTTGTAAGGTTTGAACCTGTTGCTACCTTTCCATCCCAAACCACTAGGGACCATAGGCCAGGCAGGAGGTGTAGAGTGGGGGCAGACTGACTATTCGGGCAACTGGGCAGTACCCGAGGGCCCAGAGGCTTTGCCCGCTGTCATACACTACAGCCCCCATGGGGCCCTGGTAATCTAGTGGCTGCTGCCACTATTCTCCCTGGTAACACCACTGTGTTTACAAAATGGCTGCCGGGGGAGGGGGGGGGGGAGAATGACACCCGATATGAGGCTGAAAATCTCCCAGGGGCTCTGTTACGTTTGGGTCCATGTTCCCTGATTTAGAATATTTGATGCAGGAAGCTAGTCTGCATGAGGAACTGACCCCAGTTGCTACCAGTGTCTGTCTCTCTAATGCCATGAACCACTCATTTCTCCTTCTCTAGAGACTCTCTTCTTTCTTCTGAAAACAGCTATCTTGTCTCCCTCCTCTTTCTTGCAGCTATTCTCAACTTTTTTTTCCATGTGCAATCTCTATTCCCCAGTATTTTGTCATCTTTTTGATTGCTCTCTTCTCTACTGCTTCTGTACACTTGTATCTCACTCAGGGGCTGATGCAGTAAGCTTGTGTTAAAGCCATGTGCTGATAGCTTAGTGCATGGCATCTAAAACAAGTGTAACACCTAATTTGCAGAGATGCCAAAGGGCCCAAATTTTGAGAAGATTTTACTATGTGCACTACCTCCTGGCACACAGTAACATAGCAGATGATGGCAGATAAAGACCTGTATGGTCCATCCAGTCTGCCAACAAGATAAACTCTTGGTATGTGATACTTTACACCTGTCCTTGCCATTTTCAGGGCACAGACTGTAGAAGTCTACCCAGCACTGGCTTTTTCCCCACTTACCAGTGTTGCCACCCAATCTCCACTAAGCTTCTGTGGATCCATTCCTTAGTGGAGATTGGGTGGCAACACTGGCATACCTTGGTCCTATGGCCATTCCAGACAATACCTTATTTACACTGTTGGCAACAGGGACAGAGGAGAACTACTACAGATATACACTTCACCTATTCTTCCTGTCACCTCCTCACAAGTCTTTTAACTTGGCTTTCCTATTAAGTCACAGCTCTGTAAATATTCTACAAGAACAAGCTGGATGATTCCAGGAACTACATGCTAACAGATTCCTTCACCTCAGTCACACTTGCAGAACATGGATACTTTTTGCCCAATAACACAAATTTAGAAATAAACAGGCAGAGATCTCGGCTAAACTCCAAAGCCCTACACACGAAAAAACCCCATGGTTCAATGAGGAACTAAAAAAACTAAAGAGAGAAACCAGAAAACTTGAAAAAACCTGGAGCAAATCAAAAAACGATCTCACCCTGAATACATGGAAACAAACACAAAAGAAATACAAGAAAACGTACTATACAAAACAAATCACAACCACCGGAACAGACATAAAAAAACAATACAAAATCATAAAGAATCTTCTTAGCATGAACCCAGTAACAAATTCACCCTCAAACTGCCCATCTGCAGACCAGCTGGCAAAATACTTCAATGATAAAATTACTAACCTGTGCAACACAATTCCCCATGATGATACCAATATTGACAATTTCCTTGATGAACTAGATCCCAACTCTGAAGAGATCCCGGCAGATCGCTACTGGACAAACTTCACCCCCCCTCAGCACTACGGAGATCTCAGCACTATCCAAACTTTCCAAGTCTCACTGCCACCTGGACCCATGCCCCAATTATCTTATGAAAAATGCCCCAGAATGATTTATTACAGAACTCACCACCCACTTAAATTTCCTACTTCAACAAGGCTCCTTCCCCTCTGAACACGGCAACATCCTACTTACACCACTACCGAAAACCCCCAAGAAACCTGCGGATGACATCACTAACTATCGACCTGTGGCCTCCATCCCTCTTCTAATCAAACTGATGGAAAATAGAGTGACCTCCCAACTCAATGAATTCACTCAAAAAAAATTCTCTATTTTATATGAATCACAATCGGGTTTCCGACCTGCAGAGAAACAGTACTGCTCACCCTGATATCCAGGTTCAAACAGGAAATTTCAATTGGCAGCAAAATACTACTTCTGCAGTTCGACCTATCTAGTGCATTCGACATGGTAGACCATACTATTCTTACAAAATTACTGGATAAACTAGGGATCGGCGGAAACATCATTAAGTGGATAAAAAATTTTATCACCACCAGATCATATCAGGTCAAATCAACCTCATGAATATTGCCTGCGTGGTCATCAAAATGTGGAGTCCCCCAAGGCTCACCTCTATCCCCGATCCTCTTCAACCTTACGATGATTCCTCTGGCCAAATCCCTATCCAAATCCGACCTTAACCCTTTCATCTACGCTGATGATGTCACAATATTCATCCCTTTCCAATCCAACCTTACTGAAATCTCGGAGAAAATAACTTCTGCCATGAACATCCTATCATCCTGGGCCAACGCTTTCAAGATGAAAATGAACAAAGAAAAGACTCAATGCCTCAATGCCTGATCCTCTCATCACAACACGCCACTCTGCTCCCAACCACCCTGAACACCCCAGATGTTACAATCCCAATATCTGACAATCTAAAAATCCTAGGAGTTACTTTAGACAAACACCTAACTTTAGAAACTCATGCAAAAGCCATGACGAAGAAGATGTTCAACATGATGTGGGTACTGAAAAGAGTAAAACCATTCCTCCCACAGAAAACTTTCCGCAATCTAGTACAATCCACAGTACTCACCCATGCCGACTACTGCAACAGTATCTTCATCGGCTACAAAGCCCAAATCATGAAAAAACTCCAAACCGCCCAAAACACAGCAGCCAGACTCATCTTTGGCAAACCACGATTTGAAAGTGCAACACCACTTCGTGCAAAACTTCACTGACTTCCTATCAAGGAACGCATAAACTTCAAAGCCCACACAATGATCCACAAGATCCTCCATGGCGAATCTCCAAGCTACATGAACAACTTGATCGATCTTCCAGCCAGGAACCGGTCCAAATCTTCTCATACTTACCTTAATCTCCATCTTCCCAATTGCAAAAACCTCAAATACAAAACCTACTATGCATCCAACTTCTCCGTTTATAGGCAGCCAACTCTGGAACGCAATACCTCGACATATCCGAACAACCAATGAACACCTACCCTTCCGAAAGCTGCTGAAAACTTACCTCTTCAGACAAGCTTACCCAAATAACCCAACTTAATTCTCGAACTTAACCACACTACCCATACTCCAATCCTCTCCCCCACTTCTCTCCCAATTGTACTACTCCTTACAACTGGATCATCTCTTACACTTCGTACCTCACTTTGTGTTATCTCTATGATACTCTGTACCATATCCTGTAAGCCGCACTGAGCCTGCTACCGAGCGGGAAAGAGCGGGTTATAAATGCCATAAATAAATAAATCTAAAGCTTCTGTGTAGAACCAGTAAAAGAAACCAAATGCATTTCCTTCTATGCTACAAAATGAAAAGAGAACACCCCCTCCCCCCAAACTGATACATAAGAACATGAGTAGCCATACTGGGTCAGACCAATGGTCCATCTAGCCAAGTATACTGTTTTCCAAACAGTGGCCAAGTACCTGGCAAAAACCCAAATTGTGGCAACACTACATACTACAAATCTCAGGGCAAGCAGTTGCTTCCCATGACTCTCTCAATAGCAGACTATGGACTTCCCTCCATGAATTTGTCCAAACCTTTTTTTTTTTTTTAACCCAGATATGCTAACTGCTGTTACCACATCCTCCAGCAAAGAGTTCCAGAGCTAACTATTGCCTCTAACAGTATTCATTTAGGAAGCATACGATGTTTACCCAACCCCTGTAAGGCTACAGATTATCATTTCCACTCCCCTTACACATCTCCATCCACCCATACAGCTGTAGGGTTGAAATGCGTGCTACCCTATGAAGTCATGTACAAAAAAAATCCTAAGCAGAATTTACTTTGATTGGAGGCAGTTGGGAGTTTACATTTTCGCTATGGCTACTGACAAGTTTGACGCATGCTTGTGCCATTTCTTCTCATGCATCATAGGGGGGCCCTCCAATAGTGGTTAAGTCAGAACGTGCTGATCAAATCATTTGGTGTTGATCAAATCATATGGTGTTATACTTATCAACCTATGTATGAAGAATTGTCGAGAGAGATTTTTGCAAGAGTCAATAAAGTTTGAATAAAATTTTAAACTAATCTTCAAATGTTCTCCCATTCTTTTGCTCTGTTCAAGACAGTTTCTGGTCTTTCAGCTTCATCAACTATTACTTGTAGTGTATTAGTGTTTAATTTTATCATAACCTTACGCAGCTGGGAATGGTAAAGTAAAAGAAATGCTAACACGTCTTTGAATATTTGTGAAAATTAAATGATTATCCTGAAGAAAAAATGTTGTAAATTTTTATGATGTAACCAGATGATCCAGGCTGCACTAAGCCACCAGGTTTTTCCTCTCAGGAGTTTAGAGTACAGAAGCACCATGAGTGCACAGATGTCTAGCAAATCTAGCTTCTCCATGAACTATATCTAATATGCGCTACCAAGCGCAAACCACATTAACAAATGTTGTAGTGAATAGGTCCTATTGCATAAAATGGGCCCTGCAGTAAATGTACGTTAATATAGCAGCCTATTTCAGTAAATCTAGTCCTAAGTTACTGAGAGGACTACTGCTATTAGAGAATGGGGAAAAATGTAAGAAAAAACACATTTATAGTTGTAAAATGATTTGTTTCTTTGGGTTTACATATCCATGCAATCCTGTATTGGATAGGTTGAAAGAAGCAGCCTATTTTCTAACTTTATAATCGGTTAATGTGGCTTAACTGCTTTGCTGAAATGTGTTTGAATGAACAGTGGATTTCTCTGACAAATACAAAATACTTTACAGTCTCAGCTATGTGAGCTTGAAGGGCAAATGACATCCATATTGATGGAAACAAAGTCAACAGAAAAACTGATCTACCAGCAGGAAGATGACATTGACAGTAAAAACCACCGCTGTGAAACCCTGGAAGCCCAAAACACAACACTCTGCATGGAAAATATCAGACTTAAGTTTGAAATTGAAAAAGCAAAGGAAGAATTTGAAGTTCTGCTGTCAAGGATTAGCATGTATCGTGAGAAAATAGAAGCTCATGTAAAGAAGTTTCTAGAAGCAGACAGCAAACTGCCAGTCATGAGTGAGCTTTCAGAAAAGCAGCATATGATTAAAATGCTGAAGGAAAAAAAAGAAGAGTTAATGAATGACCTCCAGAACCCAGAAGGGAACATTATCAAGGAAGTACAGGTTTGGTTTAGTAATTTATGTTTATTATTTATTTACTGCCTTTTTGAAGGAATTCACTCAAGGCGGTGTACAGCAAAAATAAATCAGCAGTACAAAAATTCAAACAATACAAAGTACTGTATCTGGGTTTTAAAAAGGTTTGGATAAGTTCCTGGAGGAAAAGTCCATAGTTTTTATGTGTGCACTAAAAAATGTTGTTTTTTTGGCACAGATGGTGCATCTGGGGAGGGGGGTGGAGAGTGGGTGCATCTATGCCAATTGGTTAGTATGTTGGCATTGTCGTGCTGACACATAGCATGCGAGTCCCTACCATCTACAAAAGAGGGGGCAGTTGGTGCCCACGCACTAATGGGGAAACTGAAAATCAGCCATTTTCCTGCTGCGGTAAAAATGGCCTTAGCATTTGGGAAAGACCAGCACAAGGGCAGCTTAGCAAAAAGGCCACTTAGTTTAAAAATGCATATGCTTTTTGAACTTTTTTTTTTAGGGGGGGGGGGGGGGATGTTTTGTTATGAAAACTAACGAGAGAAAACAAACTTATTAAAGTTGATTATGGTTCTCCTAGCACATCATTGCAAAAATAACCTATATTCATGATTAATTGAACTGCCAATCAAAAAATGTATTAAGATACTCCATTAAAAAGGTAGCACCTTATTTTTTTTTTTTTTTTTTTTTTTTTTTTTTAACATTTCTATTTATTACATATTTTGATCATCCTGTTCCGAGTTGTTCATTGTTCTGACCAGGTGTTTTTGAGAACATGATTCAGCTAGCCACTCTTTCGAAAAATAAACGATTAATTTAGCTTTTAATTAATTTCCCCACACAACAGGATATGAATTGAGTGGTAATTTGCAGCAATTTGAACAGCTCATTTGTGGACCAAAATTTACCAAGTGAACAAGTCAAACCCATTGTTTATTCCACACGACTTTCTTTCCTCTAACCAGGGAAGTACGTAATAATTCTCCGAGGACAAGCAGGCTGCTTGTTCTCACATACGGGTGACGTCCACAGCAGCCCCAGATCCAGAAAATCTTCCTAGCAACAAAGGTTGCTAAAGCCTTTGAGCGCATGGGTGCATGCACCACCGCCATCTTCCCGCCCGTCGCGTGAGTCCCACTTCAGTCTTCTTTTTTCCGCGGTCAAGAGCGGCTGTTTTAGTCGGCTTTTCGCCGTTTTTTTCTTCTCCGTCGTGCTCGTGCATGAGTTGTTTAGTTTTTTCTTAGTTTTGCCCTCAAGTTTCCTTTCATCGTCGTATGCGGCTATTTTGGCCGCCTGTAGGGGTTTTCTCCCTTTTTTGTGTCCTTCCTTTGGCACCATCACGAATTTTAATTTCACTGCCGCTATTTTTCCGTCGACGACATCGAGGCTCGCCAGCGGCTTCAAGAAGCGCAACCGGGCAATCTCAGGCACCGACCCTCACGCGTGGTGTATCCAGTGCCTTGGGCCCGACCATCGCCCAGATGCATGTAAGTTGTGTCTTAGCCTTAAAAAGCGGACACAAGCGTTGAGACAAGCTCAACGGGAATGCCTGTTTGGAGCTTTGCTCGGTGCGTCGACATCAACAGCGGTGTCTATGTCGGCACCGGAGAGTGCATCGACCTCGGGAGCGCAGGTAATGGCTGTCCAGAGACCATCACATGCTGGCAGCAGTGAACCATCGAGTGGTTCTCCACCTGCCTCGAGGGCTCCTGCGGTACTGGCCCATCGGGACCGACCCCTTTCGTACCCGACCCCGAGGAGGCGTGTGGATTCCACATCCTCCTCGTCGGTACCAAGGGGTACCGGTGACGTGCCTCGAGTGAAGGCAAAGAAGCACCGTGATCGGTTCCCTTCTCGTCACGGTACCGAGAGCTCCGGGGCGTCAAGGGATTTGGCACCCGTGAAGCGTCAATGCCGGGAGGACCGCTCACCCTCCATACAAGAGGTGTCGATGCGCCGGTCTCCGGACAGCCCGGTACCGCCTCCTCCTCAGCAGATTCTAGCCTCAACTCCTGTACCGACGCCACAGCTTTTCTCGACAGACACTCTTGACGAGCGCCTCCATGCCATTCTTCCATGGATCCTGGAAAGGCTGATGTGACCGTCTGTTCCGGTACCGGAGGTGCTTGCGCTGACGATACCGTCGATAGATGCGGCGGCTGGCTCCCTACCTGTGGTGTGAGGCCCTTGACATCGGTGCCGCCTGCGGCATCGACCTCGGCTGCCCCCCTGAGTTGACTCTATCGACGTCGATAAGTGGGAGCTTCATCACTGCTGGCACAAGAGTCAACTTCTCGGCATCGCCATCGAGGACACAGCTCCTCGGTGTCGAGACGGGCTCGGCTTCGGACTGCAGTCAGAGAACTGTCCGATACCAAAGGAGAGGCCTCGTGGGAGGCAGAAGAAGACCCAAGATATTTCTCTTCTGAGGAGTCTTGTGGCCTTCCCTCTGATCCTACTCCTTTCCAGAGAGAAAGCTTTCTACCCCGGAGAGTTTGTCTTTCTCGTCCTTTGTCCGGGAAATGTCTATGGCCATTCCCTTCCCGGTGGTAACTGAGGATGAGCACAGGGCTGAGATGTTCGAGGTCCTGGACTATCCTTCGTCACCTAAGGAGTCATCCACTGTTCTCTGCATAATGTCCTCAAGCAGACACTGTTGAGGAACTGGATGAAACCACTATCTGTCACGTCCCGCGTCCATACCTGTGCTCCCGCTGTGGGGAGCGGGAGCCAGCAGCATCAGCGACCTTCGGGACGGCGGGAGAGGGCCTCCGGAGGAGCCGGCGCTGCCGTGGGTCGGGCCGAGACAGGCGACCCGCTGGGGCGAACGCCGGTCTCAGGGAAAGGAGGTTCGCGCCGGCCAAGATGGCGGCGCCGGAGCCGACGCCTCTTGTAATCCCGAGGCGGACGGATTCAGGAGCTCCTCCCACCTCGCTCCGGATTGGCGAACCCGGGCGATGACTCCGCCTGGAGTTCGGGCGGGCCAATCCGGGAGCTCTGCCGACTCCCTGGGGCCGGATTGGTGGGTTTCCTTCCCGGGGGGTGGGACGGCGCGATATTTAACCTCGGGGACCAGAGGACCTGGTTGCTTCCGGTTTTGTTTCCTGAAGCAGGTCCAGTGGTTTCGTGTTACCCACGGAGGACTAGCCGCCCTTGCTAGCCACTATTCAGAGACTGTGACTGTCACCCACGGAGGACTAGCCGCCCTTGCTAGCCACTATCCAGAGACTGTGCTACTGTTACCCAAGGAGGACTAGCCGCCCTTGCTAGCCACTATCCAGAGACTGGGCTACTGTTACCCCCGGAGGACTAGCCGCCCTTGCTAGCCACTATCCAGAGACTGTGACTGTGTTTGCTGACTGCCGGCCGGGCCAACCGTCAACCCCGCGGTTCCAGCAGTCCTGCTGGCCGCCTGCAGCTGAGGGCTCAACCCTTGGTGAACGGCGGCCGCCGCGGGTGAAGATTCGGGGTTGCACGGCTGTCCTCTGAGGTCTTTCGGAGCCTTAGGGGACCTAAGGGCTCACCATCAAAAGAGACAAGACACTATCTAACCCCACCCCCTAAGAAGGTTGAGTCCCAGTATAGGATTCATGGGGACCCGGAGTTGATGAAGGCCCAGTTGCCTTATGACTCGGGGGTTGTGGATTCTGCTCTCAAGAGAGCCAAAAGTACAAAACATTTTGCCTCGGCGCCCCTGGGACGGGAGGCTCGGACTTTGGACTCTTTTGGGAGGAAGGCCTACCAGTTAGCTATGCTCATCTCCAAAATCCAGTCCTATCAGCGCTACATGAGCATTCACTTGCGGAACAATGTGAAGCAACTGATGGACCTGGTCGATCACCTCCCTTCGGAGCAGGCCAGGCCTTTTCAGGAGGTGGTCAGGCAGCTGAAGGTGGGTCGTAAATTCCTGTCCAGAGGTACTTACAATTCTTTTGATGTGGCGTCCAGAGCCGCTGCTCAGGGTATAGTGATGCGCAGACTCTCATGGCTGCATGCGTCTGACCTAGACAATCGAGTCCAGCAGCGGCTTGCGGATGCTTCTTGCCGGGGGGGGGGGAATAATATTTTCGGCGAGAAAGTCAGAACAGGTGGTAGAGGAGCTCCACCAGCGGGAAACCGCATTCAATAAACTCTCCCACCGGGCACCTTCAGCATCTACCTCATCAGGTAGACGTTTTTATGGGGGAAGGAGGAATGCGCCCTATGCTTACTGTAAGCGTAGGTACTATCCACCTTCCCGCCAGCCTGCTCAGGCACAACCCCAGTGCGCTCATTCACGTCAACAGCGTGCGCCTCAACAGGCCCCTGCAGCGCCCCAGCAAAAGCAAGGGACGGGCTTTTGACTGGCTCCAGGCGAGAGTTTAGCCGCAATAAAAGTGTCCATGCTAGATGATCTACCAGTCAGGGGGAGGTTAAAATTTTTTCACCAAAGGTGGGTTCTCCAAATAGTCTGGCGGGGATACTCCCTCAATTTGATCTCCAAACCTCCAAATTGCCCACCAGGGGCTCAGTCCTTCAGCTTCCAGCACAGGCAGGTACTTGCAGAGGATCTCTCTGCTCTTCTCGGCGCCAATGCGGTCGAGCCCATGCCACCGGGCAAGAAGGGTTGGGATTCTATTCCATGTACTTCCTTGTGCAAAAGAAAACGGGGGGGGGGGGGGGGGGAGATGCGTCCCATCCTAGACCTAAGGGCCCTGAACAAATATCTGATTCGAGAAAGGTTCAGGATGCTTTCCCTGGGCACCCTTCTTCCCATGATTCAGAAAAACGACTAGCTATGCTTCCTGGACTTGAAGGATGCTTATACTCCCATCCCGATACTGCCAGCTCACAGGCAGTATCTTCAATTCCGTCTGGGAACACAGCACTTTCAGTATTATGTGCTGCCCTTTGGGCTCGCCTCTGCGCCCCAGGTGTTCACCAAATGCCTGGCAGTCGTTGCAGCGTCTCTACGCAGACTGGGAGTGCATGTGTTCCCTTATCTCGACGATTGGCTGGTGAAGAATACCTCCGAGGCAGGAGCTCTACAGTCCATGCAGCTCAGACTCAAACTCCTGGAGCTTCTCGGGTTTGTTATAAATTACCCAAAGTCCCATCTCCTTCCAGTTCAACAACTAGAATTCATCGGAGCTCTGCTGGACTCTCAGACAGCTCAGGCCTATCTTCCCGAGGCGAGGGCGGACAACCTTCTGTCCCTGGTTTCCTTGGCCAGAGCGTCTCAGCAGATTACAGCTCGGCAGATGTTGAGATTTCTGGGCCATATGGCCTCCACAGTTCATGTGACTCCCATGGCACGTCTTCACATGAGATCTGCTCAGTGGACCCTCGCTTCCCAGTGGTATGAAGCTGCAGGGGATCTAGAAGATGCAATCCTGTTGTCCACCGCTTTTCACAACTCCCTGAGATGGTGGACAATTCGATCCAATTTGACCTTGGGACGTCCCTTCCAAATTCCTCAGCCTCAAAAAGTGCTGACTAGGAATGCATCTCTCCTAGGGTGGGGAGCTCATGTAGATGGGCTCCACACTCAGGGAGCTTGGTCCCTTCAGGAATCAGGTCTTCAGATCAATCTCCTGGAGTTGCGAGCGATCTGGAATGCTCTAAAGGCTTTCAGAGATTGGCTGTCCAATCAAATTATTCAAATTCAGACAGACAACCAGCGTGCCATGTACTATGTCAACAAGCAGGGGGGCACCGGATCTCGCCTCCTGTGTCGGGAAGCCGTCCAGATGTGGCTTTGGGCCTGCCGTCACGGCATGTTTCTCCAGGCCACGTATCTGTCAGGTGTAAACAGTCTGGCTGACAGGTTGAGCAGGATAATGCAACCTCACGAGTGGTCTCTTAACAGGGCAGTTGTCCGCAAGATGTTCCGAGCGTGGGGCACCCCCTCGGTGGATCTTTTTGCCACTCGGATCAATCACAAGGTCCCTCAGTTCTGTTCCAGACGACAGGCTAGCCACGGATGCATTTCTCCTACATTGGGGGTCAGGCCTTCTGTATGCATATCCTCCCATACCTCTGGTGGGGAAGACTTTGCTGAAACTACAGCAAGACCGCGGAACCATGATTCTGATTGCGTCCTTTTGGCCATGTCAGATCTGGTTCTCTTCTTCTGGAGTTGTCCTCCGAAGAACCGTGGAGATTGGAGTGTTTTCCAACACTCAGAACGAGGGGGCGCTTCTGCATCTCAACCTCCAGTCTCTGGCTCTCACGGCCTGGATGTTGAGGGCGTAGACTTTGCCTCCTTGGGTCTTTCTGAGGGTGTCTCCCGAGTGTTGCTTGCTTCCAGGAAAGATTCCACGAAGAGGTGTTACTCTTTTAAATGGAGGAGGTTTGCCGTCTGGTGTGATAGCAAGGCCCTAGATCCTCGTTCTTGTTCTACACAGACCCTGCTTGAATACCTTCTGCACTTGTCATAGTCTGGTCTCAAGACCAACTCCGGAAGTGTTCATCTTAGTGCTATTAGTGCTTATCATTATCGTGTGGAGGGTAAGCCTATCTCTGGACAGCCTTTAGTTCGATTCATGAGAGGTTTGCTTTTGTCAAAGCCCCCTGTCAAACCTCCTATGGTGTCATGGGATCTCAAATTTGTCCTCACCCAGCTGATGAAATCTCCTTTTGAGCCACTGGATTCCTGCCATCTTAAGTATTTGACCTGGAAGGTCATTTTCTTGGTGGCTGTTACTTCAGCTCGTAGAGTCAGTGAGCTTCAAGCCTTGGTAGTCCATGCTCCCTATACTAAATTTCATCATAACAGAGTAGTCCGAACTCACCCTAAGTTCTTGCCGAAGGTGGTGTCGGAGTTCCATCTGAACCAGTCAGTTGTCTTGCCAACATTATTTCCCCGTCCTCATACCCGCCCTGCTGAACATCAGTTGCATACATTGGACTGCAAGAGAGCATTGGCCTTCTATGTGGAGCGGACAAGCCCCTTCAGACAGTCCTACTACTACTAATATTTAGCATTTCTATAGCGCTACAAGGCGTACGCAGCGCTGCACAAACATAGAAGAAAGACAGTCCCTGCTCAAAGAGCTTACAATCTAATAGACAATAAATAAATAAAGTAAGCAAATCAAATGTTTTGTTTCTTTTGACCCCAACAGAAGGGGAGTGGCTGTTGGGAAATGCACCATTTCCAATTGGCTAGCAGATTGCATTTCCTTCACTTACGCCCAAGCTGGGCTGACTCTTGAGGGTCATGACATGGCTCATAGTGTTAGAGCCATGGCAGCATCAGTGGCCCACTTGAAGTCAGCCACTCTTGAAGATTTGCAAGGCTGCGACGTGGTCATCAGTCCACACATTCACATTTCATTACTGCCTTCAGCAGGATAGCCGACGCGACAGTCGGTTTGGGCAGTCGATGCTGAAGAATCTGTTCGGGGTTTAGAATCCAACTCCACCCCCCTAGGCCCATTTTTATTCTGTTCCAGGCTGCACTCTGTTAGATGTTTCTTCGTAGGTCAATTTTTTATGTCCTCGCCGTTGCAAGGCCCAGTTGGCCCTGTTTGTTGTTTTGAGTGAGCCTGGGGGCTAGGGATACCCATCTGTGAGAACAAGCAGCCTGCTGACCTCAGAGTATACCTGCTACAGGTAAGTAACTTCGCTTTCTGCGAGGACAAGCAGGCTGCTTGTTCTCACCAACCCACCTGCCTCCCCTTTGGAGTTGTGCTTTTCTTTGTTTTTGCTTCATAAGCTGACTGAAGCAGGACTCTCGTGCGACGGGTGGGAAGATGGCCGTACATGCGCGGTGCACGCACCTGCGCGCTCGAAGGCTTTAGCAACCTTTGTTGCTAGGAAGATTTTCCGGACTTGGGGCTGCTGTGGACGTCACCCATATGTGAGAACAATCAGCCTGCTATCCTCAGAGAATAGCTGCTACAGGCAAGTAACTTCGCTATATTGATCAGATACAGTTTGCTTTCCTTTTTAGGAACAGGGATGGGGGAGGGGGGTTAGTATTGTAGATGTGGTAAAAACATGTAAGGAAACTTGACTCTCAGCTCTGAGGTGGGCCATTTCAACGGGCAGGTCATTTTTCTCTACAAAACCACTACTTGGAATGGCTAGTTTATTTATTTAACTTGAATGAACTGTGTCCATTGTATTTCCCAGATAAATGTGGTATTAAAATAAGTGCCAAAGTAACCATTGCACACCAACATCCTGTTTCCTACAGAGAAGAGCAGCTAATGTTGATGGGAAAGGTAGGAGTAGCAGATAAAATGTAGAAAGGACCATGCCTGACCAGCCCTTCCAGTTCTTAGCAACCATGGCTTAAGGGTACAGTAATCCATGATGATGCCTGACTGTTTTAATAACGGGTTACTAAATATATGTTCCTTTTAAGTTGTGTAACTCTTTTCAAACATAGTTGTTATACAATTGCCATGAGCTGCACAAGTTAACTAGATGTTAGGTAAAGAAGTACTTCCTTTTGTTCTGAATTGCCCTCGATAAGTTCAGCAGATAACTGCTAATTCTTATATTGAAGTATAGTATTTAATCATTCCCAAGGTACTTTCGCTAAATCTTTGCTCTATCATATCTTCAGTGTCTTTCCTTTTCCATGTGTGAATCCAAGATTTCCCCCCCCCCCCCCCCCATGATAGTTGTTCTACCCCTAATCATTTTTGTTGCCCTTCTGTGCAATTCTACAGGATACTTGAGCTATAGTATGTATGTATGCATTTATTTATTTGTAACATTTGTATCCCACATTTTCCCACCTATTTGCAGGCTCAATGTGGCTTACATACTACTGTAAAGGCGTTCGCCAATTCCGATATAAACAGTTACACAGTGATGTTATGGTAGACTAAGGTTCATGTGGAACAAACATATTAGGGAATCGTATAGAGGAAGAGTTATGTCCATTACGTTCTTTGGTTTCATAGTGTTGCAGGGTTCAGGTATTTAAGTGGGGTCGGTAGGGTACATAAGTAATGCCACACTGGGAAAAGACCAAGGGTCCATTGAGCCCAACATACTGTCCACGACAGCAGCCAATCCAGGCCAAGGGCACCTGGTGAGCTTCCCAAACGTACAAACATTCTATATATGTTATTACTGGAATTGTGGATTTTTCCCAAGTCCATTTAGTAGTGGTTTATTGACTTGTTCTTTAGGAAACCGTCTAACCCCTTTTTAAACTCTGCTAA